>NW_027187368.1:7300964-7307658 GCF_028583685.1 Petaurus breviceps papuanus | reverse complement strand
TGACACATAATTAGAATTTTATAGATATATTCCAGGTTTAGAGAAGGAAAGCCTATAGAAGGGATGTGATACCTGGGAGAAGGAAAGGACATGACTAGAGCAGAGGTGGATCATGGCAAAACAGCTAGCACCTCTAAAATATAGGGTTTTTAGATAAGCTCATCATGGATTTTGATACTCACTGAGGCTACTCTTCTGATGAATGCACAATACAAAGAACCAAATGCTCATATTTGACTTATGTTCATGCCACTCCCCATACCATGATGGCAGAAGCTTTCTCAATCTTCTCTACTTATCCAGCTCCTACAAATCCTTCAAGTTCTAGCTGTTAAGCCTTCCCTGGGTACTCTAGGACACAATGTCCACTTCCTTGTCCTAACTCCCCAAGAGGCTTCATATCTTAACTACATAACGGAATCCTTCTTTTGAATTTATAATACAGATTTCTTTATGTGCTAGTTCTCTTCCTTCCAAAAAGATGATCTTGAGAACAGGGATTGTATATTCCATGTTATTGTCTTGTGTCTCTCATCGTACCTTGTGCCTTGATACAAAGTATCCTCTCAACAAGGATTTATCTAGCTAGTTCAATCATTTCTGTTTACAGATGAGGAACCTGAAGCCCCGAAAAGTGATTTATTGAATTATACAGAAGGAATGCAGTGAGGAAGATTTAAACCCAGATCTTCTGCCTCCAAGTACATCACTCCATTATACCCCATTCATGCCTTTCTCAAATCTAATGAGAGTTAATTATGTATTCATTTGCTTATTAATTACAACTTTATTTCCAAGGGTTTTAGAGTTAAATAAAATTGTATAATTCCTGCTAAGGAGCTCTTTTCAATGGTCATTTATTTAAAAAAATAAGAAAAGTAAGAGAGAAGAAGGATAGAAAGTAGTGAATCCAAGTATTCAAAGGAGAGAACATGGTCAGAGAGAAGCAGCAGTGTCCTGGGGTACTTAGTGCAACTCTTCCTCTAACTCATTCAGGAGGCAAACATAGGCAAATCACTTCTCTCTGAGTCTCTGATTCTTCATCTACCAAATAAAATTTTTCAACTCAAAGGCACATTTAAAGTATAACATGCTGGGAGCTTATGATGATCCCCATTGTGTTAATGGGGCAGCCTATCCATCTTAGAGACCTTATTCTTGCCATATTCCAATCAGGGGCAACAATGTATACCTTCTTCTTTTCTCCAACAGTCTTAAACTGGGGAGTAGTGGTTCATCAGGGTCCCATTTGCATACTAGGTCTAGGGAAGTGATATTTTAGATTATAAAATTAGTTGGCATGGTTTGATGCTCTGGGACCCATCTGTATGAAAAGATCATTAATGTTAATATAACGACTCTAGAGGGAAGATTTGGAGCCCTGATTTTCAGGGAAAATGACTTGAACTCAGGGTTGGTTTTACTTGATAGAAACAATGAGAAATTACTTGCCTGAGTTAAATTGAGACATGATTATCTATAACTTAGGCATGATTTTCTGCTGCCTTCTCCCTTCTCTTATAGAGGAGTAAGGAAGTAGTCAGATCATGATACACAGTGGTGTAAGAACCTAAAAAAAAAAAAACTGAATACTTATTGGCCTCTGAGGGTATGTCTACGTTTAGGATTAACATTCCTCCAAAACCTGAGAATTTTTTCCCTGAGATCACTAGGGTAGAAAGATAATTTCATCTCCTGCAAACTGCAGTAGCAGCAGCAGCAGCAGCAGCAGCAGCAGAAGAAGAAGAAGAAGAAGAAGAAGAAGAAGAAGAAGAAGAAGAAGAAGAAGAAGAAGAAGAAGAAGAAGAAGAAGAAGAAGAAGAAGAAGAAGGAATCCAAAATTTCACACTGAATCAGTTCTGTGAAATATCAGTCTTAGTCACCTAGAATATGTAGTGGAAATAAGGCTGCTCAGATACTTTCATAACCATGGAAAAGTAATTTAATTTTGGAGTCACAGTTTTTTTTATCTGTAAAATAGGTATAATTATATCTTATAGGATTAAAGTAAGGAAAACATCTAATCAACTTTCATAATAAACTTTGTAAACATGAATGTGAGTTACTATTACCATTGTTGGTTTATTATTATTTTTTCATTGACAGTATTTTATTTTTCCAATTACATGTAAATATAGTTTTCAACATCCATTTTTGTAAAATTCTGAGTTCCACATTTTTCTCCCTCCCTCCCTTCCCTCCTCTTCCCCATGATAGCAAGCAATCTGATACAGGTTATACATGTAAAATCATGTTAAATATATTTCCACATTAGTAATGTTGTGAAGGAAGAAACAGAACAAAAGGGAAAAACCATGAGAAAGAAAAACAACAACAAAAGTGAGACTGGTATCCTTCACTTTGCATTCAGACTCCATAGTTCTTTCTCTGAACGTGGTTACCATTTTCCATCATGAGTGTTTTGGAATTGTCATGGATCATTGTATTGCTGAGAAGAGCTAAGCCTATAGTTAATCATCACATCGTGATACTGTTGCTGTGTACAATGTTCTCCTGGTTCTGCTAACTTCACTGAGCATCAATTCATGTAAATCTTTCCAGGTTTTTTTTTCTGAAATCTGCTTGCTCATCATTTCTTATAGCATTATACTCATATATATATATATATATATATACTATTATATATAATATAATAATATATATAACTCATAATATACTATTATACTCATATGCCGCAACTTGTTCAACCATTCCCCAATTTATGAGCATCCCCTTATTTCCCAATTCTTTGCCACTACAAAAAGCTGCTATAAATGTTTTTGTACATGTGGGTCATTTTCCCTTTGGTATGATCTCTTTGGGATATAGATCTAGTAGTGATATATTGCTAGATCAAAGGATCTTAAGAGTGACATTGTCCTTTGGGGATAGTTCCAAGTCACTCTCCAGAATGGTTGGATCATTACACAGTTCTACCAACAATACATTAGAGTTCCAATTTTCCCACATCTTCTCTAATATTTATCATTTTCCTTCTTTGTCCCATTAGCCAGTCTGATATGTGTGAGGTAGTACCTCGAAGTTGTTTTAATTTGTATTTCTCTAATAATAGTGATTTAGAACATTTTTATATGACTACAGACAACTTTAATTTCTTCATTTGAAAACTGTCTGTTCATTATTTTGACCACTTACCAACTGGGGAGTGGCATGTATTCTTATAAATTTGACTTAGTTTTCTCTATATATGAGAAATGAGGCCTTTATCAGAAACACTAATTAAAAACTGTTTCCCAGCTTTCTGCTTTCCTTCTAACCTTGGTTCCACTAGTTTTATGCATGCAAATTTTTTTTTTATGCAATCAAAATTATTGATTTTGTTTCATAATGTTCTCTATCTCTTGTTTGGTCATAAATTCTTCCCTTCTCCATAGATCTGACAGGAAAACTACTCTTTGCTTTCCTAATTTGCTTATGAAATTATCCCCTCTGTCTAAATCATAGGCTCATTTTGACCTAATCTTGGTATGTGGTGTGAGATGTTGGTCTTGGCCTAGTTTCTGCCTTAATATTTTCCAGTTTTACCTGCAGTTTTGTCAAATAGTGAATTTTTATCTCAGAAGGTGGAGGTTTTGGGTTTATCAAACAGTAGATTACTATAGTCATTTATTACTGCATCATGTGTACCTAATCTTTTGCAATGATCCACCACTCTATTTCTTAGCCAGTAACAAATAATTTTGCTGATTGTTACTTTATAATATAGTTTTACATATTGTATAGCTAGACCATTTTCCTTTGCATTTTTCATTAATCTCTTTGATATTCTTGAACTTTTGTTCTTGCAGATGAATTATCAATTTTTTGCTCTATGAAATATTTTTGGTAGTTTGATTGGTATGTAAGTGAATAACTAAATTAACTTAGGTAGAATTGTCATTTTTGTTCTATTAGCTCTACCTACACATGAGCAAATGATATTTTCCCCCAGTTATTTAGGTCTGAACTTATCTGTGTGAAAAGTGTTTCACAATTGTATTCACAGAATTCCTGGGCAGACTACCCAAAATTTTATTATGTCCACAGATTTTTTAAAAATAAAATTTATGTTTATTTTTAGTTTATAACATTCATTTCCACAAGATTTTGAGTTACAATTTTTCTCCCCATCTTATCCCTACCCACCACACCAAAACAGTGATCCCACTGAATTTCCCTTTCCCCAATTTTCTCTCTCCTATATCTTCCCCCATTCCCCCTCCAACTTTCCAGTAGGACAAGATGGATCTCCATAGCCCAGTGCCTATATATCTTATTTCCCAGTGCATGTAAAAAATATATTTTTTAGACATTTGATTTTAAAACTTTGAATCTCAGATTCTTTCCCTTCTTCCCTCGTCACCCATCCTTACTGGGAAGATAAGCAATTTAATATAGATTGTATGTGTAGTTATGCAAAACATTTCCATAGTGGGTATATTGTGAAAGGCTGACTATATTTCTCTCCATCCTAACCCACCTCCACTTGTTCAATTGTCTACTCTGACACTGTCCCTTTTCAAAAGTGTGTGCTTATAACTACCTTACCCCCAAACTGCTCTCCCTTCTATCATCTCTCCTCTTATCCCCTTCCCCCTCTACTTTCCTGTAGGGTAAGATGCCCAATTTAGTGTGTATATTATTCCCTTCTTAAGCCAAATTCAATGAGAATAATGTTGACCCATTTCCTTTTGCCTTCCTGTTCTTCCACTCCACTGTATCAATTTTCTCTTGCCTCTTTTATGAGACAATTTACCCTATTCTGTCTCTCCTTATCTCCTCTCATTATATTTCTCTCTCACCTCTTAATTTTATTTTTTAAATACCATCCCTTCCTATTCAACTGATCCTGTGCCCTCTGTCTATGTATACCTTTACACAAACACACACACATATATATATACACACTCACATATGTGTTCATATGCACATATACGCTCCTATATATACATATATGTATACATATATACATTTATATTCCCTTCAACTATACTCATACTGAGAAAAGTTTCATGTTATATTATCATTTTTCCATGTAAGAATTTAAATAGTTCAACTTTGATAAGTTCCTTATGATTTCTTTTCCCTGTTTACCTTCTCATGCTTCTCTTGTTTCTTGTATTTGAATGTCAAATTTTGTATTCAATTCTGGTTTTTTCATCAGGAATGCTTGAAAGTCCTCAACTTCATTGAATTACCATATTTTCTCCTGAAATATTATACTCAGTTTTGTTGGGTAGATGATTTTATCTCCCTTGTCTTCCCCTCCACAGTAAAAGCTTTTTCTTCCCTCTTTTATGTGAGATAATTTACCCCATTCTATCTCTCCCTTTCTCCTTCCCCTAGTACATTCCTCCCTGTAATAGTAATGGAATTTAAAGATTCCCCTGTATTGGCTTGGTTTTTGGATTGATTGTGTTAAAACCCAGAGCTTGTGAATCCCACTTGTGGGATGGACTTGTTGATGTGAAAAGAGAGGGCTGAACTGGGAGGAGCTGGTGAGATAAATTTAGAGAGACACAAGCAAAGAGAGAGGCAGAAGAACTTTTTGGAAGCAGCATCTTGGTGGCAGAGAGAGATGGAGAGGATTGCTGAAGGCCAGATTGAATTGTCCAGTACATTTGAGAGCTGCCACCCAGAGCTGCCAAGGACTGAGGAGACATGGCTGTTATGCTGGTACTTTGTCTGTTTTGATGTTGTTATGCCAGATTTGTTCACTGGTGAAAGACAGTCCTGTTGTTGCAGAGGTTCTGGAACCATGCTGTTGGTTCAGAGCTCCTGAGACTGTTCTGCAGACAGAGAGTGAATTTTGTCCACTGGTGAAGGACAGTGCTGTTGTTGCAGAGGTTCTGGAACCATGCTGTTGGTTCAGAAGCCCTGAAGAAGAATTTTGTTGTTGTATGTTTACAGAGGTCCTGGAAGAGGGTTTTGCTAATGTTTTCAGGGGTCCTAGGACTGTTCTGCAGACAGAGAATTAATTAATGAAGACACTGGCAATATATCTTGTGGCCTTGCTAAGCTTTGTCTCCCCAGGAACAAAGATTGCTGAGAACTTGCCTCAGGTCAAGATGAAGAAAGGACCTCTCTTTGGGTATTAAATGCTGTGCTTAAGCTTGTTATAACTCTGGGGTAGATTCAATTGTGATCCAAGGGTGGGGAACTTTTGACTTTTTTGTGCTCTGTGATTGACCAAATGAATGTACTTTACTTATGATTGGAAACTAATCTCCATTTGAGAAGAGGGGCTTTGTGGTTGACTAAATGAATATATAGCCTAGGGGTTGAGTGGTACTTAGAAGAGGATCTTTGGGATTGATTAAATAAATTATAATTTCCAGGGGTGGAGTAGTACTTGGAGGTTATTGAATTATACTTGGTGAATGCTGTATTTTGAATTATGCTATATTTTGATTTTCTCTGTTTTTAATTTTTCACTGAATAAAATGGAGAGTTCCTATGCTGGTATTTTGAACCTTGGGAAGTTGCCTTTGCTTAGCATTATACTCTCTTACCCCTTTATGTTATTTTTAGATATAATCCCTTTATATTCAAATCATTGTACCCTCTGTGTATATCTATCTATCTATCTATCTATCTATCTATCTATCTATCTATCTATCATCTATCTATCTATCTATCTATCTATCATCTATCTATCTATCTATCTATCTATCTATCTATCTATCTATCTATC
>NW_027187368.1:7288567-7300954 GCF_028583685.1 Petaurus breviceps papuanus | reverse complement strand
TATCTATCTATCTATCTATCTATCTATCTATCTATCTATCTATCTATTTATCTATCTATCTATCTATCTATCTATCTGTATATATATACATATATATTCCTACCAACTACCCTAATATTGAGAAAGATCTCATGAGTTACCAATATCATATTCCCATGTTGGAATGTACACGGTTCAACTTTTGTAAGTCCCTTATGATTTCCCTTTCCTGTTTGCCTTTTCTTGTGTCTCTTGAGTCTTGTGTTTCAAATTTTCTATTCAGCCCTGGTATTTTCTTCAAGAATGCTTGGAAGTCCTCTATTTCATGGAATGTACATTTTTATTTTATTTTTGTTTATTTTTAGTTTACAACATTCATTTCTACAAGATTTTGAGTTATAAATTTTCTCCCCATCTTTCCCCTACCCAGCACCCCAAAACACCAATCCCACTGAATACCCCCTCCCCAATCTGTTCTCTCCTATGTCCTCCCCCATCCCTGCTTTGACTTTCCAGCAGGGAAAGATGGATCTTCATACCCCAGTGCTTATATATCTTATTTCCCAGTTGCATGTAGAAAAGCAACAATAACAAAATTTTAAAACATTTGATTTTAAAACTTTGAATTCCAGATTCTTTCCCTTCTTCCCTCATCACCCACACATACTGGGAAGATAAGCAATTCAATATAGGTTGTACATGTGTAGTTACCCAAAACATTGGGATGTCTATTCCCCCCACTCCCTCAAAGGACTATACTCAGTTTTGCTGGGTAGGTCATTCTTGGGTTTAATCCTAGCTCCTTTGACTTCTAGAATATAATATTCCAAGTCCTCCCATATCTTACTGTAGAAGCTACTAAGTCTTGTTTTATATTTATTGTGTTTCTACAATATTTGAATTGTTTCTTTCTGGCTGCTTACAATATTTTCTCCTTGACCTGGGAACTCTGGAATTTGGCTATAATATTCCCAGGAGTTTTCATTTTGGGATTTCTTTCAGGAGGTGATCAGTAGATTCTTTCAATTTCTATTTTACCCTGTGGTTCTAAAACATCAGGGCATTTTGATAATTTCTTAAAAGATGATGTTTATGCTCTTTTTTGATCATGGCTTTCAGATAGTCCAACAATTTTTAAATGATCTTTCCTGGATATTTTTCAGGTCAGTGGTTTTTCCAATTAGATATTTCACATTGTGTCTTATTTCTTCATTCTTTTGGTTTTGTTTTATAATGTCTTGATTTCTTAGTTTCTATTTGTTCCTTTCAATTTTGAAAAAAAATTTTTTTTCTTCAGTGAACTTTTGAACCTCTATTTCCATTTGGCCAAATCTTGCTTTTTAAGGCATTCTTCTCCTCATTCACCTTTTAGGCCTCTTTTGCCATTTGGGTTAGTCTATATTTTCAGGTTTTTTTTTTTTAGTGTTTTGGGAGTCTCTTCTAGTATGCTGATGATGGGCTTTTTCATGATTTTCTTACATCACTCTCATTTCTCTTTCCTATTTTTCTATATTTCTCTTTCTTGGTTTTCAAACCCCTTTTTTGGGCTCTTCCATGCCCTGAGATCAACTCATTTTTTTCTTGAAGGTTTTTGATGTAGGATCTTTGACTTTGTTCTCTTCTTCTGGTTGTATGTTTATCTTCTTTGTCACCAAAGTAAGTTTCTATTGTCTGAGTTTTCTTTGTTAAGGCAAGTCTCTGCTTTCAGTGTGAAGGATGAAATGTCCCAAGTTTTAGGGGTTTTGTGCAGCTGTTTTCAGAGATGCTTCTAGGGATGTGTAAATTTTCAATTATTCAAAGTCAATATGATCATAGGAGAGGTGTTTACTCCTCTTCTGTCATGTGCTCTGGTCTGTGAGTGATGATCAGTAATTTTTTCCTGCCTTGGAATGCTGAAGAGGATTCCCTCTCATTCCCTCTCAACTACCACTACAGCAGTGCTCTCTCTTGCCCTAGGACCACCACCTAGGAAGGCCTGTGACTCAGATCTAAGCATGGGCAAAGCAAGAGAATCCTGCCTGAGTATCAGTAAAGAGATCCCTGTAATCCCCCTCTGATCAGCTGCTCAATCCTTTCACCATCTGTGTCAAAAGCTCTGGAAGTAGCCACTGTCACCACTGCCACCTGGGGCTGGGCCTGAACCCCACTCCTCTCTCACCTAGGTGTAACAGACATTTCCTATTGATATTCTAAGTTGTCTTTGGAATTTTTTGGTTGAGAAGTCTGGAAACTACCACAGATGCCAGTAATTCATTCTCCTGAGGCCTGCTTCAGGTTTGTTGGGGCCTGGTCTGTGCTGGCATGTTTTGCACTGAACTGGGTTCCTTTCTCAGACTGTTGCAACATACTTTTCCTGTGAAACTTCCAGGTTGTCTTGGACTGGGAATTTGTTTTAGTCTGTCATTTTGTGGGTTCTGTTCTTCTAGAATTTGTTTAGAGTCATTTTTACAGGGATTTGGAGGAGTTTGGGGGAGATTTTAAGCAAGTCCCTGCTTTTACTGTGCCATCTTATTTCTGTACCCTAATGTGTTTATTTAAGTATGCTATTTCCTCTTCTGTTAATGAAAGCAATTTTTATTTTTTAAATATTCATCCATTTCACTTAGATGGTCAGATTTATTGACACACAGTTGGTGAAAAAAGTTCCTAATTATTTCTTTAATTTCCTTTTCATTGGTGATGAATTCACTCTTTTCATTTTTGATACCAGTAATTTGGTTTTCTCCTTTTTCTAAAAATGATATTACCAAAGGTTTATCTATCTATCTATCTATCTATCTATCTATCTATCTATCTATCTATCTATCTATCTATATCTCTCTCTCTATATATGTATATACAAATATATATACATTTTACCCCATAAAACCAGCTCTTAGAGTTATTAGTTAAAAATATTTCTTGCTTTCAATTTTAGTATTCAATACTTTGATTTGCAAAATTTCTAATTTCATATTTAATTGGGGGGGTTTGATTTGTTCTTTTTCTAGGTTGTTTTTTAAGTCGCATACCCAATTCACTGATCTGCTCTTTCTCCGTTTTATTCATGTAAGCATTTAGACACATACATTTTCCACTAAGAACTGCTTTTGCTGTATCCCATAAGTTTGGTGTGTTGTGTCATTATTGTCATTCCTTTTGTTGAAATTACTGATTGCTTCTATGATTTCTCATTAGATGTACTCATTCTTTATGGTTAGGTCATTAAGTTTCCAATTAGTTGTTAGCCTATCTTCCATTGACCCTTTATCATGTTTATTACATCATGATCTGAAAAAGATGTATTTAGTATTTCTCCCTTTCTGCTTTTGATTGTGAGGTTTTTATGTCCTAATACATGGTCAGTGTTTGTTTAGGTGCCATGTATTTCTGAGTAAAAGGCATATTCCTTTCTATCCCCATTCAGTTTTCTCCAGAGGTCTACCATATGGTATTTTTCTAAAATTCTATTCATCTTCTTCACTTTCTTGTTTATTTTGTGGTTAGATTTATCTAGTTCTGAGGGAGAGAGGTTGAGGTCCCACACTAATGTAATTTTGGAGCCTATTTCTTCCCAGAATTGCCTTAACTTCTCCTCTAAGAATCTGGATGCTATGCAACTTGATTTGTATATGTTTAGTATTGATATTACTTCATTGTCTATGATACTTTTTAGCTAAATTTCCTTCCTTATCTCTTTTAATTTGATATATTTTTTATTTGTCTCAGATCAGGTTTGCTTCCCCTGCTTTTTCATTATCTTTTAGCTGAAACATCATATCTTGCTCCAGCCTTTTACCTCTGCATCTCTCTACTTCAAATGATTTTTCATGTAAACAACATATTGTAGGATTCTGGTTTTTTTTTAATCCACTTTGCTATCAGATTCCATTTTAAAGGAGAGTTCATCCCTTTCACATTCACAGTTATGATTACTAACTACATTTTTCTCCATCTTTTTCTATTCCATCCTCCCTATGTATATTTTCCTTTTTTCCTTTTCACCCTGTTCCTCCACACCAGAGTTTTGCTTCTGACCACCACCTCCCTTAACTTGCTCTCCCTTATATCAGTCTCCCTTTTTCTTTCCCCTTTCCCTTACTACTTTGCCTTCCTTTCTATCAACCCTCCTCCTTTCCCTTTTCTTTCCCCTTTCCCCTCCAACTTCCCTATATGATAAGATAAATTTCTATAGCCAACTGAGTGTGTATACTATTCCCTTTTTCAGCCAAACCAATCATTGTAAGGTTCAAACAATGCTAACCCTATCCTTGCCCCCCTTCCATTTAATAGGTCTTTTTCTCCTCTTCATGTGGTGTAATTCACCCCGTTCTGCCTCTCCTTTTTCTCTTCTCACAATATAATCCTTTTTTCACCCCTGAATCTTTTAGTATTATCACTCTAAAGTCAATTTACACCCATAATCTCTGTTTATTCATACTCTTTCTAACTTTCCTAATACAGATACAGTTCTCAAGAATTGGAAGTATCATCTTCCTGTATAGGGATATAAACGTCTAAATTTATGGAATACCATTTTTTTCTTTCCTCTTTACCTTTTTATGCTTCTCTTGAGTCTTGTATTTGAAGATCGAATTTTCTGTTTAGCACTGGTCTTTTCATGAGGAAAGTTTGAAAGTCCCCTGTCATTGAATATCCATTTTTTCCTCTGAACTATGAAGTTAAATTTTGCTGGGTAGTTGACTCTTGGTTGTAATCCAACCTTATTTGCCTTCCTGAATATCATGTTTCAAACCCTCTCATCCTTTAATGTAGAAGCTACTAGGTCCTATGTAATTCTGACTGTGGCTCCTTGATATTTGCTTTGTTTCTGACTGCTTGAGGTGTTTGCTCCTTGAACTGATAATTCTGGGATTTGGTTACAATATTCCTTAGAGTTTTTAATTTTAGGATCTGTTTCACGAGGTGATTGGTTGATTCTTTCAATGATTATTTTACCCTCTGGTTCTAGGATATCAGTGCAGTTTTCATGATAATTTCTTCAAAGATACTGTCCACGCTCTTTTTTGATCATGACCTTCAGGTAGTCCAATAATTCTTAAATTATCTATCCTGTATCTGTTTTCTAGGTCAGTTGTCTTTTCCTAATGAGTTATTTTACATTTTCTTCTATTTTTTTCATTTTTTAAAAACATTTTATTTGAGTGATTATTGATGTCTCATAGAATCATTAGCTTCCACTTGCCTAATTCTAATTTTTAGGGAATTATTTTCTTCAGTTAGCTTTTGTACTTCCTTTTTTGATTTGTCCAATTCCACTTTTAAAGGAATTTTCTCTTTCATAACTCTCATTTCTTTTCCCAATTTTTCTTCTACCTCTCTTCATTTTTTAAATCTTTAAAAAAATTTAGGCAAATACTAAAACTTAAATAAATAACAAAAACCAAAAAGTAACATAATAAATATAAATGTCAAACCTAAATATAAAATAAGAAAAGAAAAAATGTTATATGTACTGGAGAAAATTAGAGAATCATCAGAATAAATGGCAAAAACTTTCCATTTTAAGAAAGCCTATATACTGTATACTGCATATTATGTTGAAAGCTTTGGAAAGCTTTCTTTTCTTTGCTTCCTTGTAGGTTTTATTTTGTCCTCTGCTGTATGCTTTCTACCTAGTTCTTATTTTCTCACTCCCTCCCCTTCCCTATTCCTAGGCTACAATTAAATATAAATATATTTATATATAGATATTGATATATGCATATATACACACACAGACATATATATATATACACACACATACATACATACATACATTCATCTATCCATCCGCCCACCCATACATACATGTATAAACATATACTTTCCCTAAGAGATTTTACTCCTAATCTTGGTTTTTATGTTTGTACATATCTCTTTTTTCCTATCTCTCCTAACTCCTCTACTTTACTTCTACCCACTACTTTGACCTCCTATTACTTAACCTATCCCCTGCAGACCCCTAGGCAATCCTTTCCTTATTCTCTCATACCCATAAATCTAAACACTTTTTTACATGCTCTTTTGACTTACTGCTTTTCTTCTACCCCCTACCTAGCCCTCCTATTACTTAACCTACCTTTCTTACAATAAATTATTCCTTATTCTTCCCTTCCCATAAATCAAAACATCCTTTTGTATACCCCTTTGACCAATTCTCTCACCCTGCCTTCTAAAAATCCCTCCCTTACTGTCCCCGATATCCCTCCCTTATTCTCCCATTTCCATTGATAGAAATATTCTTCTATATCTCCCTTTTAGTCTATACCCTTAGCCTCCCCTCTAAAGATCCCTTTTTATCCTTTTCCTCCTCCTCATCTCCTTAGAGTATTATTTCTTTCTAAATGTAGAAGACTTTTATACTTCTCTAGATGTATATGTGTTTTTCACTCTTGAATCCATTCCCAAAGAAAATAGGTTTCCAGAACTAATAGACCCCCTTCTCCATTTAATTCTTCTGTATTAGTTCTTCCTCTTACAACTTATTTGTATAAGATATATACTCTTTTTTTTTTTAAAGCAATCGGGGTTAAGTAACTTGCTCAAGGTTGCAGGGCCAGTTATTTCTGGGTGTGGTGCTGGGTATCTGAGCCCGGATTTGATCCAGGTCATCCCGACACTGGAGCCAGTGCTCTTACTCTCTGTGCTACCTGGCCGCCCCTAGATATATACTCTTTTAGCTCCTCTTGAATGGTTTTATTTTTTTGAAGTTATATCATACTCATTCTGACCCAATCATTCTTATAAGCTGCCTAATTACTAATAACAATCTTAGATATAGGTATTACATTTTACATACATAAAATTTTTAATGGTCTGAAGTTTTAGAAGCCTTCTTTCCAATGAGATGCCATATTTCATTTTGGGCCCAATACCATGAAGTTGATAGATCAACATCAGTATAAACTATTTTTGTTGAACTCTGAGGTCATTCAAATATAAAACAAACATAATAATCCTAGAATTTTGACAACCAGCTACATTTTAAGTTGAAAGGCAAGGCCTCATTGGAAGGAACTTGGAGGTCATTTGATCTGAATTTACCTCTTTATTTTATAGGTAAGGCAGTAGAAGACAACAGGACTGGAGGTAGATAGAACTAGGTTCTGGTCCTAGGACCTCTAATGACTCATTATGACAAGTCATGGACAAGTCACTTGTCTTGGTCTTAGTTTTATATAGGAAAAAAGAGAAGATTATACTAATGACTATTGAAGTTCCCTCAAAATTTGAACATTCTCTTCTCTAAATTCCTTTCTAGTTCTTACATTCTATATTCTGAGGTCCTTTCCACATCTAACATTCAAAGTTTTAATATACTCACAAGTTAGAAAAGTCTGCTTCCAAAGTATACTAAAACATAATGTTAAGTTCTAGGTGAGAATTTTTCTTTCTGTTTTTCTTTCACATTTTTAAATTTTATTTTTCTCAATTAAATGTAAAAACAATTTTTAACATTTATTTTTAAAAATAAATTTTGAGTTCCAAATCTCTCCTTCCCTTCTCTCCTTCCTCCTTGAGAATACAAATACTTTGATATAGTATATATATGTTATTATACAAAACATATTTCCATATTAGCCATGTTGCAAAGAGCATACAGACCAATAAAACAAAGAAAACAATAAAAGAAAAATAAAACTTAAAAAAAGCAAACTTTGATATGCATTCTGACTTACCTTTCTCATCATTTTTTTCCATTACAATCATGTACTACAGCCTGTTCAGTCATTCCCCTATTGATGGGCATCCCTTCAATGTCCAATTCTTTGCCACCACAAAAAAGAGCTGCTAGGAATATTTTTGTACATATAAGACTCTGCCCCCCCTTCCTTCTTTGATCTCTTGAGATAAAGACCTAGTAGTGGTATTGCTATGTCAAAGGGTATGAATAATTTTATAGCAATTTGAGTATAGTTCAAAATTGCTCTCCAGAATGGATGGATCAGTTCACAACTCCTCTGAATTACTGTCACAACTTTCCCAACCCCTCTGACATTTGTCATTTTCCTTTTCTGCCATATTAGCCAAACTGATATTTCAGAGTTATTTTAATTTGCATTTATCAAATTAATAGTAATTTAGAGGGCCCAGACCAGCCAGAGCAACGCTCAGGGGACTGAATCACTGGTAGCTGTTGTGGTTTCCAGACTTCTCAACCCATAAATGCCAAAGAGAAAGTAAAATGTCAGTGGGGAAGTCTTGATCTGGATGAGAGAAGAGCACAATCTGGCCCCTATCCCTGGGGAGCCAGAGGTAATGGTGGCTGCAAGTGCTCCTGTTGCAATTGCTTCTGACTCCAGGCCTACAGATTGTAGGGGGAACAGGAGGGCTGTCCAGAGGGCAATTGCACGAATCTCTTTGAGGGTGCTGAGGCAGGATTTTCTTGGTTTGCCCTGCTTGGATCAGGGTTGAGTCTTGGATGGTGGTCCTAGGGTGAAGAGTGTTGGCATGGCAGAGCTTGTTGGGGCTGTGGAGAGAAAGCTCTACTCACAGTTATGAGGCAGTTGTATATATAAGTGGGTGTATGTGTGTATGAATATATGTGTGTGTGAACAGGGTGAGTTGAATGTGAAGGGATGATATAAAAATAAAATTAAGAGGTGAGAGAGGAATATATTTGGAGAAGGAGAGGGGCAGAGATAGAATGGGGTGGATTATCTCAAACAAAGGAAGTAGGAGAAGGCTGGTACAATGGAGGGGAAGATCAGGAAGGTGAAAGGGAATGAGTCAACCTTACTCACATTGGATTTGGTTTAAGGAGGGAATAACATACACACTCAATTAGGTGTCTTACCTTACAAGAAAGTAGGGGGAAGGAGATGGGGGGATGATAGAAGGGAGGACAAATTGGGGTAGAGAGTAGTTAGAAGCCAACACTTTGGAAAAAGGATAGTGTCAAAGGAGAAAATAGAATAAATGGGAGACCAGGATAGGATGGAGGGAAATATAGTAAGTCTTTCACAATACGACTACTATGGAAATGTTTTGCATTATTACACATGTATAACCTATACTGAATTGCTTGTCTTCTGAGTGGGGGTGGGTTAGGAGGGGAGAAGGGAGAGAATCTGGAACTCAATGTTTAAAAAAACTAATGTTAAGAACTGTTTTATATATGCAACTGGGAATTAAGATATAAAGGCAATGGGGAATAGAAACCCATCTTGCCCTACAAGAAAGTAAGGGTGGGATGGAGGGGATATAAGAGAGAGCAGATTGAGGGAAGGGGCATTCAATATGCTTGCCACCTTGGGATGGGGAGTAGGGAAGAGATGGGAATAAAAATCTATGACTCAAAATCTTTGGAGAATAAATGTTGAAAACTAAAAATAAATTTTAAAAATAGTAATTTAGAACATTTTCATGTAACTACAAATAGATTTCATTTCTTCATCTGAAAACTGCTGATTCATATATTTTAACCATTTATCAATTGGGGAATGACTTATCTTCCTATAAATTTGACTAATTCCTATATATATCTGAGACATGTGGAACTTGGCCATAAAATATTTTCCCCTAGTTTCCTGCTTTCCCTTAGTCTTGACTGTATTGGCTTTGTTTATACAAAACTTATTCATTTAATTTCACATGTTATTTCTATCTTTTCTTAGGTCATAAATTCTTCCCTCATCCATACATATCTTATAGGTAAACATGCTCCCCTAACTTGCTTATGATATCACCTCATTTCTAAATAACAAACCTCTTTTGACCTTATTTTCATATATGATGTGAGGTATTGGTCTCTACCTAGTTTCTGCCAAATTGCTTTCCAATTTTCTGCAGTTTTTGTCAAATAATGAGTTTTTTTCCCCAAAGTTTGGAATTTTGGGGGTTTATAAAACAATAAATTACTATGGTCATTTACTGCTGTGTATTATGTACCTAATTTATTTCACCAAGCCACTATTCTGTTAGTCCAGTACCAGAAAGTTTTGATGATTACCTCTTTGTAATACAATTTGGGATCTGGTATAGCTAGGCCATTACCTCATGGTAGGAATTATTTTCACTGAAAAGACAGTGGTAAATTTCTTTTGGAAGAGGGAGATAAGGAAGATTTCCTTTAAATATTGTGGGCTTCTCAGAAGACAATGATATAAGCATAGCTAGGACTTAGCAAATCAGTAGTTTATAGGACAAAATCAGATGGAATAAATCACCTGTACTACATCAGCTCTGATGATAGCATAATTAGCTATAAGTCCGTGCAGCTCCATGCCAACTTAAAACCTAGGTTGATACCATGCATATACTGGAATAAAAGTGACTAAGTAAGATTTGCTGAACGAAAAGGATACTGGATTTGGAGTCATTTAAAGATGTATTTCACTTAGCTTTACTAGCTTATGTGGTCATGGGCAAGTAATTAGCTTCTCGGGGACTTAGTTTCCTCATTTGGAAATTGAAAAGAATAATTATTATAATACCAACCTCATATGTTAGTTTTAAATAAAGTGCTTTGGAAATCTTAAAGCACCATCAACATCTATTTATTTTTATAGCTGTACTATCGACATGTAGGCACAAGGGCCTTTAGAGTTTCTTTGAAAAAAAATCTGTTCAGTTCAAATTCCTCCTCTCCCACCCCCAGCTCATTTCATCTTAACATTATGGGCTAAAATGTATTCTGATCACACAAACCACTTCAACATCTTTTGTTTTTAATCTTTGCAATGTAGAAGAACAAATTTAACAATGAGATTCCACTTCTGTTCTGAACATGTGGAATAATTAAATTTGTATCACGCCTTAGAGTTGGATCTGCCATTTGAAGGGGGATGTATCAATTGGACACATACCCCATGCATCTCCGTCTGCAAATAAGGCAGTCTGAAAAAAAAAAACACAATGTATCATCTCTCACCTAAGCAATATTCACAGAGAAATCATCACTTAGCAAAAGACAGCTCTCTTCAGTCCTGGTTTTATTTCCATATAAAAGAGGCCATGGTAGGAGCAGAGAGGGGAAAAATGATTGAGATGGGAAAATTAAATCATAGGATTCATAGTCTGGAAGAACTGAGATAGTGGATAGTAACTGTCCCTCTGATTTCATTGGTATAGAGAACTCCCTGATGGTAAAAACCCCTCTACCAATGCACTTTACAATATATGTGGGTATGTATATGTGTATATATATACACACATGTATATATACATGTATATGTGTATATATATACACACATGTATATATACATGTATGTGTATATATACATATTTGTGCATAAGCACTGAGAGTTTAAGTGACTTACCCAGGTCACACAGTCACCATATATCCAAGGAGGTACTTGAACTTGGTTTTTCCTGGGTCTGAGGCTGAATCTGTCTCCACCATGCCACACTGTTTAAAAGAGATATTAAAACATAGAATGTTAAAGAAAGTATGGACCTTAGAGAACATTTGACCAAATTCTTTACCTGCAATTTACCTATCCCTACCTGCAAACATATGTTGGCCAATAATGCAAATGAGACTCAGAAAGTGCCAATATCATAAACATGGAAAATATTTTATCGGGGGCTTCATCCAGGTCTCTGGTTGCCAGAGCAGTGCCACTTTCAATACACTATGGCTCTCTCAGACATAGGGCTGGATCAGTATGTCTTATTTAGGTACTAAAGAACATGTGAAAAGATACAACTGACAATGCAAATTGTTTGTATTGGTTAAAAATGCATATGTGTTTATGCACTTCAATCAACCAAAACACACAAAATTAAATTACTCCTAAGCCATCCTCTGTAACTGATTACCATAGTCCAAGATGAGAAAACAGAATTTCCATCCCTGACCCCATCTATAAAGTACAAAAAACATGCTCAGGACTGACAAACCTAGGGAGACATTAACAAAGCAAAAAAATCATCAATGGACTTTATTCATATCTTGTTTTCTCCTGTCTGACAGGAGACTAAAACAGTCCCAAATACAAGTGTGATGGTGGTATGAACACATGCCTTTTGGGTGAGTCTGCCCCTAGAAGAAAGTGTCTAATGTAATGAAAGACTTTGCTTTCTACCTTAGAGCATATGCTCAGTGCTAATTACTATTTCCAGGCTGCTCACTACATGCCTAAAAGAACCCAACAAAACAAAACAAAACGACAACAAAACAACAAGTGGCTACTGGGCCAGAAATGATCATGAGCATACGTAGAAAAATGCCACAAAGGTGACACAGCCTTTTATTTCCTGTCTCTTTGAATTTGAGGAGCAAGGACTTCTTTAAGTCTCCATATGGGGGAGAGAGAGAGAGACAGAGAGAGAGACAGAGAGACAGAGAGTCAGAGAGAGACAGAGAGTCAGAGAGAGACAGAGAAACAGAGACAGAGAAACAGAGAGAGACAGAGACAGAGAGAGAGAGAGAGACAGAGAGAGACAGAGAGACAGAGAGAGACAGAGACAGAGAGAGACAGA
>NW_027187368.1:7250465-7288467 GCF_028583685.1 Petaurus breviceps papuanus | reverse complement strand
CTCTCTGTCTCTCTCTGACTCTCTGTCTCTCTGTCTCTCTCTCTGTCTCTCTCTCTCTCCCCCATATGGAGACTTAAAGAAGTCCTTGCTCCTCAAATTCAAAGAGACAGGGA
Source organism: Petaurus breviceps papuanus (assembly GCF_028583685.1). Taxonomy (NCBI): domain Eukaryota; kingdom Metazoa; phylum Chordata; class Mammalia; order Diprotodontia; family Petauridae; genus Petaurus; species Petaurus breviceps. The sequence continues at coordinate 7,288,354 of NW_027187368.1, read as the reverse complement.
GAGACAGAGAGAGACAGAGAGACAGAGACAGAGACAGAGAGACAGAGAAACAGAGAGAGACAGAGAAACAGAGAGACAGAGACAGAGAGAGACAGACAGAGAGACAGAGAGAGAGACAGAGACAGAGAGACAGAGAAACAGAGAGAGAGAGAGACAGAGACAGAGAGACATAGAGAGAGACAGAGAGACATAGAGAGAGACAGAGACAGACAGAGAGACAGAGAGAGAGACAGAGAGAGAGACAGAGAGAGCAGAGAGAGACAGAGACAGAGAGACAGAGAGAGATACAGAGAGAGGGAAACAGAGAGGCAGAGACAGAGAGAGAGACAGAGTCAGAGAGAGAGAAAGAGAGACAGACAGAGACAGAGAGGGACAGAGAGAGACAGAGAGAGAGGAAGAGAGGAGAGAGAGGGAGAGAGAGACAGACAGAGACAGACAGACAGATAGAGACAGAGAGGGACAGAGAGAGGAAGAGAGGAGAGAGAGGGAGAGAGAGAGACAGACAGACAGACAGAGACAGACAGAGAGAGAGACAAAGAGACAGAGAGAGACAGAAAGAGAGACAGAGACAGAGAGACAGAGAGAGAGACAGAAAGAGAGACAGAGAGAGGGACAGAGAGAGAAAGACAGAGACAGAGAGACAGAGATAGAGACAGAGACAGAAACAGAGAGACAGAGAGAGAGAAAGAGAGTGACAAAGAGAGAGACAGAGACAGAGAGACAGAGCAAGAGGCAGAGAGACAGAGAGACAGAGAGGTAGAGACAGATAGAGAGAAAGACGGAGAGAGAGGAGCGAGAGACAGAGACAGATGGATAGAGAGAGAGACAGAGAGACAGAAAGACAGAGACAGAGACAGACAGAGACAGACAGAAAGAGACATAGAGAGACAGAGAGAGGTTGAGATAGAGAGACAGAGGACAGAGATATATAGATAGATCAATAGATATAGAGACAGACAGAGACATAAAGAGATAGACAGACAGAGACAGAGAGGCAGACAGAGACACTATATATGACATGATGGCTTATTTTCCTTGCCAGAGTCAAGATAAAATCTTGAGCTCTTAGTCTATCTATTGTTTCACAGCATCATTTAGCTTTTCTTCCTGCCTTAAGAGGAATGTTGGATATAGAATGGACTAGGCTGTGATCTTTTGTGATTTCCAAATGTCTGGGGATATGTATTTATGTCAGAACTTTGCAGCAGCACAACCCTAAGGAATGACCCAAAAGATCCAGTTAAGAAATCAGTTTGGACAATGGCTCAGATGCCCCTATGTGGAGTAACTTCATTTTTTCACTGTGTAAATTTTTGAAATGAACTTTATGGAGGCAAATGCTTTATAAAAAAAAACTGAAGAAATAAAAGAAGAATTCTAAACACATGTTACTGAGATGGAACAGGAAGTTAAAAGCTAGGCATGAAATTCATGTTATGGAGAAGGTCAATATGAAAATCATCAGACGACTAATAGTATAAAGAGTTTTAATCTCTAATTGTTGGCCTCTCGGAAGTTCTACCATTTTAATGCTGCCCATTTCACCTCCCTTTTTTGTGTCTGTGTGACAATTCCACTTTGCCCTACCATATTATTAAAGCTACAGGTTTGAATACTGGTTGTCTATCTCTGAACTCACTCTAGTGTTCTCAGGTGGGTTTAAACTACTAATGGACATGTTTCATGCAGTTTGTTTCCTTTTAATATTGAAATGTTAGGGCAATGTCTTGGACCTTTTCCCAAACCATATGCAAACATGCAGAGGAATCTCAGCATTCATGCCTCCTCTCTTCAGCAATGTTATTTAAAACAACATTGCCAGGCATCCCTCTCCACAGCAGCAGTTAACAGTATTCAATGGAACATATGCCAACCCAGGTCATTCCAATGCATCAAAGCACCCTGCAGCATCTCTGGGAAGCAGTTTCCTCCACTCCCAAATTCTACTCCTTTTCACAGCTTCAAATCCAAATGCTTCTCTCTGAGGCATAGAGTAAAGAATTGAGCTGCAAGAAAGCTCACAGTTGTGTCTGGGTATTTGGATTGAGTGGGGTTAAGTGTGCAGACAATTCTCATACTATCAATCAGTGAGAAAAACTACACCTGGCCTAGCTCATGTGGAACCCTAGAGATAAAGACTTTATTCTAAGTGGAAATTAATTGAGTTTGTCGGATGGTTCCCACTGCATTAAACACACACCAGGTCAGCAAAAGTGCAGAATAAAGACAATAACAATTTTTTTTCATAATTGAAAAGCTTTTTAGCAGAGCCAGCACAAGAATCTCATTTCCATTGTCCAGGGTCTCTGTTCCCACAATTCCTTTATGAAACTTTCAATAAGCATCCTTCTATTTAACCTGGGAGAACCAACACTATGTATGAAAACTTCTCACTTCTCTTTTTCCTTTCTCAGAATGAAGTTTATGGTGTTCTACTGCTATAATTCTTAACTAACAACTTTTACTAGATGAGCCACAAAGCCCAGAAATAGGCCAAAAATAAAAATAAGAACTTTAGGTAGATGAAACAAGCATTATGAAGTTTGTTTCCTTTGGTAATAACAGAATGTGTTAGTGTCTTACTCAGAACCAACTTCCTCTTACTCTACATGTATTTCTTATGAGTTGTATTTTTGGTTTTGGCAGTAGATGTGGGGGTGGGCATGGGAGACTGAAGCTGGAACATCCTAAATCTAATAGACTCTGAAAAGATATCAGCTATATCAGTCTATAAGGAAGAGAACTCACAGCATCTTGGAGTGTTAATTACCTCCCAAAATGATGATTAAGGGTATGAACAATGGAATGTAGATATAGAGTTAGTGTTGTTTGGAGATAATTTAGTGACATGAATCAAATCAAGGAGAATATGGATGCAATGATATGACTGAGGGATCCATAAGGGAGTGTCGATGGTCTCTAGGCATGAATTCGTGAGAATCTCTAGCAGTTTGTGGTTATCCTACTGTGGAGCCTCAAAAATTTTGTAGCTGAATCTACAGTGTATCTCTTGGACCTTTTATTCACCAAATTTAGTTAGATGTAAACATAGTAGATTGCACTAGATGATCTCAAAAGTTCCTTCCAATACTTTAGGGCATTTGTAACACCACTAATGTTGGTTTTCCCTCAAATAGGGCTATTACCAATCTCTTCAATTCTTTTCACTCTATCCGTTTTCTTCTGTAAATCTTCCACAGAGGGTTCACTCCATGTGTTGGGGCACTTTCATTAGGTCTCTTGAAATTATGTGAATGGCAATGGAGGGTGCAGGCTTATTTTGGTTATTCCTCGTCCTAACATTTACCTTAGTTGTATCACTTGAACTAGATAATCTAGAAGACATTTCCTGGTTCTAAACATTCTGATCTTTTGTTTGTATTTGTTACCTAGTATGCAAATGCACAAGTATTATATCATAGTAATAACATTTCTCCATATTTCATGCAACATATAGACAAAAAACATTGATGGGTATACAAATGCATTCTAAACATGCACATTTCCATCTGAGATGAATTTGTTGTGTATGCATAACAGGGGAAGAAGAACTCACTGGAAAGAGTGCCAGATTTGAATTCAGAGGACCCTGAGTGATTCAAATGTCTATTATGACATATGTGAGCTTCTATAAACCCTTTTACCTCTCTTGATGTCAGTTTTTTCAGCTGGACAAGTTATTTCTAAAGTATCTTCCAGTTCTAAATCTATAATCCTATATTCCTGTGACTAGCCCGAAGCCTTTCTGATCCAACATCTTTCTGACAATAAAGTTTTTTCTACTATCCTATGTAAATCTTCAGTGATGATTTGCTGCAGTCTGATGGGACTTACCATTTACTTCTCCATTGCCTTTTGGTGTTACTCAACTTATATTCTTTCTACAATTTTTAAATATTTTTATTTTTGCTTTTTGGAGGGGGGAAGGCAGGGCAATTGGTGTTAAGTGACTTGCCCAAGGTCACATGGCTAGTAGGTGATAAGTATCTGAGACCAGATTTGAACTCAGGTCCTCCTGACTCCAGGGCCAGTGCTATATTCACTGTGCCACCTAGCTGCCACAAAGGGATTTTTACCCCCTTATTTCTAGAAATTGTAAATTTTTTTTGGGGGGGGGGCCTTTTTGGAGAGCAGTTGAGGTTAAGTGACTTGCCCAAGGTTACATGGCTAGTTTTCTGTGTTAAGTGTCTGAGGCCGGATTTGAACTCAAGTCCTCCTGACTCCAGAGCTAGTGCTCAATTTACTGCCACACCAAGTCGCCCCCTCAACTTATATTCTTTGTAGAATGCGTTATTCCATCACTTATGGCCACATAAGTAAAAGAACTGGAAAAAAAATGTTCTTAAAAATGCATCATTTCTAGTAGCTGCTGGGTCAAATCATTGTAATGTTTCAAAATTACAAACCTCTTTACTTTGTGACCTATTTTGTAAGATCAAAGATCTAGAACTAGAAAGAACCTTAGAGATCCTGTATGGAGACCCTGCCTACATTTTATAATTGAGGAAACTGAGTCTCAGGGAAAATAAAACTTTTGCTTATATTCACCTAGGTAGTCATTATCAGAAATAGTTTGTGAACCTAGATCTCCTGACTCAAAAATCAGAGAGTTTTCCACAGTGCCATGCTTTCCCCTTATCATTAACAATGTCTGTGTAAGAGGTATGTACTGATGGATCAGCTTTAGAATTTTTCCATCCAACTACATATAATTTTGGACAAAAGGAATTATTTTTCCACATTTCCTGATGTACAGATAGTTGACTGAAGGTTTTAGAGCCATCAGAGATCTCATCCCAGTAGTCTCTGATAGAATTGGCTAAATGTCATCTGAAAACCAAAATATCACTTGAATTTCATAGACAGTTAGGCAGTGCAGTGGATAGAGTCCTGGATTTGTAGTCAGGATGACCTGCGGTCAAATCTCACTTCAGTCACTTAGTAACTTTGGAATTTTGGGCAACTCACTTAACTTCTCTTTACCTCAGTTTCCCCATCTGTGAAATGGAGATCATAATAACACTTGCCTGCCAGCATTGTTGGAAGGATAAAGTGAGATAATATTTTTGAAATATTTAGCAGAGTATCTGGCACATAGTAGGCACTTATAAATGTTTTCTGAATCTATATTTTATCTAGAAATATTCTTTCTTCCATTTGGATTCTCTACTGGTCTTCCTCCATGACTGTGATATGTCTATTTCTTGAGTATGTCTATTCTACCTCTTTTATGCTTGACTTGAAATTAAAAATCAAAGGACCATTGAACAAAGTTATCTGAGGTTTTGTTTTTAAAGGAATCTTGTATGATGTTGACCTTTGTATAAGGGACACTTTGAAGGAGATCATTTAAGGTATTATTTTCCTCTGTCAAAGCAAATGCTTTGTTAATATCAACAAACATAAGCAGAGTGGGACCTTGAATTCTCCTCACCTTTCAGTCAATACCACACACAGTCTACATACCTATGACTTTTCTCATTTCTTGAACATGAAGAATATTTTCCAACCTATATTTTAACCACCAAACTCCCCTTTACCCACTTATGTATTTTTCATAAAATATTAAATGGAATGTGAAAATGTGTGTGTACGGGAATAATTATACATTTATCTAATCTAGCCCAAGAGTACTTGATTGTTTTGTGTGTTATGAGCCCCTCTGGAAGCCTGGAAAAGCCTATGCACCCCTCGTCAAAATAATTTTTATTACACATAATTTTTTAAATAAGATGGCAAAAGAAATCGATTATTTTAAATTCATTATCACCTTTGTAAAAAAATATCCAAAGATCCCAGGTTAAGAATTCATTATCTAGGGTACTATTTGGGTGCATAAACTGCAATTATTGCAGCACTCATTTTACAAATGAATACGAAGTGAGGACTAGTAGATAAAGAGATGGCCTCAGACAAGAAGACATGGGCTTGAGTCCCAACTCAGTTATGTACTGAGTGTAGGACTCTGGGCAAGGTAATTTTTCTACTTTTGGAGGTGACTTTCTAAAATTATAAGTTTTAGAGGGGGTACCAGTTTGCACTGGTTAAGGGAGCTCTCTATATGAATGAAATCATAGGCCCAAACCACATCTTTATCCTTATCATATGCATTGCAATTTAACATAACAGTGTCTTATGAAATAATGTTTCTTATTGCTTTTAGAGGTACAAGAAAATCATCTTCTCTATTTGCCTATTTACTAATGACATGTGAATCATTCTTTCTTTTAGCTGTGACTTTCTTTTTCTTTTTAAAAAAAAAGTATAGTGAGAATACCAAGATTGTTATGATTCTTTTTTTTAGTACCAGGTCTTCTATTTGATCACCACACATCTTCATCATCACATGTTTTTCTTCTTTTCTTAAACTCTGACTCTAATGCGCTATCCACTACATCAGATTTCCTTTTCCACATTTAGAGTAGCAGTGGTTAAATTAGTGTTCATAAATAGCCTGAGAACTATATCATTCTTTTAAAAAAAAAACAATTGGGGTTAAGTAACTTGCTCAAGGATACAGGGCCAGTTATTTCTGGGTGTGGTGCTAAGTATCTGAGCCTGTAGTAGCAAGCACCCCAGCATCCCTACAGGTGGCTGCCAACACAGGTTTTTGGATCTGCTTTGATAAAAGAAAGCAACTCAAAATGGGTTAACAAGCTTACTTTAATCAGTCAAATATGTATCGTTTACTTAGTTCAGGGGAAAAAGGTCAGCACCCAGAACTTCAGAATACACAGACAGAACTATCAAGACAGAGAAACAGATCAAGTAGACAGTTTCCAAACTGTCCAGCCATTACATCCATACCAAATCAACATCTGGGTTTCATCAACATCTGAGTTTTTCAAAGCGGGGGAGAGGGAGTTCTCAACAACAGCTTCCCAGAGTCTCATCTGATCAAATCACAGAACACTTCTCAAAGTGAGCCCCCAAAACAAAGCTACACATCAGTACTTACATAGACTTCTCCTGGCAGAGAGAATGTAACAACCTTATGGACCCACTGGTCAATCAAAAAGTATCTACTGAAAAACAAGCCTCCCACCCCAGGCTCCAGGTGCACTTTAGCCTAGGGGCAGGGAAGATCTTAAAAATTTACATTCCCATTACAAAGCCCAGATTCCATCCCCAGGTCATCCCAACACTGGGGCCAGTGCTCTTACTTGCTGAGCCACCTGGCTGCCCCTAAGCAATTGGGGTTAAGTAACTTGCTCAAGTTTACACAGCCAGGCGTTTCTGAGTGAGTGCTAAATGTCTGAGCCTGGATTCGATCCCCAGGTCATCCTGAGGGTGACTGTGGCCAGTGCTCTTACTCACTGTGCTACCTGGCCGCCCCCAGAACTATATCATTCTAATGTCGTTCTGTTCCCTTTTAGCATTCTATGACCATTACTGCAGAGGCTTCAAGGCTCTAGAGGACATTATGTATTTTTTTTTTTGTTCCATTGGGTCGTATGAACAGATAATTTTATCAATAAGAAATCTCTGTAATTATGTACACTGGTCCTAGGAAAGTAGACAAACTCTATCACAGAAGCTATACTTGGAGCTTTTCTACTCTTATAGTTGATCTAGCCAAAGCTCATACTCCAATTGTAGAACTTAAAAATGTAGGGTCTTGATTATGCATTGGAATTGACGTATATGGAAGGATGTACTTAAGTCATAACAAGGTTGATTACAGAGACTGACTTCCCACTCCCCACCCCCTGCCAAACCTCTAACTTTCAGGTTTTTAATTCCCTTACAGACTCACATCAAAGAGTTATGCACATTTTAGAAATAAGAAAAGTGATGCTCTGAGAATTTGCATGATTTGCCCATAATTACATAGCTAATAATGCTGGAGGAAGGTTTTGAATCTGGATCAATAGTCAATAGTCAATAAACATGTATTAAATGCCTACTATGTGGTAAGCATTGTGCTAAGCACTGGGTCTTCCATCATGCCTCCACATGCAGAACCTTATCCAGTCTTTGAATTCCAGTGCCCTCTATTTACAAACACATGAAATGATCCAGTTTGTTTCTCAAACATTCTTTATTAAATGGTTCATATTTGTATCTTTTGAAATTGTCTAGAGTCTAAACTTTTGTTTTCTGTAAACAGTGTATGTGGAAAAACTCATTTCCTGGCAATGCCAAATAAATCAGGCATTACTACATTAAATTAAAGTTAGCTCAGTAAATATTTATTAAGTAACTACTATGTGTAAAGCATGCATGGTGCTAGGTACTGCACTGGAAAAGGTTTTTGAAATCTTTCCTTTCACTCTCATCCTTTTTATTTGATCTCAATATATTTACTAAAATCTTATATTACTCTAAGTTATGAGTCTTTCCTACATTGGCTGAGAATTATTGAGAAGTGAGGTCAAAAGGACCCAGCTTTCGACCCAAATACCACAGTCCTGTCATGGATCTTCACTGACTCTAACATAAGCTCTTTAAGAGCCAGCTTATTCCATTAAAATAAACAAACAAGCAAAAAAACAACAGAAACAATGAAAAAAAATTTTATCCCCAGAACCAAGAACATAGTATGTAATAAGGAGCAGGCACTTAATAAATGTTTGTTGATAGATTGATTGATAGTAGGTAGAATATCAGGACTGGAAAGGACCACCTCATCCAAATGAAGAAATTAAGTAGGCACCCTGGTATAAAAAACATTGGAGTTAAAGTCAGAAAACATGGGTTCAAATCCTTGCTCTGTTCTTTCCAATCTGTGTGATGGTGGTCTAGTAATTTTAGCTTTCTAGATCTTAACTTCCCCATCTCTCAAATGAGGGGATAGGACTTTCAGTTATAAAAATTATGAACTTGTGAGTCTAGAGAAGTGAAATTGATGTTGTTGTTCAGTCATTCAGTCATGTCTTACTCTGTGTCCCATTTGTGATTTTTTTTGGCAAATATAGTAGAGTGGTTTGCCATTTCCTTCTCTGAGACAAACAGGCTTAAGTGACTTGCCCAGGGTCATATAACTTCCAAATCTCTGAGGCCATATTTGAACTCACAAAGATGAGTCTTCCTGACTTTAAGCCCAGCACTTCATTTACTGAGCCACCTGGCTGCCCATGAAGTAAAATTACTCTTTCAAAATCACATTGTTTCTTAGGAAGGGTTTAAGAGAGAAAGACCAAATAAATGTATCTAAAGAAGGATAGTAATATGGAAATTTCAAAGTTTGTTAATTTCAAAATTTCCTGTTTTCAAGAGATGACATTTTATGATCTGGCCAAATTTTATGATGGATGCTGAGTGGGAAAAGAAGATTTTCACATGCAAGTAGAAAAGGAATAAGCATATGAAATTAACTAGATTAAAAAATATTTTAACTATACTCTCCTTTTATAATAATCCTTTCCTTCCCCCAGATCTAATTCCTCTTTCCCAATCTTTGTTTTCCCAAGACTCTCTCCACCCACCACACATGAATTTCTGGCTCTCTTTACAGAAATAGCAACATTTACAGTTTTCTACTTCTCGAAAGAACTACTTTAACAAGTAGTTTCTTACTTCTCCAGTACTCATTGACCTTTCAGACCTCTGACCTATGGTACTTAATGTTTATACCACAGAATTAGCATTTAATTATATCTGATCTTGTATTTTTCATTAATTGTTTCATAAGTGTTCAACTTGATTATTCAATTAAGGTCCCAAAGTGCAAGAACTGTGCCCTAAACCTCTTTTGTATGATCCATAGTGCTTGTCACCTTCCTTCCATTGGTGGATAATTTTGAACTGATAAATAAATAGTCAGATGTCTGCCATCAATATGACAATGTTTTAAATTACTATCAAAGTGTTTCTTCTTTTCATCTAGATGCCTGATGTTTTTATAAAGTCCTAAATGCAGCCCTTAAAGAAAATTGAAAAAAGCCCAGAAAATGGACCATTGAATTTTGATAGTGTGAAAGGTTAACCTGAGAATGGTTTGCACATTTAATTTGATTGTTTTAATTCATTTTATAGATATAATTTCTTTTTGCATTGTCTTCCACTGCTGAATATAACCATCGTCCCATCCCCCTCTACATACTCAGTAAGCTATCCCTACCAGGAGAATAAAAAAAGTCAAAAGAAACAAAAACAGTTCAGTCAAACTAAACAACTCATCAATCAATTCTGGCAGTTTATGCAATGTTCCATATCCACAGTGACTCACCTCTTCAAAGAAGGAAGAAAGGTTCATCTTTCTTATCCCTTCTTCAGGGAAAAGCTTGTCATTATAATTTCACAGTGCTGAGTTTCCTTTGTTGTTGTAATTGTTATTGTATTTTTATTTACATTGTTGCTGTGTATATTTTCACTGATTCCCTTACTTTATTTAACAGGAATTCATCTAACTTTTCCCATACTTCTCTGAATTCTTCACACATCATTCTTTTCTATGACACAGTAAGATCTCATTATAATCTCATACCAGGATTTTTTAGCCATGTCCTGTTCATGGAGTTCCTAGTGATATAAGATCATAGATATAGAATAGGAAGGTACCTCAGTGTCCATTTAACCTCACCTCTTTTATAAGTTGAGTAAATTGAGTTCATGAATGTCTTTTGTCCAAGGTCATGTGTCTAATGTATATCAGAAAAAGAATATGAATCCAGGTCCTCTAAAACTCTTTCATCTTTATCATGCTGCCACTCTGCTTGGATTCCAGTTCTTTTCCATGACAAAAAAAGGACTTCAATGAATACTTTGGTGGATATGAAATACTTGGGATATATACCCCACACTATTATATTACTTTTTCAAATACTTTCCTTTCTATTCCCCTACTCAGTGAGTTATTTTTTGTAACGAATTTAAAAAGAAATAGAAAAAAGTATGTTTCAATGAAATTAAATTATATATACCTTTTGCCTAATAGTGCATGAAATATTCTATACCTTTAGTGTACCACTACTTCAGTGAAATGAGGGAGGTGAATAGAATTCTTTGGGACTAATCTTGGTCATTATTATAGTAGAATTTTCCATTTCATTTTTCTTTTTCTTTATTTCATTTTACATAATTTGAAGAATTAAAACCTGCCTTGAATTGAAGTAAGGAAACTGTTTTTCACTCATTGATTCATTCAATGAACACACTTATCTAGCATCTTTTGTATTCAGACTCCTTTGTTGAAACCTATGGAAAATTGGAAGAAGAATAAGGAAAAGACTTTTACCTTCAACAACCTTATAAACCAAATGGTGAAAATGCAAAGAATGGCATAAAAGTACAATTAGAGGTTCAAATGCCATGGTAATTTGGGGGAAAGAGAGCAACAGACAGAGACAGAGAAAGAAAAAGAAAGGGAGACAGAGAGAGATGGAGGGAGAGAGAGAGAGACAGAGAGAGAGAGAGAGAGAGAGAGAGAGAGAGAGAGAGAGAGAGAGAGAGAACTCTTTCTTAGCTATGCATGGCATGGGTGGGGACGAAGCATGAAAGTATCTATGAAGGAGGCAGTGAAGTATTGGAGGGGGGTCTCAAAGAATGAAAAATAATTGGACACCTGAAGCAGAAAGCAAAAGGAATTATATAAACAAAGCTGCCTTCTCTGTGTCTCACTGCCCCACCACAATCTAATCTCCTTTTCTCACACATTTTCTCCACCCCCCCCCATATAAAATCTCACAACTTAGGAGTCTTTTCTTTGCATACCTGAGTTGCATATGATGAGAAGTATACAAAACATTTCCATTTCATGAAATGCAATCCATCAACACACACTTCTTATATGTTGTGCAGAAATGAATCCATTTCAGCAGGGAAGGGAGATAAATCAATTTAAGTGGAAGATTTTTGACAGTTTAATTCAAATTAAGTCTACTTTGTTCAATTAAGGGTAGGTTCAGGAGGGGGTGTGGGTTGAGGGAATGTTGAGGGAGCAGAAAAAGAATAGGGTCTGTTAGAAGTAAAGGAAGGCATTGCTCACATTAAACTTTTCTGGAAAGGAAGTTTCATTAAATAGCGACATCATAACAAGTTGCTAATTTATATACCTTCCACAAATTGTGAATTAGTCACTTGATTTTATCGTACTCTCCCTTGGCTTTTGATTGACTTCTGACAGCCCTGAGAAATTAGAAGGGAAGGAATTGGAGGGGGTTATTTCTTCTTTTTGGCATTTGATGCACATAGCAGACCATTCAAAAATATCATTTAACAAATGATCCACTTTAAATGGTAGGTCTCTATTTAAAAGGGGCTCATTTATTAAATGAATATTTTGAAACTTCCTATACCCAGTGGCTTTGGTTAAGCATATAACAGCATTGGTTTCCCTAGGATTCTTCTTTTTCCTCTTTCTTCATTTTCCTAGTCTGCCCCATATATAATTCTACCACTTGCATCTAGAGGTAGGTATCTCAGAATTCTGGAGTTCAAAATAGTGTGTTTACTTCGAACTTGACATACCCATGATTTGGTCAGTATAAGCACTCCATTTTTAAATGTGACAGCTCTGTGTCATAGTAAACAATTTCCTGACTTACTGTATTCTATCCCCTGTTGTTCAAAATTCTAGAAATGAACCTCTAAACTAAGATAGGATAGTCTTCAGATGGCAGATATTTATTCTACTCCTGTACCCAGTCTTGAGGCCCATCTAGCATGGTCTGATCGGTGAGAGCTTCCTTCTAGAAATTAGTTTCAGTTTTATATAATAATGTTACTTAATAATGGGAATTTAGTATTACAGAACAAAACTGAACTTGAAAATGGGTGTCATGTGTTTGACTGAGGCAATGTGGGGTAGCAACAACAAGATGTGTTCAAATCTGCCTTAGACACTTAATGTTTGTGTCATTCTGACAAGGCATTTATCTACTCTGAACCTCAGTTCTTCCTTTTGTAAAATAAGAAGACTGAACTCAATGACCTCTGAAGTAACATCCATCTTTAAATCTATGGTTCTTTGATCTCTGGTTCTGCCAGTTAGGAGCTGAGTGAAAGTGGATGAGCCAATTCTCTTTCCTAAATCTAAGTTTTCTCATGCTAAGTGGGAATACTGTGATAAGATCTAACCTTCCTCCTAGGCAACTAGATGGGACAGTGGATAGAGTGCTAGACCTGGAATCAGGAAGACCTGAATTCAAATTCAGTTTTAAACACTTACTAGCTTTGTGGCTTTGGGCAAGTTACTAAATCTCTCTCTGCCTTAAGTTCTTCAACTTTAAAATGAGGATTATAATAGCATATAATAATGAGATAATATTTGTAAAATGCTTAAAATGTTATATGAATGTTATTATTATTGTTGTTGATGTAATAACCTTCATAACTTATTTTTGTAGAAATGACTGAGTTTTTGAAAGCATGAATAGCCCAACAAGAAATACTACATCTGTCATTTGAAGAGATTCTGGCCTAGAATAATACCTGGTACATAGTATGTGTGTAGTGAATTCCTGTTGACTGATTGATTCAGAGAGGCTCATCACCATGTGAACCACACAGTGATAGATTTCTTGGTCACCGTAACTTTTAAACAATAGCATCTATTAAGCCATAGATCTGTTGCAATCTGCTTCAGTGAGAAGTGAATGCTGAAACAGGAAATCACAGGTACTTGAAGTAAAATGGGGATAAATATTACACTATGTACTTACCTTACAAGGCCATTTTAAGGAAAGCACTTTATAAATTGTAAAGCACTTAAATGATTATGAACTATTATCATTATACAGCTTTTGGAACTATCCAGTGTTGACAATTCTTAAAAACTCAGAGATCCACTGTTTTATGTCCTTAAACTCATATAGAAGCTGTCACTATTTATCACTAGGTTGCCATCCTGACAGTATAGGACAGGGCTTCCTAAAGTTTTTTTTTTTTAACTTGCAACCCCCATATGGGGTCATGACCCACAGTTTAAGAAAAGCTGGTCCAGGAGATCCTTTGAGGATACCAAAGGACAGGCAGGAAAAAATTAACTAATCCAAGCTGGGCTCACAAGTCAATAATCACAGATTTATCCTGAAAGAATTTAGAGTCAGAAAGCCTGGGTTTTACACTTTACTGTCTAATCACGGACAAGTCACTTAACATTTTATTGGCACCAATTTTTCCATCTATAAAATGTACAGGCTGGGTTACCAGACCTCTAAGGACTCTTTCAGATCTAAAATTCTGTGATCTAATCATTTGGGAATCAGGAAACTGATCTGGGCTAGGACCAGATACAAACAGAGTCTGATAGAGTTAGCAAGATGGCTTCTTTGGACTCTGATCCTTATTGTGCCACACTGACTGATCACTTGAAGTGTCTGAGACAAAATTAAGGCATATATTCTCCTAAATGCTAGGAGTTAGAACAAGTACCACCAAATGTTTTGGGAAACAAGTCTGGGACTATATTTAACTTTGAAGTACGCAAGGAGAACAGGAGAAGCTGTACATCAAACTTGCCATTTCATCTTCTATCACCATCATCATGATGTGAAAAGGAGGCACTTAAAGGCTAAATGGCTTGGCCAGGATAGGCTTCTTTTGAATTCTGGTCTTCCTAACTCTCAGTCCAGCGTTCTATCCATTGTGCCACCAACCTGCTTCCAACATCTCTTCTCAAGAAAGATGCTGAGAAATCTAGACTACCATACTGCTAATGACATTGTATTTATTTATTTTTTTCCAGAGCACTTTGGAATCATTGCTCAGTGCAATAGGGAAAAGTAGTGGAATGTGTGTCAGGGGACTTGGATTCTAGTCTTTGTTCTGTTATTTTCACCAGCAGAGTAATCTTGAAAAGCTGGCTTTGCCTCTCATGTTCTAAACTGTTTCATCAACAGAATGTAGCTTACCTACTGGAGCGTGGAGGAATAGAATATGTGATTATCTAAGGTTTTTTTTAAACACTAGAATTCCTGGTTCTGCACAGTTCTATAACTCTTTTTTTGATTTGGATAATATTTATAAAAAAATCTAATATGTACAAGTGACCATACTTAATAGTAAGGATTATACAATGAAAAACAAAACAGTTCGTGTCTTCAAGAGCCTCAGGTTTAGAGGTGCATTTGATAAGTACACAGACAAGTATAATATAAAGTAAAATGTAATAAGAACAAATGAGATACTTAGATAATGAGCTATAAGAAATCTGAGGAAAGTGATATTAGTTTTATGGAAGAGGAGAGTTGGTTTGGAATCAGAGAAAGTTTCAGGAGGAGACTGTATTGGTTCTTGAAGAAAACAGATTTTCAAAGCCTGACTTACAGAGGTGCATTTTCTCAGCATTAGATAAGGATTGTTCAAACTAAAAGAGAAGAGAGACTGCAAGGTGAGGTCAAGGAAGGGATACTGAAAAGATAAATTTGTTTGGAATGCAGAGTAGGAAGGGGAGTGGTATGAATATTACTGGAAAGGTAGATTGCTTAGAGTATTAAATTCTAGAACAAAGTGTTTATGTTTTATTCTGCAAGCATTAGGAAACCTTTGAAGTTTTCTGAAGCATTTAGGCATGTGCATTAGGAAGATTATTTTCTCAATTAGGTGAATCATGGATCAGAGAGGGCAAAGACTGAAAAGTAAGGAAGCAGAGGCACATTGTTGTAAGTTAGGACATGGGGACAAAGAGTTGTGACATCGCACAATGAATTGGTGATAGATGATAGATCTAGGATTCTAAGTAGTTTTGGGGTGCCATGAGACTGTAGTCCCATTGTTTCTGTGCATGTCATAAATAAGAATCAGCTACATCATTTTAGATAGCTGTATTGCTTGGACCCAAAGTGGGTAAAGATTTAATTAAAACCTAATAGAAAGAAATTGTGAGGGGAAAATGGAATATATAACCCATGCTATGAAAAAAAAAAAAACATGGGGGAGGTGTAAAGATCAAGGAGAAGGGAGAGTGGATAACCTGTTTTCCATGCAATTGCCAACATGATGTTGAGAATCCAACAGACTGGGCTCTATGTCATAAAGACTGGAGCTCCTGGAAATTTGACAATATCTCATACCCCATAATGATATGTCATTTGCTATTACAGCTTAGTTAACAAAATGTCAATATCTTGAGTAGCTGGAGATTCAGGATAGGGAATGAAGGTGGGGGATGGTTAGCCTTTTTGATCCATTTTTGCCTCAAAATCTGTTTGAGTAATTGCATCACAGTCTGTGCTCTGGAATGGCTGCTGCCCAAGAGTGGCTTGCAGGAGGTAGAAAACCATATGCCCTTTTCATTCCTTGAAGCTAAAGAGTGAATTGTATAAAGGGCAGGTAGTAGAGATATTTGTCTCAGCTACCCTTCTTCCCAATCTCATCTGCTGGCCTTGTGGCTTAGTAGTACTACTATCCTCTATGCCATTTCAAGTGGGCTTGAAGATGAATGTGACTGATACTCCCAGGATCATTAAGGTCATCTGTTCAGTACTTCACCTGACTCCCCAGCACCTACCACTAAAAGTCTGAGCCCACAGCCTTAGCAGTAAAACTGAGTTAAGAGGGAACATAGTATATTAAGACCCAAGTTATGCCAATGACTCCATAGAGTTGCAGTAACATATTACCTCTTATTGCCATAAAAGATGACATAACTGCTTTTGGGTGTTAGGGTGAATCAGAAAAACAATGAACTGACGTTCATTGCATGCTGCCTGCTGCGCTGATACCAGCCTGAATCTCCATGTTTGTACCCGGCTTCCCACTTGCAGAGTAGGAAGGGTATGAATATGACTGGAAAGGTAGATTTTAGTGTTCCAAAAGAACCCAAATTTCTTTATCTGCCTAGGGTTAGGTCAGAGTCTAAAAGGTGGGGTCTGTGAATATTTTTATTTGTTTTGTTTTGACATATTTGATAATGTGTTTTTTCAATTTAATTGGTTTCTTTTGTTATCTTATGTGTTTTATTTTGCCCATTTAAAAACATTATTCTGATAAGAAGTCAATAGACTAGGCTGCCAAAGGCATTCATGACACAATCAAGGTTAAGAACTCCTGGTTAGACATATATTCATCTGGATTCTATTTTGATCATGGCTCTTTCTTCCTAGGTAGAATGTAATAAAAACAAAAGAAAAATGTTTATAATTATGTACAATCAATATGAAGGTGAGGTCATTTTTATCTGGAGATTATCCTGTTCTCCCCAGGCCTAGTGATTTTTCTAATCACCAGTATATGTGTGCCTCCTAAAAGGATAATAACAATAGATGAAGGGTAGTAGCATGTACAAATTTGGGAATAAGACTATTTCACATAACTGTAGCATATTACAGTTACAGTAGCTAGGTGGGACAGATGACTAGATTTGGACTTGGAAAAACCTGAATTCAAATTCAGCTTCAGATACTTCCTACCCACATAATCCCTGTTTAAATCACTTAATCTCTCTCAGTCTCAGTTTCCTCATCTGTAAAATGGAGATAATAATAGCACCAACCTCAAATGGATGGTGTGAGCATCAAATGAAATCATATATGTAAATATATATGTGTGTGTTGCATATGTGTGTATGTATATAGGTATATGTGTACATACACATACACACATATATATGTGTGTATATATACATATGTATATGTATATATATATATATATATATATATACTTTGCTACTTTAAAATGCTATATGAGTGCTAGTGGTTGTTATTTTTTTCTGTTTTCTTCATAACAACCATGTGAGGTAGGGAGTATAAGTATTATTATACCCTTTTTACAGATGAGGAAAATAGAGGTATCATTTAGTGTTATATTACCAAGACCTTCCAGACACTATTGTGATCAACAACTAGTGATAAGATGTTCATGTTTTTGTCTTTAATAATGTGCATTCATTTAGCTTGAATTTAAAGGCTATGAGAGCTATCTACATAGAGGAAAGTTGTTGTATACTTCATTTTGTGAAGAAAACTTTTCAAAAAGTCTTGGGTAAATCATCTTTCTACAGGCAATTGTGTTTGTGTGTGTGTATGTGTGCATGTAGAGGCAGAGAAGAGCCTTCTTTTAATTTTCACCTCTTAAATTACAGATTGGTAAACCACCTAAAACCTTAGAATCTCACAGAGGGGACTTCGGATCTCCTTTATTCTAACCACTTAACAAATTAATTTCTTCTTCAGGTGGACTTCTATCTTCTGCTTAGACATATTCAGGGATGAAAACTTATTATACTATGAAACCCTACATTATTAGGTTGTTTTATCTAGTGGAAAATTATTACTCCTTTTCTGTGGAAATAAACTTTCCAGGTCACATGACCAATGGAAGGGAAGAATAAAAATTTCCCAATCCTCATTATCTCTCAAAAAAAAAAAAAGAAAAAGAGTGAATTCTGGGTCAGAAGGACAGCAATTAAGTTTTCTCCACAGACCAGGAAACTAAGATTACCTAATGATATAACCTCCTTATGAAGTAAAAATGAACAATGCTAACCCCTAACAACCACTCAGTAACAACCTTCACTTTGAGGGACACACTCAGCAATTTCCTTGCTGTTGCTTCAATCATTGCTGGTGTATTCTCTTTTTGCTTTCAACTAAGCATTCTGTTACAAGATACAGGAGACCTTAATTCTGTCCAGTCACTTACAGAATTGGACTTGGAGTGAGGAAAAGCTGAATTCAAATAATATTTAGACACTTATTAGCTGTGTTATTCTAAATACTTATCTGCTCAAGGTTATTGTGAGGATCAAGGAAGATGATCTTTATAAAGCGCTTTTCACCTCTTAAAGCCCTTTATAAACCCAAGCTGTTGCTGTTGTTGTTTTATGGGAGGTGTTAGAATAGGAGGCGCACATCACTCTAACTGGGCAGACTCACTCAGCCAGAAACCTGAAGAATGGAGGGAACTGGGTCAAGGTATCAGATTCAAGGGCAGAACTGGGCTGAATTAGGACTGACATTGAGCTAGATTTAATCCTGTCACTCCAGAGGTTACTTAGGCAGAAACTGAGGCCAGTGACATATCAATTCCACCAAGTGGTAGGAAACCAAGGCACCTTTGAAGCCTAGCTTCTGGGATAAACCCATCATCAAAGAGGAAAGAATAAAATAGTGAATGAGAAAAGTAAAACCACCAAAGATCTCAGGAAGAAAACTTTATATGAAAGCCTGAATTATGAGCAGGTAAATCAATAGTAAATTAGTAAATAATAAATAGTAGATAGTAAAATCAACAGGGAAGATGACTAACAAATCTTTGAAAAGATTGCAAACATCCCTCAATAAATATTTCAAGTCAGATTGATCCAAATGAAAAAGAGAACCTTGAGGATGGATGGTAGAAAATTCCATTCAAATCAGAACCTTGATAAAATAATTTTGATGAGAAATAATGGGGAAAAATATTGGCTGGCACAGCTGAAATAATTAGTGGAACAGAAAACTTAAATCCATAGTATAAGATCTTTCAAAAAAATACTGTAAAAGAGAATCAGATTAAAAATACAAATACAAAGGGCGGCTAGGTGGCACAGTAAATAGAGCACTGGCCCTGGAGTCAGGTGGACCTGAGATTAAATTCGGCCTCAGACATTTAACACAAAAACTAGCTGTGTGACCTTGGGTAAGTCATTTAACCCCAATTGCCCTCCAAAAAGCAAAAAATAATTTAAAAAAATAAAAATACACTGAAGTAAAGGAAGAAGAATAGATATCTATATCCAAAAAATGTTAACCTCTTATTCCTTTTTATGTTTCCTAGAGCTACACAGAATAAATAATCTTTCTTCCTCTGGTGTCACATCTTACCCTAGTTTGTTTTGTTTTCTTTTGATCTGTATAATAGGGATAATAATATAACCTACACAAGAGATTTATGTGAGGGTCAAATGAAACAATATTTGTAAAAGGACTTTGAAACCTCACACAGCTATATAATTTTAGGTATTATTAGTATTTTATAATAAATGAATGAAAAATAATTTAAAGTGCTTACTATGCTCCAGGCACCACACTAAGAAAATGGAAAATAGTTCCTGCCCTCAAAGAGCTTATATTTGAATAGAGGAAGCAAAGGGGTATAGGAATGTTAGTCACAGGGGTGCTTTTGTTTGGAAAGTCACAGAGATGATAAAGGGAGTCTCAGGACAATTGATTGTCCTTTGAAGGAATTCTGCGGCAGAAGTGATTGTTGTTCCCACAGTTTAAAGTTGGCAAACTGACATGGCAGTTGAGGGGGAAGGGGAAAGGGTAACTAGGTATCTCAGGTGTGTCTAGAGCATTGGGCCTGGAATTTAAAAAATCAGAGTTAAAATCTGACCTTAGACATTAACTAGCTATGTGACCTTGTGTTTAGCTCAGTTTCCGCAACTGTAAAATGGGGATAATACTACCAGCTATCCCACAGGTTGTTGCAAGATATTTGCAAATCATATGGCAGAGTGCCTGGAACCTATTAGGTGCCATATAAATGTTAGCTGTTGTTGCTGTTTATTACCATTATTATTGTTGTTAAATGAGTGACAGAATGATTGGAAGAACACCAGAGTACCACACAGTAGGTCTGAAGTTACTGTTAATTTTGAATTTAAGTGAAATTAGTGGTAGATGGTGAAGATTTAGAGTGTCTCACTGGAAACTTTATGGCAGAGAGCAGCAGCATGACAGAAAGATAGCTGATGTATGTGAGACCTTTTCTCATCTCTCCAGGAATATATTTTGTATATAGTTGTCTTATAGGCCTGGTGTGATTCTTGTGCTGACTTCTGCATGAAGTAACAAATACAAATAATTTAACATGTAACATGCCCATGCCTGTGCTAAGTACTGGACATATGAAAAGAGAAAGCAAGACATGTCCTATTGCCATGAAGCCCACCATCTAATTGGAGGAACTCACCCATTAAAGGCTCAGTTCTCTTTAGTTTGTGTCAATAGGACTTATAAAAGCACTAAAGTGTGGAAGGCATATAGACAGGTCAAACAGTGAATCCGGAAGCACTGTAGGGTGCAATTGCTGGACAATGGTAAAGCTCAGTGGTTCTCCATCTCATCAGAAGGAATAAAACTAGTGATTATCATCTCTTCAAAGCAGTGTGAGCTGTTGAGCAGCCTGGAGGTTTCTGGGCACCCCTGGTTGGGGAAAGAGACAAAGGGAAGAGAAAGGAGATGACATCCCATAGGTATCTCAACTTCAACATATGCAAAACAGAAATCATGATCTTCCTCTTTATATCTCAATTAAATTCCTCTTCCAAACTTCCTTGTTACTGAGCAAAGTACCACCGTGTTTCCACATGAAACAATTTCAGTTCCTGGAAATAGGTCATTTCTATGATTCCTCTCCCTAGTAACCATGTTCTTCCTCTCAAGCAGATGCTTGTTTGTGGTTTAATATTCTGTTCACTGATAAATTATAAGCTCCCTAGAGACAAGAATGATGAGTGTCCCTCATTTTTTGCAGTAATAAAATGTTGGAGAGATTGCATCATATAGCAGATGTCATTCTGGATCTGGGATCAGATTTAATCCTGCTTCTGAAATTATTAGCTATATCACCATGGCCAAATTTGTTATGTACCCAAACCTCCCATTTCTCTCTAAATCAATCATCTCCAAATTTTTTGAATCATGTAATACATCAATAATATTTTAAAGCATACAGAATAATAGGCATATACATAGATATATAATTTAAATGTATTATGATATTAATAATGATGTACAGTATTGTAAAATATAAAAATTGACATTTTAAAGGATGAAATGACAATTAAGTATTTTATCTCAGAGTCACTAGGGAGCTATTGGAGTTGACTGAGTAGGGGAATGAGATCTGCATTGGGGAAGTTCACTGACAGCCATGTGGAGGATGGATTGGAGAGAGAAGAGACTGAAAGTGGGGAGACTAACAGGGAGCTCATTGCAGTAACCCAAGTCACTAGTGGTTAGATTAACTCAGGTGGTATTTGGGTTAGGGGAGAGAAAAGTATGGAAACAAGAGCTTTGTGGAGTTGGAAAGGGCATGATTTTGAAAATGATTGACTTTGTGGAGGTGAGATAGGCTGGTGCTTCTAGAACAATGATGTTAGGCCTCGACAGAAAAAAAAGGATTTTTGTAATATGGATGTTTTGAGGAAAATGTAATATAATGGAAAAAACTCATTCCTAATAATATTGTGTTACTCCTTTATTCCCACCAAAAAGGTAAGAGGGAAGGGAAGGAGGAGAGAAGGAAGACAAGGAAATAGAGAAAAAGAAGAGGAAAAAGAAGATGTGAAGGGAAAATGGGGAGAATTGTGAGGGCTTGGTTACCAAGCTTTGTTCTATGCTTTGAGACTGCTGTTGAGGGGTGCCCGCTACCTCCAGGAAGTTATCAGGCAGGGTGGAGTAGAAGATTTCTTTAGGAGGTTAAGAATCATTATGGTATTTTGCCTTTCTTAGTTGCAGTAGGTTTTAAAGTGAGTTAAAACTGTCTAGCTATGAAGCCCAGACCATTAGAAGGTTCAGAAGGGTTAGGCTACAGGGTGCTAGAGTGTTTACTAATGGAGTCATTTGGGTATGCTGGCGACAAGCTCAAGATTTGTTGGGGGAGAAGGAAGAACGAGGCCCATTTTCCAACCCTCCCATTGTATGATTACAGGGCAAGGGCTGCCACTCTATGGTCTCTTGGGGCTATTTCATTTCAATCTACAGATGTTTCATTAGCCCAACTATGGAGACCACTATTTAGACTGTAGTTTTTATCTAGTTTGGTAGAAAGATTGGGGAAGGAGCCTGGGTACTATCATAGGTGAACTTTACAAAATATTATCTCATTTGTTGCTCACAACAGCACTAGGAGGTAGGTGTTATTATTCCCTTTTTATAATTGAGGACACTTAGGTAAATAGAGGTAAAGGTCATACAAGTAGTAATAATCTGAGGTAATATTTGATTAGGTCTTCCTCACAATTCAGCTGTGTGATAGCTGGAAGAGGTGTAATTTTCTCAGGTGAAAAAAAATGTGACATTATAAATATCATGCCCTGTATTAAAACTAGTTATTTACAATAGAACCATTGATCTTGGAAGTTATTAAGCTTAGTTTCTGACCCCAAACAAATCCTGGAAACCAGACACTTTTTGAGAAAAATGGTTTTATTCATGCTTTTTTGTTTGTTTTTTCAGGATATTGCTTTCATCGGAATGCTCTCTTTCCTTTGGATTCTCCCTTGTAATCAGAAAAGAAACTAAACAGAACCAATCAGCAAATTGACCACACCTTATGGCACAGACTATTTCACCTCTGTTGTCTCCAACCTGTCTACTAAGGATAGGAAACCATATTTCATTAGCTGGTCTTCAGGATGTAGATGAATTTTCATGATCAGTAGGAATTTAGCTTTCAGTGTTTTTGCTTATGTTGTTTTAGTTATGGGCAATATTATTCTATTGTTCCTTCTTATTTTAATATGCCTCAAGTCCTATATAGGTTTTCACATGCTTCTCTGAATTCCTCTTATTTACCATTTTGGACCCACAGAAATATTCCATTCCATTCCATAGAATCATGTCTTCAACCATTCCCCAATCTATGGGGACCCAATTTGGTTTGAGTTTTTCGCTTTTTTTTTTTTACTACTATAATAACTCTATGGAGGAACAATTTTCATTATTCAACAGCCCTGAACTTAAGTAAATACTTCCTTTTATTGAGACTGAAGTTGGCTTCCCTGTTCAAGGGACTTCCAATTATCTCATCTGCAACTCTGTATTGTCTACAAAATAAAAGCACAAGCTTCTTGGACTACTATTGAAGACTGTCTATAATCTGATAACAGTCAATGTTAAGGGATGTTGTGAGACTACAATGAGATTCTAAATGACTTTGCACTATGTAAATATCAATTATTATTACTGTGGTTTTTCCTGTTCAGTTGTTTCAGTCACGTCTGACTCTGTTACTCCATTTGGAGTTTTCTTAACAAATATCCTGCAGGAGTTCACCATTTCCTTCTCCAGCTCATTTTACAGATGAGAACACTGAAAAAAAATAAACAAACAAACTCAAAATCCAGGGTTAAATGACTCATCAAGGGTAACAGGGCTTTGACATGTCTGTGGCCAGATTTGAATTCAGCAAGATGAGTCTTCCTGACTCTAGGCCTAACACCCTATCTATTGAGCTATGCTGCTCCCCTGTTATTATTGTTGTTGCTATTGTTTACCTATGGTCAGCTGATCAGGCCTCTGATATGCTGAATTCAAACAATGTTTACAGAGAAATACAGGAGTGTACTGGCATATGTTTGGCAATCACATTGCCCCCACCAAAAAAAATGCATATGCACAAATCCTCTTAAGTTTGATCTCCATAATTCACACATTCTTTTTGTTGTTGTTGTTTACTTTTAGTTTCAACATTCATCTCCACAAGATTTTGTGTTACAAATTTTCTCCCTGTCTTTTCCTCAACCATCACCCCAAAATAGTGATCCCACTGAATACTCCTTCCCCCAATATGCTTCCTCTATCTTTCCCCAAACCTCCTCCAACCTCCAATACGGCAAAATGGATCTCTATACCCCAGTGCCTGTATATCTTATTTCCCAGTTTCATGTAAAAATAATAATAATGATTTTTAGGGGCCGCTATGTGGTGCAGTGAATAGAACACCGGCCCTGGAGTCAGGAGGACTTGAGTTCAAATGTGGCCTCGGACACACTTACTAGTCATGTGACTTTGGGCAAATCACTTAACCCCAACTGCTCTCCAAAAAGCAAAATAATAATAATTTTTTTTAAAACATTTGATTTAAAACTTTGATTTCCAGATTCTTTCCCTTCTTCCCTTGTCACCCATCCCTACTGGGAAGATAAGCAGTTCATTATAGGTTGTACATGTATAGTTACACAAAATATTTCTATCATAGATATATTGTGAAAGACTGACTATATTATCCTCCATCCTATCCTGACCCCCACTTATTCTATTTTCTTTTTTGACCCTGTCTTTTTTGAAAAGTGTGTGGTTCTAACTACCCTTCCCCAAAATCTGCCCTCCCTTCTGTAATCCCCCCTCTTATCCCCTTCCCCTCTATTTTCCTGTAGGGTAGGATACCCAAATGAGTGTGTATGTTTTTCCCTCCTTAGGCCAAATTCAATGAGAGTAAGGATGACACATTCCCTTTTGACTCCCTGTTCTTCCCCTCCATTGTAACAGTTTTCTCTTGTCCCTTTTAAATGAGATAATTTACCCTATTCTGTCTCTCCTTATCTCCTCTCATTATATTCCTGTCTCTCCTCTGAATTTTATTTTTTAAATATCATCCCTTCCTCTTCAACTTAACTGTGTCCTCTGTCTATGTATATTGGTACACATATATACACACACTCACATGTGTATTTATAAGCACATATACCCTCCTATCTAAACATATATATATATATATATATATATATATATTCCCTTCAATATCCTCATACAGAAAAAAGTCTCATGAGTTACAATTGTCATTTTTCCATGTAGGAATGTAAATAGTTCAACTTTAATAAGTTTCTTATATTTACCTTCTGTTTACCTTCTCATGCTTCTCTTGCTCCTTGTATTCGAATGTCAAATTTTCTATTCAACTCTGGTTTCTTCATCAAGAATGCTTGAAAATCCTCAATTTCATTGAATGACCATATTTTCCCCTGAAACATTATACTCAGTTTTTCTGGGTAGGTGATTCTTGGTTTTAATCTTAGCTCCTTTAACCCCCAGAATATCATATTCCAAACCCTTTGATCCCTTAATGTAGAAGCTGCTAGATCTTGTGTTATCCTTATTGTGTTTGCACAATAGTAAAATTGTTCCTCCCTGACTGCTTGTAATATTTTCTCCTTGACCTGGAAACTCTGGAATTTGGCTATGATATTCCTAGGCATTTTCTTTTTCAAGAGGTGATCAGTGAATTCTTTCAATTTCTATTTTGCCTTCTGTTTCTAAAATATAAGGGCAATTTTTCTTGAGAATTATCTTGAAGGATGATTTATAGGTTCTTTTCTTTTCTTTTTTTTTTAACTATGGCTTTCAGGTAGTTCAGTAATTTTAAAATTATCTCTTCTGGATCTATTTTCCAGGTCAGTGGTTTTTCCAATGGAATATTTCACATTCTATTTTTTTTCATTTGTTTGCAACTGTTTTATAGTATCTTGATTTCTCATAAAGTCATTAGCTTCCATTTGCTCCATCTAATTCTGAAGGAATTATTCCCTTCAGTGCAGATTTGAAATTCCTTTTCCATCTGGCAAATTTGACTTTTTAAGGCATTCTTCTCCTCACTGGCTTTTTGGGCCTCTTTTGCCATTTATTTAGTCTATTTTTTCAGGTGTTATTTTTTTCAGTCAAGTTGTTGAATCACTTTTCATGATTTTGTTTGGACCAGGAAAGGTAGGGTGATTTGGGGCTAAGTGACTTGCCCAAATCACATGGATATTATGTGTGTATGTGTTTGTATTAAGTGTCTGAAGCTGGATTTGAACTAAACTCCTCCTGACTCCAGGGCTGGTGCTCTATTCTCTGCACCCCCTAGCCACCCCAAAACTGATATTTTCTTTTTTTTTCTTTTTTTGGTGGGGGTGGGGGGAAGCAGGGCAATTGGGGTTAAGAGACTTGCCCAAGGTCACATGGCTAGTAAGTGTTAAGTGTCTAAGGCCAAATTTGAACTCAGTTCCTCCTGGGTCCAAGGCCAGTGCTCTATTCACTGCACCACCCATCCACCCCTCATGATTTTCTTGCATCATTTTCATTTCTCTTCCCAATTTTTCTCCACTTCTCTTACTTGATTTTCAAAATCCTTCTTGATCTCCTCCATGGCCTGCAACCAATTCAAATTTTTCGAATTTTTAGATGCTTTTGGTGCAGGAATTCTGAATTTGTTGTCTTCCTCTGATTACATGCTTTGATCCTTTTTTTCCCCAAAAAAAGTAAGCTAAGGTTTGATTGCTCTGCTTGCTTTGCTTCCATTGCTTGTTTATATTGCCAGTCAATTACTTGACTTTTGTGCTCTTTGCCACAGTAGAACTCTGATTCCAGAGAGGAGAGCTTTGTCCCAAGTTGCTGGGGTTTTTGCAGCTGTGGGAGCTATTAGGGAAGTGCCCTCTCTGCAGCTTCCACAAGTTCTGGCCCATTGGCCACACACCCTAGAACCTCCACCCAACACAGCAATCCAGATCAAAGCAGGTTAAAGCAAGAGCAATTATCCTCTGAATGTTGGCTTGGTCCCCCTACAATCTGTAGGCCAGGAGCTCTGGAAGCAGTCTTTCAGGGAAGCAGCTGCCACAACTCTGTCACCTCTTGCCCTGGGGGAAGGGGTCTGACTGTGCCCTTCTTTTCCAACAGAGTTCCTGACTGACCTTTTGCTTTCTCTTTGGTGTTTATGGGTCGAGGAGTCTGGAAACTGCCACAGCTGCTGGTGATTCAGTCTCCTGAAGTCTGTTCTGGCCCTTGCTGGTTGGGGGCCACCCTGAGGCCAAAACCATGTGCCTCATGGTGACCGCGCTATCTTCCCAGTGCACTGTGATGGACCCTTCCTTTAGGCCTGGCAAGCTTTCTTTAGCGGGAGATGTGTTTCTCTCTGTCACTTTGCAGGTTCTGCAGCTCTAAAATTTGTTTAGAGTCATATTTTATAGGTATTTTAGGCTGTTGTTGGGGGAGCTCATGGAATTTCCTGCTTCTGTGCCACCATCTTGGCTCTGTCCCCCTAATTAACACTTTTTAAAGTCTTGACAGTCTATAAATTAATAAACCAAGTCCTGATTTTTAGGGATTTCTGAAGTGTAAATATTCACACTGAAATTTTAATAAACAGCTCTGGAAAACTGGTTAGAGCTGATTGGAGCAAACCCCTGCCACTGTCATTTTGCACTATTCCTCATTCTGCACTCTTCATTTCAGACATATTGTCCTATTAACTGTTCCCTGAAGTCATCCTTCAGTGGCTCACTTTTGTATGTTTGTGCAACACTGGGAACCATGTCTGAAATGTAACACCTTCTCATATCTGCCTGGTGATAGCCTTCTATTCCTTCAAAGTTTAGTTTAATTCAAAAAATCATCAAATGCATATTAATCATCTACAATGTGCAAAGCAATTTATTAGGCATGAGGTGGGGTTAAAAAATATAAATAACCAATCCTGGCCCTTTAAAGAGGTTGCATTTTACTGAGGGATACAAAATATACACAAGTTAAGGAAATAGAAAATATACTAATGGCTATTATAGTGTATAAAATACTTATTATTCTAATTAATTAATATAACTATTATTATATATCTAAAAGACCACTGTTTATACTGTAACCATGGAGTTTTTATCTAGTTTAGCAGAGAGTTTGATGAAGGGAGTCTTAACAATAATGGTACTAGTTAGCATTTATTTTGCATTTATTTTATTCCAAGCACTGTGGGACACTGTGTGTGTTTCACAAATACTATTATCTCATTTAATCCTTACAATAGCCATGTGACACCAATGCTATTCTTACCTACATTTTATAGATGAGGAAACTCAGGCAAACCGAATTTAAGTGACTTACCTGAAATTACATAGCTATTAAGAGTCTAACTCAGATCTTCCAAACTCTAGGACCAGCACCCCACCTACTAAAGACACTTCACTGACCCTTTTTACAAAACAAGTAATTTCAAAAGGTAAGAGGGTACTATCAATTACAGGGGTGTAGTGGCAACCACACTGGCATACCCAGGATGGCTGTTAGAACAGGTTCTTTGATCTGCTTTACTAGTAAAGATAGCTGTTCAAGGAGTCAACAATCTTTTTAAATTACATTCATTAGTTCAGAGGAAAAGTCAGCACCCTGAACTTCCAAGAAAATCCAACCTATTTTAGAACCAGAGGGCATCACAACCCTCCTGAATCAGTGCCTATTTAGAAATTAACAAACTGTATGAAAGCCTTCCTACAAGCAAGCCTCCTCTAAGCAAGCATCCCTTAATGGGCTACATGTGGGGCCTATTAATGGAAGGGGAAGATCTTATATTCCATTAACATTACAAGGGGCAAGGAAAAACCTCTAGTAGCAGATAACACCTCATTTATGTCTTGGAGGCAGCTATGGAGTCCAAGGTGTGAGGACTTCAATAGAAGATACACTGTGCAAAATGTGCAGAGAAGGGATGTGGAATGTCATGCAGGAGGTATGAGTAGTAATCCAGTTTGACCAGATCAGAAAAGAAATAAGGGAAATAATGATAAAAAATAGATTTAGTAGAGTGGATGATATCCAGATTGTGGAGGATCTTAAAAATTAGATTGAGAAAAAATTTTTTTCTTTTCTTTTTTTTTAATTAAAACTATCTTTTACTTTTCTACATTCACTTCCATGAATTTTAAATTTTCTCCCCAAAGTACTGAGTTTGAATACAGATTGAAGGAAACTACCTGATTTTTTTCTTTTTCTTATTTGGTTTTGTTTCCTCTTTCCCATTGTTCATTCCATCTAATACAATCCTTCTTTATAACCTGACTAATATCTAATGTGAAAGTATTTGCAGACCCTATTACTTGATTGTATGCCATCATGGTAGGGGAGGGGAGGGAGCGAGAGAAAATTTGAAACTCAAGGGATTGTGGAATTGAATCTTGTAAACTAAAAGTAAACAAACAAATCAATAAAGACCAAAAAATTAAAAAAAATAAATTTTATTACCTTCCCCCTCTCCCCCCATGATAGCATGCAATATGATATGGCTCTACATATACCTTTCTATTAAACATATTTTCACATTAGTCATTTTGCATAGGATAATTATAATGAATGGGAAAGACCATGAGAAAGAAAAAAAAAAAGACCATAGTCTGCTTAGCTTTGCATTCCAACTCCATAGTTATTTCTCTGATGATGGCATTTACTATAATGAGTCCTTTGGAATTGTTTTAGGTCCTTGAATTGTTGAGATGGGCTAAGTGCATAAAAATCAGTCATTTCAGAATGTGGCTGTTTCTGTGAACAATGTTTTCCCAATTCTGCTCACTGCACTCAACATCAGTTCATATAAGTCTTTGAAGAATTTTCTGAAGTCTGTCTGTTCATCATTTCTTATAGCACAATAGCATTCCATTACCTTCATATACCACAACTTGTTCAGTCATTTCCCAACTGATGGGCATCCCCTCAATTTCCAGTTCTTGGCCACCGCAAAAAGAACTGCTATAAATATTTTTGTACACATGGGTCCTTTTCCCATTTTTATGATCTCTTTGGGATACAGCCTTACAAGTGGTATAGCTGGGCCAAAGGGTATGCACATTTTTTATAGCTGTTTTGGCATAGTTCCAAATTGCTGTCCAGAATCATTGGATTAGCTCAAAAGCTCCACCAACAATGAATCTGTGTTCCAACATTCCCACATCCTCTCCAACATTTATTATTTTCCTTTTTTGTCATGTTAGTCAAATTAGGTATGATGTGGTACCTCAGAGTTGTTGTGATTTGCATCTCTCTAATCAGAAGTGATTTAGAACATTTTTTCATATGACTATAAATAGCTTTAATTTCTTCCTCTGCAAATTGACTGTTCATACCCTTGCACCATTTATCCATTGGGGAATGACTTGTTTTCTTGTAAATTTGACCCAGATATTTATATATTTTAGAAAGGATAACTTTATCAGAGATACTAGTTATAAATATCTTTTCCTAGTTTTCTGCTTCCCTCCTAATTTTGCTTGCATTGACTTTGTTCAAAAATGTTTCTATTTGATGTAATAAAAATTATTTGTTTTGCACCTCATAATGTTCTCTATCTTTTGTTTGGTCATAACTTCCTCCATTCTCCATAAATATGACAGATAAATTATTTCTTGATACCCTAATTTGTTTATAGTATCAGCCTTTATACCAAAATCATGTACCCATTTGTATGAGAAAATATTTTCTGAGAATTGCTCAAAGCCTTCATGGAGCCTTTACTGATATTCTATGACTGTAAATATTCTCTCCTTCATCTCATATTTTTCTTTTATGTTTTGATTGAATATTTTATTTTCCCCAGTTACTGGTAAAAATAATTTTTAGCCCTGAAGTCAGGAGGACCTGAGTTCAAATCTGGCCTCAGACACTTAACACACACATACATACACACACACAAATTAGCAATGTGACCTTGGGCAAGTCACTTAACCCCAATTGCCCTGCCTTCCCCCTCCAAAAAGTAAATAAGTAATTTTTTAAAATAATAATTTTAGCATTTGTTTTTAAAACTTTGAATTCCAAATTATCTTCCTTCTTCTCTCCCCACCTTACCCTCATTGAGAAGGCAAGCAATTTGATATAGATTATATGTGTGTAACCATGCAAAATATTTCCATTATAGTCATGTTGTGAAAGAAAACATAAACCAAGAAAAGAAAAAGAAAAAATTCAAAAAATAAAAAAAATGCTTCAATTTATATTGAGTTCTTTATCTGGGGATGGATAGCATTTTTCATCATAAGTCCTTCATAACAGTTTTGGATCATGGTTAGTTATGAGAATAGCTAAGTCCTTCACAGCTGGTCATATTTCTTTTTTTTTTTGGAGGGGGAGGGCAGGGCAGTTGGGGTTAAGTGACTTGCCCAAGGTCACACAGCTAGTTTTGTGTTAAGTGTCTGAGCCCGGATTTGAACTCAGGTCCTCCTTACTCCAGGTCCGGTGCTTTATTCACTGCTCCACCTAGTTGCCTCAGCTGGTCATGTTTCAATATTGTTGTTACCTTATACACAGTACATTTCACTTTGTATTGGCTGATACAGGTCTCTCCAGGTTTTTCTGAGAGCATTCTGCTCATCATTTCTTATAGCACAATAGTATTCCATCAAATCACATACTATAATGTGTTCAGCCAGTCCCCAATTGATGGTCATCCCCTCAATTTCTAATTCTTTGCTCTCAGAAAAGTGCTGCTATAAATATTTTTTGTACATATAAGTCTCTTTCCTTTTTAAACTCTCTTTTGAGATATAGAGCTAGAAAGGGTATCGTTTCATATTCCTTTTGGTATAGTTCCAAATTGCTCTATAGAATGGCTGAATCAGCTCACAAACCCAACAACAATGCATTAATATCTCTACCATTTGTCTGATTTTCCTTTTCTGTCATATTAGCAACCTAATAGGTATGACGTAGTATCTCATAATTGTTTTAATTTTCATTTCTCCACTCAATAGTGAGTTAGAGGATTTTTCTATATGGCCACACATAGCTTTGATTACAAAATCTGAAAATTGTCCCTATTTTTATCATTTATCAATTGAAGAATGGCTCCTTTTTTTTTTAAATTTGACTCAGTTCCCTACATGTTTGAGAAATGAGGCTTTTGTCAGAGAAACAAGCTTCAATCTTTTTTTCATAGTTACTATTGCTAAGTTTATTTGCCTCCATCCTATCCCACCCCTGCCATTTATTCTATTCTCTCCCCTTTCACATTTTCCCTCCTCAGAAGTGTTTTGCTTCTGACTACCACTTCCCCCAATCTCTCCTCCATTCTATCACCACTCCCTTTTCTTCAATTCCCTACCTCTCCTTCTTTCCCACAAGATAGGGTCCTACACCAAATTGAGGGTGTATATTTTCCCCTCTTTGTACCAATTCTCATGAGAGTAAGGTTCACTCACTTTCCCTCCCCTCCACCCTCTTATCCTCTGCTCTAAAACTTTTTATTACCTCTTCTAAGTGAGATAATTTACCCAATTCTACCTCTCCCCTTCTCTTTCTCCAAGTACATTAATCTCTCACACTTATTTTGATTTAACTCACACCTGTATCTTCTCTCTCTATATATTCCTTCTAACTACCCTATGAGAAAGGTCTTATAAGTTACAAATATAATCTTCCCATGTAGGAATGCAAATGGTTTAAACTTATTAAACCCCTTATTATTTCCCTTTCCTATTTATCTTTTTATGCTTCTTTTGGGTCTTGTATTTGAAAGTCAAATTTTATATTCAGCTTTGGTCTTTTTATCAAGAATGCTTGAAAGCTCTCTATTCCATTTTTTATTTTTACCCCTGAAGGATTATACTCAGTTTTGCTGGGTAGGTGATTCTTTGTAATCCTAGCTCCTTTGCCCAGTGAAATATAATATTTCAATCCCTCTTGTCCTTTAATGTGTTCCCACCCTTGAGGTTCAGGGGCAGCTGGGCCTTACCTCTCCAGGTACTTCTGTGCACATCAGGATATGGCCAGCCACATTCTCCAAGAATGGAGTCAGGAGCCAGGAGAGTCAAAGAGTAGCAAGACTTTATTCAGCAGCTTCTTTTGCAATTGCATCCTAACTCCTCACTCCTCTTTGATCTTCCCTACTTTTATCCCCCTTTTGCCCCCATTCTACTGAGACAGAAGTTGCCATGGCGCCAAGTCTGAGTTAAACCCAAGGCCACAAGTTGAGAGGTAACAGAGCTCTTGTCCTGGAACAGAGCATATCTCACAGAAAGTCTAAGTCTCCTACACAGTGGTTGCATCAAGGTTGGCATGTACTTTATCACTGCAGAGTCAGTATGTGCCGGGTTTCATGCCTCCAGGGGAACTGCACATAACCCCCCTAACATTAATGTAGATAACAACTCGTGTTATCCTGTTGAAAATTGTTTCTTCTTGACTGCTTGCAATATTTTCTCCTTGACTTGGGAACTCTGGAATTTAGTTATTATATTCCTGACAGTTTTCATTTTTGAGGTCTTTCATGAGATGATCAGTGGATTCTTTCAATTTCTATTTTAGCATCTGACTGTAGATCTTTGGAAGAGTTTTGTTGATAATTTCTTGAAAGATCATGGCTAGGCTCTTTTTTTTTTTATCAAGGCTTTCAGTAGACTGATAATTTTTTTTTAATTCCCTCCTAGATCTATTTTCCAGGTCAGTTGATTTTCAAAGGAGATATTTCATGTTGTATTCTATTTTTTAAATTCTTTTGGTTTTGTTTTATTGTTTCTTGATTTCCCATAAAGTCACTGATTTTCATTTGCTCCATTCCAATTTTTAAAGAATTATTTAATTTTAATTTTTATTATCATTCAATATTTAAAGAATTATTGAGTTTGGGACCTCCTTTTCCATTGACCAATTCTACTTTTAAAGGCATTGTTTTCCTCATTGGTTTTTGGACCTCTTTTGTGTGTAGTCTAGTCTGGTTTTTTTTAAGATTTATTTTTCTTCAGTATTTTTTGTGTGTCCTTTACCAAACTGATTACTTATTTTCCATGATTTCCTTGTATCACTCTTCATTTCTCTTTCCAATTTTTTCTGTCTCTCGTACTTGATTTTCAAACTCCTTTTTGAGCTCTTCCATGGCTTGAGACTGATTCATATTCTTCTTGGAGGCTTTGGATGTAGAAATTTTTACTTTTTGTCTTCTGAGTATGTGTTTTGATCTTTCTTGTCTACTTTCAGTAAAGTTTTTTTTTCCCCATTGTTTGCTCATTTTCCCAGGCTATTATCTGACTTTCAGTTGTTTGTTAAAATAAGGCTCTGCTTCCAGAGTGGATGGCACACTGTCCTAAGCTTTAGAAATTATGTACAGCTATTTTCAGAAATGCTTCTTTGGACCTGTAAATTATTAATTCTTCAAAGGTGATGATTCTATGGAGGGGTGAATTTATTATTTATGGCCTCTGCTCTTGACTGTGAGTGATCACATGCACTCTTTTCTGTCCTGGAACT
Organism: Petaurus breviceps papuanus; assembly: GCF_028583685.1. NCBI lineage: Eukaryota > Metazoa > Chordata > Mammalia > Diprotodontia > Petauridae > Petaurus > Petaurus breviceps. The sequence continues at coordinate 7,253,789 of NW_027187368.1, read as the reverse complement.
TTGAGGAGGGCCTTCCCTCCAGCATGGCTGCAATCTCTGCGATGCTGTGCTCTTCCTCACCCTGGGAACTGCCACCCAGGACTGTGACCTGGATCCAATCATGGGTAAAGGAACAGAGGCCTGGTTCAGTGCTAGTAAAAAGACTCCTGCAATCTCCTTCTGAACAATTTTTTGACCCCTTTACCATCTGTGGGCCAAGAGCTCTGGAAGCAGTTGCTGCCACTGCCACTGCAATTCAGTGACTCCCAAATCCTGCTCCTGTTTTGTTGAGGCCTGGGCTCTGCTGGCACAGCCTGTGCTGTACAGTGATACACTCTCACCCAGCTGTAACAGACATTTTTTGACAACCTTCTTAGTTGTCTTGGGCAAGAAAATTGTTTTATGACATCTTTTTTTTGTGAGTTCTGCAACCCTAGAATTCATTTAGAGATATTATTTAAAGGTATTTTGAAGGGTTTGGGGAGAGTTAAGGCAAGTCCCAGTCTTTACTCTGCCATCTCAGCTCCACCTCTCAATTTTATTGTTGCTGTTTTTTCCCCAGAAGACTTGGCTTCATCTAACCTTTGTCCCTGTCACACATGGCCTTGTATTATACACATCTGTAGACATATCACGTTCAATTATGATGATCTTTTCCCTGAGTAAGATAAGAAAGTGACCACAGGTTCAGAAAAACTAGACCAGAAGAATGAAAGCTCTTTTCAATCTTACCAAACTAGAACATTCATGCATATTCTAGACTATAAGCTTCCCGGTGCAAAGATTTTTCCATAATTTATCTTTGTATTCCTCGTGGTGAGTAAAGTACTTGGCAAAAAATTGATTCATAATAAATGTTTGTGGGACTGATTTGAATTGAGAATTGAATGTGGTGGTTTTCACATTGTTCATCTCATTGTTATGTTGTCTCAGTTTAACAATATCATAATATCACTAGACAAATGCATTTTCAAACACCACAATGGAATCAACAAAGCTTTCAGCATAAATTCTTTAAAAAAATCCAACTTCCAATTTAATTTCCAATTTAAACTCAGAAACTCCCAATTTAAAAATTCAACTATATAGAATTTGATGTGTCATCATTCAGAGGATTACTTAGGTACCTGAGGTATGCACATATTGCAGTAGAGTATCTCAAAATATGCTTGTATGCTCTGCAAAAATAGTTTTATTTGTGATTTGATCGTAGAATAAAATATAAGATGCTGTTGTGTGAATGGGCTTATTTCTTACAAAATATTAGCCTTGTTATTACCCTTGAGAAGAAATATTTTCTTATAGTCCCATGGACTTATATAATAATAGACATTAATTGACCTATTTGGAGAAGATCTTCACAGAGACAGTTGTGTACACAAATGTCAGGGTCCTATGAACACTGACTACTAGAGGTCCAATAACCTCTGACAGGAATATTGTAGAAAATAGGGAAGTCCTCATAGCATGTTGCCAAGGTTTTTGCAGTTACTGAATTTGTAATATCAGGTCACAAATTCAATTAAACACATATTTAGTGTCTACTGTGTTGGAGGGACAGCATTATTCTAAATAATGGAGATAAAAAGACAAAAATAAATTAATCCCTTTCTCATGAAGCATATTTTTCTACTAAATAATTCCGTGCATATATTGATAAATATAATACAAGGTAACAAGAGGAAAGAGACAGATTAGTGTGATCAGGAATAGTATCTCAAGGGAAGATGGTGTCTAAGCTGAAAATAAAAGGAAGATAAATATTCTATAGAGCCCAGATGAAGAAGGAATGCATTACTGTAGTGAGTGATGAACTATCAGGTATAGGGAATATTAAGAAGGTCAACTTGGTTATAATTTAGAGGGTTTAATAGGAAATAATGTAGGGAAAAATGTTAGTAAATGTAGATTGGAACTAGATAGAAGAAGGCCTTGAATATACAGTTAAGAGTTTAGATTTTATCCTAGTTGAAATAAGGATGTATTTTTTCAAGGAGTAATGTAGTCAAGCCTATGCTTTATGAATAGTATTTGTGTTGCTTTGTTGAGGATAGTTAATAGTGAGGTGTTCTATTCCTATAGTCCAGGTGACAAGGGATAAGGGTCTAAATCAACAAAATGGTTATGTGATTAGGGAGAAAGAGGTACATGTTAAAGTTCTTGTACCTCCTGACAGGATATGAGGGTGAGATGGGTGAAATGGAAGGAGTCAACATGATACTTAGTTTATGAAGGTAAATATTAGAAAAATAGTTGTACTTTCAAAAGAGAGAAAAGTGTGCAGACAGTGAGGATGTGGAGGAGAATTCATGAATTCTTTTTAGGATATGCTGCATTTGAGACAATGACAGGATATTCAGGCAGAGATGTCTAGCATGCAGTTAGAAATATAGGATTTAATTTCAGAAGAGAGTTCATAATTGAATATATTGATTTGGGTGTCATCCTCATAGGGTTGACACTTTCACCAAAAGTATCAGATGAAATCTCCATTAATTCAGATTTCAAAATCAGGTCTAGAAGGCAGGAGAGAAAAATCTAACATGGAAGAGTAGATAGACAAGAAGATAAAGAACCAGGAATGAACATAACATGGAAGTGAAGAAAGGGTGGAATATCTCATGGAAGAGAATGGTCAACAGGGACAAGGTGAGGATAAGATGTGGGAAAAAAAAGAATGAAGTATAAGCAAATTCCGTTTACTGATTGAGATATTAATACCTTTTTAGAGTATAATTTTATTTGTGATAAGGTAGGCATCAAGACTGGGAAAAGCTAAGAAATGAGTAGCTGGTAAGGAAATGAGGCAGTAATTGTTAACTGCATTTTTTAGAGTGCAGTAGTAAAAGGCAGGACAGATTTGGGGTAGTAGTTTGGCAAGACCAATGAACAGTTGCTCTTTTATGTTGTTTGTTTGTTTGCTTTTCAGCTAGGTGAGACTTGATTTTATTTGTAGGCAGTGGAGAAGAAATTATTAGGTAGTGAGAAATTGAAGATGGGAGATTAGGGATATGATTAATAAACTGAGCTTCCAGAGGGAACAGTAGGAGATGGGATTAAGGGCAGAAGTAAAGGAATTAGACTTGTCAAGGTAAAGGGTATCTCTTTTTCAGAGACTAAACTAAAGGAAAAAACATGGAGGAGGTTTAGAAGTGTAGAATATGGGTTTAAGGAATTTTATAATTGGATAATATTAATTGGTAATGTAAAGTAGTAGGTAAGGTTATTTACTGTGAGAGGAGCATGGTAACATTAAGGATTTTAGGAAAGAAGAGATGACTTGGAGCAACTACTGTGTTAAGAGTGGAGAGAGAGAGAGAGAGAGAGAGAGAGAGAGAGAGAGAG
>NW_027187368.1:7231790-7250365 GCF_028583685.1 Petaurus breviceps papuanus | reverse complement strand
GAGAGAGAGAGAGAGAGAGAGAGAGAGAGAGAAAATCAAGGAATTCAAGGAAGTATAAGATTCAGATGCAGCAGTGAAGGCCTGATGGAACTTAAATAATATTACTCTATTTTTGATATAACTTACACATTTTGTGACTTCTTCCAGCATCATTTAGGAGAATGAGAGTAGGAACAGAGAAAACCGGTGGCAGAGGAGTCCCAGGATCAATAATTGACAGTAGAATGTAACCTTCCCTTGAGCACTATTTGTTTGTATTTTTATACCATTTATCACTTGTTAAATGACTGTTTTTCTTATAAATTTGTATCTATTCCTTATTTATCTTGGAAATGTGACCTTTATCACAGAAACTTGCTGCAAAGGTTCCTCAACACCCCCCCCCCCCATTTATTGTTTCCCTTTCCCTTTTAATCTTAGCCTTATTAGATTTGCTATCTATAGCTCTATGGAAAACAAAGAATGATCCAAAATCACTACTAATTAGGGAAATGCAAATTAAAGCAGTTCTGCAATTCTACCTCATACCCATCAGAGTAGAAAAGATGACAAAAAAAGGGAAATGATAAATGTTAGAGGGGCTGTGGGGAACAGGCACCACGATGAGTTGTTGTTGGATGTCTGAATGGGTATGATCATGCTGGAGAGCAATTTGGAAAAATGCACAATAACTTAAATAGTATGTGTTCTTTTATGCAGTTATACTGCTGCTGGGCTTAACTCAAAAGACATCAGAAAAGGGAAAATGTCCATTATGTACAATAATTTATAACAGTTATTTTCTGGAAGTCAAAGAAAGAACCTACAAACTAAGATCATATTCAACAATTGAAGAATGGTTGGGGGAAAATGTGGTATATGAATGTAATACTATTGTGCTATAAGAAATGAGAAAAATAGATGCATTCAAAATATATGGAATGACTTATTTGAACTGATGCAGAATGAATTGAGCAGAACCAGAAGAAAAATTGATACTATAACAGCAACATAATAAAATGAATAATTTTGAAGATACTTAAAAAAAAGAATTTTGAAATGTCTAAGAACTACAATCTTTTATGATAACAGTAGACTGATGATGAAACATGATATCTATTGTAGAGATATGAAAGATTTAAACTGAAGAAGACATAGATTTTTATATATAACCACTGAGGAAATATTTTTGCTTGATTACACACATTTCTTATAAAATTTTTGTTTTCATTTTTCCATGTTATGGAAGGCTAGAAGGAGAGAAAAAAAAAGTGTTTTTAGGATATGGTGGAGGGACCGTGGCACAGATGTGAAAAGTACTTTCACATGAGGTCAATCAATTATTAGTTTTATTTCTCTGGTTTGTTTATTTATGCTGTTTTATTTATATGTTTTGAAAGAAACCACTCAAGACTTAGGAGTAATCTGTACATATATGCAACACACACCAAAAAACAACCCACATCAATAAAAATTTAAAAACAACATGTAAACTCCTTTAAGGTAGAGCTCTTATTAATTTTGTCCAGTCATTCATTTATGTTAATGAATGCAATTAATGAAAATAATTACTATTTATTCTTATAGCACTTAACACTGTCTCTGACATATTGGCACTTAAATCTTAGTTTAACTAGTTGAATTAATAGGATATGAACAAAGGTATGAAAATCATTAAGTGATGTAATGATGTAACATGATACATTGAACTAGTTTATTATTGTGAAAGGAGTTAGGTGAGACAGGACAGGAGTAATAGGAAAAGGTGAAGGGTTGGGGGAACCTGAGAGCATGTTCAGGACAAAGTGTAAGACTGGAAAGAATAAATGAGTGATATCATGATTTCAGAGTTCATTACATGGAAGTAAAAAGGTTTGAGCTAAAGGTATAATCTATGTTATATAACCACTCCTGTGAGTGACTGAGGCAGGATGGGATTTATATGAGGAAATTGATGTAGTGGGAGTCAAAATGTGTTGAAGTCATCAAGTACAAGGATGAGAATTAGGATAGAGAGACTGTAACCTAGATAATGAAATGTTTTAAGAAAGAAGGAAAAGTAACATGAAGTCCAAGAGATAACTGTAGCAAGGATCTAGACAGGGTGATAAAGATACAGAAGGAGAAATTGCTGAGTGACAGTAGAAGAGTAAGTCTGGGAATGACAGGGGATCAAGGGAAATGCTGTCTTTCCCTTCTAACCCAGATTGCCATAGAATATGAAGGAAGCTGCAATCATTGGAAAGCAAAAGATCAGAAATCTATTTTTATGGAATTTGAAGGTAGAAACAATATTTCTGTGTAATCTGGAAGATGGAAACAGTGAGATATGGAAAGATTTAAGATGAATGAGAGTTTATTAGTTAAAGAGAGGGGTAGATATGCATTATGGTAGATATAAAATTTGGGACAATATCTGGGGAGCCATCATAGGTCTGAGTTGAGAGTTGAGAATGAGTGAAGAGATAGGAGAGGAAAGGGATTTTCACCTAGAGTTGGGATTCAAGAGATTGGAACTTGCTAGCCACGGAGTAGAAGAACTTATCAGTTTGTTAGGCCATTCAGGTAATCCCGGTGGAGAAAGCAATTGTGAATGGCAATGCTATCTATGAACATCATGTAGAGAAAGTCAGTGGTCAATGCAATAATGAGAGTTATGTGGTTTAAAAAAAAATGGCCTATAACATCAGGTGGCTCCCTGGGGTGGAGCGGTGAGACCTTCCCTCATCACAATAATTCATGCCTTAATGTTTATGTGGTGGAGAAAGGAGCAGAGAAAGAATTTTCAGAGGTATTAATTTTGACTGGAAGATTTATGTGGTGCAGGATATTTTTCACTCTGTTTACTGAGAAGAATGGGTTTCTTTTCTTCTGATCAGTCATCACTGCCCAAATCTTTAGGATATTGTTTCTTAGATTACAGGAAACTAGAGTACATAAGGTACCTGTTAGGGACATGGGCAACTAGAGGGAAACATGAGCACAGGTACACAGGGTAAGCCTCTTAGACTCCCTAGTCATTGCTTTGCCACATAGAGGTTTCAACTGACTCTCCTACTCTCTCCTGAAAAGATAGCTCCACAGTCACAATATTAGGTAGAGATTAAGAATCACAAATCAAGAGACCTAAACCACACTTAGTTTTAGTTGATTTCTCAAGGTAGTTTTGAAGTGGAAGTCTCTGGAGTCCCCATTAGGAACATTTTCAGCAACTACTTTCTTCTTACTCTCATGATTCAGTTGTTATTTCCTGACCGTGGTGATAGCAAAGATAATACACACAGCATCACACTATTAGTTGATGAGCTCATGGGAGGATTGGACTAAGTTTTTGTCATTTTTTGCATCTCTCACACTGTGATGTGGTGATTGGGAAGTATATAATTGAATGAGAAAATCAGTAAGACAAATTAGGGATAGAAAAAGGAAGATTAGGAGGTAGGTAGACTGATAATAATAACTGATATTTTTCTAAAAATTTTCAGTGATGATATGGTATTCTGGAAAGGGAAGGGGTTTGAAATCAGAAGACTTGAAGTTGAAACCTGACTTGGTTCTTTAATCACTGTGTGATAATAGAGAAAACATTTCAATTTAATTTAGCAAACATTTATTAAGTACCTACTGTGACTCAAATGTTATAGAAGGCACCAAGGCACTGGGAATGCAAAGAAAAAAATGAAAAAAGGCCTTTTGACAGGGAGCTGCCTTCTAATGGGGAGGAAGGAGACATCATATGCATATAAAAATAAATATAAAACAGAATATAAAAAGTAATATCAAGCAGGAATGCAATTACACACATATATATGTATATATGCATATACATACATATGTGTGTGTGTATATGAAAACGAGGACAGGTGGGGACTAGTCATGAAGGGCTTAAAATTCCAAAAAAAGGATTTTGTATCTGATCATGGAGCTGATAAAAAGACACCAGAATATATTGAGAAATAGGGTGATATGCTCAGAACGACACTTTAGGAAAATCCCTTTTGAAGCTGAATGATGAATGGATTGGAGAGGGGAGATACTTGTGGCAGGCAGACCCAGCACTGGGCTACTATAATAACCCAGGGGTAAGGTATGTGTCTGTATCTCAATCTCTATCTGTATCTGTATCTGCATATACCTATGTGTGTGCATGATGCAAGCATGTATATGTATATATGGGCATATATGTTATATATGTAAGTAGATATGTAAGTTAATTTAATATGTATATATTTATGTATGTTTGTATGTGTTATATGTTTGCGTATACTTTTACTAAACACCTACTGTATGTAGGCCCTGTGCTAAGCACTAAGGATACAAAAATAGGTAAAAGATGGTCTCTGACCTCAAATAGCTCAGTTTATGGAGGAAACAAGTAAACAAATATGTATGGACAAGCCATATACAAGATAAATAGGAAATAATTAACAGGGAGTAGGCACTACAATTAAGAGGGATTGAGAAAGACTTCCTTTAGAAGATGGCATTTTAGTTGGGATTTGAAGTAATCAGGAGAAGCCAGGAGGCAGAAATGAGGAGAGAGAGCATTCTGGGAATGAAGAACAGCAACAGAAACTCCCTAGAGCTGCAAGACGGAGTGTCTGTTTTACGGAAAAGCAATGGAAGTGTCATTGAATCAAAGAGTATGTGTTGGGGAATAAGGCATAAGATAAATGGAAAGGATAGAGGGTAGGGACTGGTTATGAAGGCCTTTGAATGTTAGATAAAGGATTTTTTAAATATAGGAGGTGAGATGGGCCCACTGGAATTTATTAGGTAGAGGAGAGATGTGATCAGACTTTTGCTTTAGAAAAATCACTTTGGTGGATAAATGGAATATGCATTAGAGTAGGAAGAGACTTGTTGTAGGCAGATTGACCAGCAGACTATTGCAGTTGTCCAAGAGTAAGGTGTTGAGGGATTACTGCAAGTTAGTGGCAGTATCAGAGGACAGAAGGGGTAAATTCAAGAGATGTAGCAAAGATAAAAGGAATGGACCTTGGCAATAGATTGGAGATGGGGGAAGGGAGGTGAGGTATAGTGATGAGTTGAAGACGACACCGATATTGTAAACCTGAGGAACTGCCAGGATGATGATGCTTTTTATAGTAACAGAAAATGTAGCAGGTAAGGATTTAGGAGGAAAGATAATGAGTAGATGAGTTTATTTGGGGCATGTTGAGTTTAAGATGTTTACTTGAATCCAGTAGCAGATATCTGAAAAACAGTTGGAGATGTGACACTACTACTAGTAGTAATAGTTGTGGTAGTACTAATACAATCAATAAAATAATAGTAATAACATTTATACAGTGTGTTTAGTGTTGCAAAGCCCTGTACAAATATCTCATATTAACCTTACAACAATCCTGTTAAATAGGTATCATTAAGGTTTTATTTTATTATATAATATACATAATATAAATATATATTATATATATTTACTTTTCAACATTCATTTCCACAAAATATTGAGTTCTGAATTCATCCTCTCCCCTCCTCCCACCCTGAGATGGAATGCATTCTGATTTTCCCTTCCCCAGTGTGCCCTCCCTTCTATCACCACCACTACTGCCACCCATTTCCTTCTCCTTTATTTTTTTTTTGGAGGATAAGATAGATTTCTCTCTGTCTCAGATCAGGATTACTACCCCTGCTGCTTTCCTTTTTTTTTTTTTTTTTGCTTCAACTGGAGCATAATAGATTCTGCTCTAGCCTTTTATTCTTCATGTATTTCTCTGTTTCAAATGTGTTTCTTGTAAATAACAACTTGTAGGATTCTGTTATTTAATCCACTCTACTATCTGCTTCTATTTTGTGGGAGAGTTCATCCCATCCCATTCACATTCATAGTTATGATACCTAACTGAGCATTTTACTCCATTCTATTTCCCACCCCACCCTATTTATATTTTTCTTTCCTTTCCCCATTTCCCTCCTCACCCGTGTTTTGCTTTTGACCACCACCTCCCTCAATCTGTTCCTTCTATCATTCCCCCCTCCTTTCCTTTTTTACAACTTTCCTCTCCTACTTCCCTATAGGGGATAATTTTCTTTACCCAACTGAGTGTGTATGTTATTCCCTTTTTGAGACAAACATGATGATAGTAAGGTTCTGCACCCCCCCTTTTATTTTCTCCCAGGACAATCCTTTTGTTTTCACCCTTTAATTATTTTTATATCATCACATCAAAAGGAATTTATACCCACACCCTCTGTCTATGTATATTACTTCCAAATGCCCCAAAAGTGATGCAGTTCTTAAGAGTTAACAAATATCATCCTCCCAAGACAGGATGCAGTTTAACCTTACTGAAAATGTGTTTTTCCCCATTCTTTTTTATACGAAATCTTTATTATTTTTATTGTACTGTTATGCAAAATTTTATAATTTTTTTGTTTTTTTTGTCTTTATTAATTTGTTTGTTTACTTTTAGTTCACAAGATTCAGTTCCACAATCCCTTGAGTTTCAAATTTTCTCCCCATTCCTCTCCTCACCGCCTCCCCCCCCCCCCCCATGGCGGCATACAATCAAGTATAGGATCTGCAAATACTTTCACATTAGACTTTAATCAGGTTATAAAGAAGGATTGTAATGGATGGAATGGGCAATGGGAAAGAGGAAACAAAACCAAACAAGAAAAAGAAAGAGAGCAGGTAGTTTGCTTCAGTCTGCATTTAAACTCTTCTTTCTCAGTCTTTCTCTGAAAGTAGACCTCTCTCTCCATCATGAGTTTTGGGAGTTGTCTCATAACCCTGCATTGCTGATAAGAGTCCAGTCTATCATGTTTTTCCCCTTTCTTGATTACCCTTTTATGCTTCATTTGTGTCTTGTATTTGAAGATCAAATTTTCTGTTCAGCTCAGTTCTTTTCATCAACAAAGTTTGAAAGTTCCCTATGTCATTGAATACCCATCCATCTTTTCCCTTAAAAAAATATGCTCTATTTTTGCTGGTAGGTAATTCTTGGTTGTAATGCAATTTCCTTTTTCTTCTGGTTTATCATATCCCAAGTCCTTTGATCCTTTAATGTAGAAACTGCTAAGTCCTGTGTAATTCTGCTTGTGGCTCCTTGATATTTGAATTTTTCTGACAATTTTGGAAATTGACTACAATATTCCTTGGAGTTTTCATTTTGGGATCTCTTTCAGGATGTGATTGGTGTATTCTTTCAATGACTATTTTGTCCTCTGGTTCTAGGTACTCAGCACAGTTTGCCTTGATAATTTCTTGAGAGATGCTATTCAAGTTCTTTTGTTCTTCAAGGCTTTCAGGTAATTCAAAAAATTCTTAAATTATCCCTACTAAATTTATTTTCCAGACCAGTTGCTTTTCCAATGATGTATTTTCCATTATCTTTTATTTTTTTAGTCTTTTTATTTTGTTGGACTGATTCTTAATGTCTTATAGCGACATTAGCTTCCACTTTCCCAATTCTAATTTTTAAGGAATTTTCTTATTCGGATTGCTTTTGTACCTTGTTTTCCATTTGGCCATTTCTACTTTTTAAGGAGGCTGTTTTTATTTTTATTTTCCTGCAGTGGATACATTTCCTCCACAATTTGATCAACTGTATTTTTAAGGATTTTTTTTCTTTAATCATTTTTTTTGTACTTCCTTTTCCATGCTATCTGCTCTCTCTCATAGCAATCATTTCTTTTCCCAATTTTTCTTCTACCTCTCTTATTTAGCTTTTAAAACCCTTTTCTTAAGCTTTTTCATGATGTCTTTTTGTATTTGAGACCAATTCATATTCCCTTTTGAGGTTTCACATGTAGTTGTTTTTACATTATTTTCATTTTATGAGTGTGTGTTTTGATCTTCCCTCTTGCCATAGTAGCTTTCTTTGTTTATGGTTCTTTTCTGTTATTTTTTTTCTTTTTTCTTCACTTTAGCCTATTTTGTGACTTTTAATGTTGAGCTCCCCTTTTGGGATACAGGAGACAACATCCCAAGCTTCTTCTCTTGGAGCACAGGATCCAAGGCACTGGCTTTCTTTGCCTGGGCCTCAGGTGCTGATGGTTTGCCCAGTGCCCTGGGGCAGGCTAGCTGAGTCTTGCCTATTGTTCTGGGGGTTCCGGAGCTGACAGTTTACTTTCTTCACTGGGGTTGGAAGCTTCACAGCTGACCTGCTGTGCCACTGCCCTGCTAAGCCACAAAAAAGTAACCTCAGTTGCTCATGTGTGCTGTGGTTAAGAGCCTCTCATTAGCTTGCCCAGTCATTGCTTTTGCTGGGCTATGCTTCCCTTTTGGTCAAATGAAACAGATTTTGTCTTAAACTCCTTTTAAACCATCTTAAGCTGCAAAATTGTTTTACTCCATCTTTTTTTAGGTTCTGTTCATCCAGAATCCCTTTAGAGGCTTAATTTAATATTGTTTCTGGGGGAAACTAGGGACAGCTCAGATAACTTCATTGCTTTTTTTTTCACCATCTTAGCTCCACCATCTGAGTTAAATTAATAACAACCTATAACATAATATAATTTTCCTCCCATATATCATTTATATTTTAATAGAAGCCCTCTATATATTAGCCCCCTTACTTTTATAATGGAACATTCAGTGCATCCAGCTGTACAACTGTGCATCCAGTTGATTGAAGTAATCTGTAGAATCACAGAAACATGGAGTTTTGGAGATTGAATAGATCTCAGAAGGCATCTGATTCAACGTCCTCCCTTATATGATAATTTCTTGCATTTCCTTATTAAGAAGTGATCCCATAAATTCTGCTTATTCACCACCAATTACAAGGATCTCAGTATGTTAAGAAATCATTTCATTTCACTTTTGAAAATCCTAATATCTAGAATATATTTACTTACACTTAGTTTCTCTCTTTATTCCTGGAACTTCTTTACACTGGTATTGATTATTCTTGTTAGAAGACTTGATTTGAAATTGTACAATATGCGTTCTAATCCTGCTATTACCTCTGCTTACTCTCTGTGTAACTTTGGGCCAGTTCCATCTCCGTTTGAGTTCTCATTTTCCTCATAAGTAACATGACAGACTTGAATTATATATTCTTTAAGGTCTCTTCTAGTTCTATGATCTTATAAATTACACAGCCAGTAATTACCTAGCCTCAGTCCCATTTGTCACCCAACAATCTGAGCAGTCTTCATATTTCAATCCAAAGTTTCTTGAGAATGATCTTTTTTATCCTTCAGTTACATATCCAATCCCAGGGGAAGCTAATCTTTATTTATTATGGGATTATGTTTCAACCTAATATTTGAGATATAGGAGGGGATACAAAAGTACCCAATGGTGGGTTGCCAAGGTGCTTCCTAAGTATCTGGAAATGTGTGGATATGAGCCCCTTGTCAGGTGAATCAAGCACATTCTACATAATATGTAGCAGACCTAGGAGTTCCTTGATGCAAATTAATCTGGAAGCCACTAGGTTATCCCAGGTATGCTTAAGGCCCCTGCTGGATGAACATTTGATGAGAATGTTTTTAAACATTAAAATGCTAGCTTAAAAGTGATTTTTTTATACCAAGGATATACTTTAAGTGGTTCAAAAGCAATGAGCAATGTGAGCTAGAGTGGGTTGGCTTATCCAAATGTCATTCTCTTCCCTCAGGACTGTGCATTAATCAGACTTTGTCGGCTGTCTGTCACATCTGTCTCCTTAAATAATATCTCTACCAAAATGGGGAATGATTTATGGTTCTATTTTTTATAATAGATGGTTCTTGATATGAAGTTCATGGGGGATAGTATACAATTACTAGTGATATAGTATAAGAACAGTAGATAGTGGAAGTAGGAGCTTACTTGCTGGAACTTTATTCTTGCTTCTTCTAAGTTTGCAAAATCTTATGCTCTGGTAGAATGTCCACACTGAAAGGGACTTAAGGACATAGATCACTATAACATGGAGGATATAATATTAGAGATGAAAGAATAATAGTATATAGAGGGTGTATAAGAAATGAAAAGAATCTTATGACATAGATTGTAAGAAATGTAGAGCATCCAACCCCTTCATTTACATGTGAGGGAAGTGAAATAAGCAAAATTGATGTGACTTGCATTCAGTTCATATTTTTTTTGGCAGAATCAGGATAAGAATACAGTTCTCCTTTGCTAGTTCAATGAATCTTTAATTATATCACAACCATGGATTTTTAATCAAGATATTGATAAGAGCTCTGCCAAAGTGGTCTCATATGAGTGGAATGTTCAATTTACCTTGCACATTTCTGCATTTCCACTAGAACAGTCTTAATGGAGATAATGCTATCTCCTTTCTAGATTTGTTTGTTAGGATTTAAGCAGAAATCTATCAACTCATTGAGTGGGTACTGAAGTGGAAATTTTCTAGAGCTGTAGATAATAATAACTTCAAGTTGCCAATCCTGGAAGTGACTAGCCATCTCTTTCTGTCTCTATCACTTTCTTTGTGTCTCTCTCTATGACTCCCTGCATTTCTCTGTCTTTGTCACTTTTTCTCTGTATCATTATCTCTGTATCTCTGTCACTCAATCTCTGTCTCTCTGCCTCTGCTTCTGTCTGTATATTTTATTACATATCTACAAAGATAAATGGTATTTTCTAATCAAAACTTTTTTTTTGCAAAGAAAACTGACTCAGCTTCAGCCCCCTCAGGATCACTAGACTTCAGTGTCCACTGGAAAACCTGCCAAATCTGACCTTCTTTCAACAACATCTCTCTCTTTCTTTCTCTTTTTTTGGTGAAAAACTGTAAAGATCAAGTCACAGCTGCACGTAGTACCTAATTAAACAAGTGTAAGTAAGTCGAGAAAGGTCAGGTTGTCAAAAATCATTGCAGAATCTTTACTGGATTGTATTTAGAGACTGATTGCAGCAAAGAAAATAACTCAATAAGAAATATGAGACTAGAATATCAAGCTGACTCTGGGGGCAGGCTTCTGTTAGGAACACAAAGGCAAGGTTTGGAGATAAAAACCTAGGAAACAAAACAAGGAAAGGAAGGAAAAAGTGCATGCTGTCAGGAAAACAAACAAAAGATATTACTCTGGAAAGGAAGCATGTGGAAGCAAAGTTCAATCAGTAAAGGGACAAATGTGATAAATGATAATACATGTTTTTTTAAGAAGATGAGGAGAGAAAATGCCGAAAAAAATCACACATGACCACAAAATTGGTCTGGAGAAAAACAGTGCAAGAAAAGAAAATTTGATCACATGTGATAAAAGTCCTAAGGGAGGAGGCAAATAGAGAAAGTCAGGGAAGTGATACTCAGATGGAGAAAAGAGTTTTGTGTTTTTAGGTCTAATCTTCTGCTTACTCTTATTACCTCAATCATGCCATTTAATAAGTAATTCACATTTATTTAATGGCTTACACTTTGCAAAGTGCTTTGCATACAATGAGTCTGTTAAGGGGACTTGCAAGTATTACATTTTGTAAATGAGGACACTAGGGCTAAGAAAGGAAGCAAGTAACTTCTTTTAAAGATGTGGATAAGATGTCAGAACCAGAACTTGAATACAGCTTTCTAACTGGGACTAGCATTCCTTTTCCCCCAGTTCTTTTCCATACACTCCCACCTCCTCATCAGACTTATTGTAAACACACACACACACACACACACACACAGATACACCCCACATGATAATATATGCAAAGTACTCTACAACCACAAAACACTGTAAATGCCAAATTTTCAAAAGAAAAATTAATAGAAGGGAGGCTGGAAAAAATGGGATGGGGATAGAAAGGAAAATGAGACTTAGAGTCAGAGCAACTGAGTTTCTAACCATTCTAGCATTTAGAAACTGAATGACTCTGGAAAATCTCTTAACCTCTCTATTTCAATTTCCTTATGTATAAAATGGGGATGAAATATTTGTCTTATCAATCTTTCAGGGCTATTGTGAAGAAAGGTCTTTATAAAATTGTGAGGCACTCTAAAAATAGAAGCAACTATTATTAATTCCTTAAATTTTCAAAGGGCTTTATATAGCATGTTATTTAATTTTGATTTGTTTTTTAAAGGCCCCTCCCCTCTCAGAGCACCAAATCTTCCCCTTCTTAGTGCTGAAACTAACAAGACCCCTAAAGAATGCACTCTGTGGAAAGCAAAGTCCTCACACATTGCTTTTAAATGACCATCTTCTTCCTGTTGAAGTTTCTTTCCCTTATCATTTCAATCCTGTATCTCACATATCATAGGGTGATACCCATTGGGAAATTCCACTGGATGCTATAAGATGACTGAGTATAATTTTCAGTTCATAGCACTTTGTTATGTTTTTCAAATCTGGGGATCTCAAGGGATATTGTATGTTCTTTTGGATAGAGTGTACAGCCTCTGGGAATGCCATTATTTCAGTTTTCTAAGTGATCTAGAGTCTATGTTCAGTTTGGTGTTTGGAGAAACCCACCTGTTCAAGGGAGAAAAAAAAATACAAATATAAATGTCCATGTTGTGCTCAGATAACCACCCAAATTGGAGTGGGGGAAGTAGTAAGATAAAGTTTAGTTTTCGATTCTCTTTGTTATTAAAAAAGTTCTCTTCATTTATTCTGTTAGGGACTGGCTCCAAACATTTCTTAGTCACACTTATATCTGCCTTCTAATGACACCATTTAAATTTTTTATAAACTAGGCTATGATAGCATCTGTACCCAGTGAGAACAGAAGAGAAGCAGCAGTATTTTATCACTGTAAAAGATAGAATTCTTCTCTTTCTACATGCCCTGTTCCATCCTATCTGTCCAACCCCAAGAACCCTTGGAATGTCACAGGGTTCTTATTGCCATGAACACATACATTGACAATGCATTTAAATAGTGTACCATTGGAAGTATAATTGCAATTTGTTGTAATTTCTGCTTAAATTCCTCCTTGACACAGTTGATTTATTTTGCAAATCAGTGCATCTGGAGTGTGTACTGTGTCACATTATGGGCCTTTGATATAGAACCTTTGTTTTATAACAGGGGAAATAATTAGCTTTTGGATAAGCTTGAGTTGTGATGTCAGACGCTATCCATGGTGCTGAAAGAAGTTATTAGCGCTGAGCTAATGAAGGCACTCAGCCAGGCTCTGCCACCCTACTAATTTGTCTCTTTGGGATTTTAGTAAAATTAAAAATGAGGTAAGCATAAGGGGGGGGGGGGCGAGGATTTTTCTAGGAAGAAATAGGGAAATCGTTGATAGAGTTTTGCAGAGACCCCTGAGGAAGTTGATGCAAGGGGGAAATTGGCCTACCAAGTATTTTATTTTCATGCAAACTTCATTTCCCTTAGTACCAAGGGTGGAATTGTCTAGGCATTTTAAAAATAATTAACTATTTTTTTATTTTTTCTGTCTCCTTATTTCTGGAGCACTCTCAGAACTAGCAAATAGCTGAAATTTTACATTTATTCCTACACTTTGTCAGTGCCCTATTTAACACTACGTTATATGGAGCTGGTTAGATGGCACATTTGATAGAGCCTCACATTTAGGAATATTTGATTCAAATCTTACCACAGATACTTTCAAACTAGCTTTGTGACCCTGGGCAAGTCACTTAAAACCTTCATCTACTTCTTTAGTTCAGCTTCATCATCTGTAAAATGGGGATAATAATGTATCTACCTCATATGGTTATTGTGAGGATAAAACAAAATATTTGAAAAGTTTCTTCCAAAACTTAAAGTGCTGCATATTTTCCATTACTTTTTTTTTAAATCTAGCTCATGATGGGCATATAACAAGAGTAGTTTTCTTGCACATTGGCATATATGACAGATATCTAGCAATGATAAATCACATAGAAGAAATATTAGACTGAGTGAGGTGAGTAAGGGTTCTAAACTTACGTTTGTCACTGAATAGTTCAGTGAGCTTTTCTAAATCATCTTCCTTCTATGGCCTTCAGTTTCCTCACATTTAAAAATAAAGGACTGTGACTTTATAGTCTCAGAAGCAGCTTCAATTTCCAAGGTAGTTTTCAACAATAACATTATATCTTTCATACTCTAGTATTCCGTATTATAAGTTCTCTTAGTTCTAGTATCCCATATTCTATATTTTAATATTCTATGTCCCAAGTCCATTCCATTTCTGACATTTATAGGACCATATAATAGAGTATCTTAAAATAATTTAATCTAGTTATTCAAAACAACTTTTCTAACATTCAAAAGATACTCAGGTTATATATTTATGTTCTGTTCTGCCATTCTATGCACAAATGCTTCTTTTTGATACATTCTAGATTCTATGTTCTCACAACATTCAATATTCTATGACATAAATGAAAAGGCATATGTTCATTTTTAAGACCATGAAATTACTTTTGTGTAAGTCACCTATCACAGACTATTTACCTTTTTAATGGTAACTGTTCGATCTGATTTGTGAAAATTGTGTTTTAAGTGTGAGTTCTCAAATTTTTCATTTTATTGAACCCTATTTGTAGAGCAACCAATAGCATGTACAAGTATTTGGAAGTAAGTTTGGGAAACATTTAGACTCAGCTTTAAACAGAATCATCACCAGTTGGTTATTCCTGACTGCTATTAGGCTAGAAAATAGCAGTGAGGTATACAACAGTAATCATGAAACTGGGATGCCAGGGGAAAAAAATAATCACATTAAATTGACCTTCATGAATAACGAGTGAGGTTCCATTTCACCTCATTTCTGTTCATTTTAAAACCAGCATTAGCTTTTCTGGCACATAATTTTTCATTGTTTGCTGAACACAGCTCGATTAGAATGATTCACTGTCTTTAATATTAGTGATTATAGTCCATTTCAATTACAAGATGTGTTATGCAGTTTGTTGTATTACTCTCTCTGTTCCTGTTGTTTTCCTCTCAGGGCAAGAGTATCATGTAGTGCAGGAGGGTTCTGGGGGATGGGAGAGAGCTTCAAAATGCATGGATAATTTCTAAATAAAATAGGTTGATATGGACAGATACTTTTCAAATTGTCCACTTTTGGACACATTATTGTATGATAGTGGCATGTACAGACATAGAGTAAGAGCTCAGAAATCATACTGACACCAGTAAAGATTAAAAATAATAAAGAAAATAAAAGATAACAATATATAAACTTCTCTGTCCCCCAGGACTATGAAAAAAATTTCCAGGAACTTGTGGAAGCCCTGCATAGAGACAAGTCAGGGTGGGTGGAAAGAATAGTGAAAAACAGCTGGTCCCAATAGAACATATACATCTGGAGGCAGATGCAAGGCCTGGATGGAGACCAGTCTTGAACAATATCCAACTCAAAGCAGACCCAGTGTCCTAGTTGCTTAAAAAGATATTTCCAGAAAAGTGCTGAGAACAAAGAAGCTCCAAAGCTGCCAAAAGAGACAGGCTTGGATCAGTGTCTAGAGCTGGGCAGCCTTCATTGCTGGCTACAGAAAGAAACATATTCAGAGTAGTATCCAGGAAAGAGCGGCACTGGAATTCCAGAAAAAGATGGATTCAGAGCAGCTTCCATCCAGTCTGTGTTACATTCTGTGTTCAGGAAAGCCTAGCTCAAACAAGCATGTAGGCAGCCTAACCTTGAACCACATCATTAGAGAAGGCTTACCCACTGCATGTAAGTCAAATAGGACTTGACCACATTGTCCAGAAGTAATAGGGTAGAATTTGGCCCCCAATGTGAAGAGTAAATAGAAGAATTCTTTGAACATAATGAAGAAATATGTTGAAATGAGAAATGTTGAAATGGTAAATCAAGAATAACAATAAGTACATAAATCTAAATAGATCCTCATAGAAAATAGCATTATTTTTAACAAGGACTAAGAAGTACCTGAAATAAATGAAACAAAAGATACAAAATGTAATAGCTAGGGTGAAAAAGGATGATTTACCATGGTAAATATTTCCCCCAAGTTGAAATTCCAGAAAAAATATAATGGGGGTATATTCCTTAGAACTACATTATAAGTGAAAATAGAAGGAATCTAATTATCACCTCCTGGATGATACTCTTAAAAAACACCCAGTACCATCATAGACAAAAGCTAGAGGTTCCAGACCAAAGAAAGAAAACAAACACAGTGTAAGTATATGAAAAGCACGAATACCAAGGAGCTAATTAAAAAAAAAAGTATGCAAGACTTGGAAGCTTTCATTTAAAGGAGAGAAGAAATAGAAATAGGCTGTGACAAAAAACCAAAAGATGAAAGATTGAAACATAAATATCATATTTAGCAAAGCTTAATTTAATCCTATAAGGTGAGAGAAGAGATATTTAATGAAATACATTACTTCCAAATGTACCCCATGAAAAAAAGCTAGATCTGAGTGTATATTTTAAATGGTAACATAAGATCCAATAATAAACTTATTGATCATTTGGAAGAGACAAAGTGAGGACAAATTTCATACATGGGGGAGAAGAAATAAAGTATCTTCAAACTCCAATATTTAGAAGGGTTGTGGAGAAAGGTAAACAAGAATGAGTACTTTGGGTGATTTTTATATGCTTTGAGATCCTCTGGAGAAGATATAAATAGAAAATATGGGGGACTATCATAGGAAATAATGGAGAGGGAAAGGGAGAGACCACACTATCTCACATGATAGGGATGATTGTGGAAGGTATTCAAATATGGAAGAGGAACCATTAATTCTATGAATCTCAATTAATGAGAATGATGCAAGAGAATCATGAAAAGAGAGTCAACAAACTGACTGAAGAAAATAATACCTTAAAAATAGACAAACTCAAATGATAAAAGAGGACTAAAAGGCCAATGAGGAGAAGAATGTCTTAAACAACAGAATTTTCCAGATGGAAAAAGATTTTCAAAAGCTCATTGAAGAGAATTATTCCTTCAGAATTAGATTGGAGCAAATGGAAGCTAATGTCTTTATGAGAAATCAATATACTATTAAATAGATCCAAGCAAATGAAAAAATAGAATTCAATGTGAAATATCTTATTGGAAAAACCACTGACCTGAAAAATAGATCCAGTAGAGATAATTTAAAAATTATTGGACTACCTGAAAGGCATGATCAAAAAAAGAACCTAGAAATAAATCATCCTTCAAGGAATTCTCAAGGAAAATTCCCCTGACATTTTAGAACCAAAGGACAAAATAGAAATAGAAAGAAATCACTGATCACCTCTTGAAAAAGATCCACAAAAGAAAACTCCTAAGAATATTATAGCCAGGTTCCAGAGTTCCCATATCAAGGAGAAAATATTGCAAGCTGCAAGGAAGAAACAATTTGAATACTGTGGAAACAAAATAAGGATAACACTGGATCTGGCAGCTTCTACACTGAGGGAATCAAAGGACTTGGAATATGATATTCCAGAGATACAAGAATCACCTACCCAGCAAAACTGAGTATCATGTTTCAGGAGAAAATATGGTCTTTCAATGAAATAGAGGACTTCCAAGCATTCTTTTTTTTTGCTTTTTTGGGGGGCAATTGGGGTTAAATGACTTACCCAAGGTAACACGGCTGGTTGGGGTGTGTGTGTTAAGTGTCTGAGGCTGAATTTGAACTCAGGTAATTCTGAAACCAGGGCTGGTGCTCTATTCACTGCGCCACCTAGCCACCCCTAATTGTATAAATATTAATAACATACTAGTACCAATTCATACCATACCAATGTAATAAAAATTATTTTATTATCCTAATTATTCTATTTATTCAGGGTCATACAAATTAAATATCAAAGGATTGTTTTATGAATGTTGAAAAATAATATTAAAAATCACCTGGAGAAGTAAAAGGTCAAGAATCTTCAGGAAAATGGTGGGAGAACATATGAGAAGAAAGGGAGTATTCGGTATTAGATGTTAAACTATACTACAGTATAGTAAGCATCAAAACTTTTCTTAAAGTCATTAAAATCTCATTGAAAAATAGAGAAGTTGATTGCTGGGATAGATTAGGTATTGCACATAAAGGCATTGTTAAATGCAGTAGCATAATGTTTAATAAACCCAAAGACCCCAGTTACTGAGGTACTGACTTTTTGAAAAAAAATTGGGAAAACCCAAAAGCAATTTCCCCCCCAGAAATTCAATATAGAATACTATCTCACATCATGTATCAAGATAAGCTATGAAACGATACATGTCTTAGTCATAAAAGATGATATTATAAACAGAGCAGTAAGGAAGAAATTACCTTTTAAATCTATGGATAGAAGAAGAGATTCTGGCCAAATTAGTGATAAAGACGATCATTGAAGTAAGGGGGAAATTTTTTACTATATAAAATTTTTAAAAAAGTTTTTGCATAAAAAACAAATGCATCATCCTTAGAAAGGGAAGAAGTAATTAACCCCCAAATTGAACAGTGATTTTTTCTTTGTAAATAATATAAATATTTTAGTGTTCCCTTACATAGCACCATATATATGGTACGATATATATATATATATATATACATATATATGTGTGTGTGTGCATGTATATATGTATACATGGTACCATATGTGTATGTGTACATATACCCACATGTGTATATGCATATATTATACATGTATTAATATATGCATGTATTTCAACTCCATATCTTCTTAATCAATCAATAGCATTAAATTGTAAAATTATATTTATACCAAAGAATTGATTTAAATAAATTTCTTTATGGTTATCAGTAAATGATTGATT
>NW_027187368.1:7214622-7231780 GCF_028583685.1 Petaurus breviceps papuanus | reverse complement strand
AATAAATTTCTTTATGGTTATCAGTAAATGATTGATTTGTATACCTAATTTATTTTTTTTTATAATTTATTTTTGTTTTTAACATTCACTTCTATAAGATTTTGAGTTTTAGATTTTCTCCCTCTCTGTCTTTCCTCTTCTCCCCAAGAAAGCAAACAATCTGATATAGGCTCTACTTCTATATTCATATTAAACATGTTTTCACATTAGTCATAATATAAAGAAGAATTAGAATTAATGGGAAGAACCATGAGAAAGAAGAAAAAAAAAACAAACAAAATAAAAGGGGAGCAAATAATATGCTTTAATATTCATTCAGTCTTCCAAGTTCTTTCTCAGTACATGGACATTATTTTCCATTGTGAGTCTTTTGGAGGTCTCTTAGATCATTGCATTACTGAGAAGAGCTAAATCCAACAAAGTTAGTCATAGTTAAATCTGGTTGTTACTGTGTACAATATTCTCCTGGTTCTGCTCGTTTCACTCAGTATCAGTCCATATAAGTTTTTCTAGGTTTTTTCTGAAATCCACCTGCTCAACATTTTTATAGTATTCCATCACAGTCAAATATCACAAGTTGTTCAGCCATTCCCAAATTGATGCACATCCACTCATTTTCTAATTCTTTGCCACCACAAGAGGAATTGCTATAAACACTTTTGTACATGTGGGTCCTTTTCCTGTTTTTAAGATCTCTTTCCAATACAAACCTGGAAGTGGTATTGGGTCAAAGGGTATGTACAATTTTATAGACTTTTGGTAATAGTCCCAAATTGCTCTCCATGATGGTTGAATCTGTTTACAACCCCACCAACAACGTATTAGTGTTCCAATTTTCCCACATCTTTTCAACATTTATCATTTTCCTCTTTTGTCATGTTAACCAAACTGATAGGTGTGATATGGTAACTCAGAGTTGTTTTGATTTGCATTTCTCTAATCAATAGTGATTAAGAACATTTTATATGATTATGGATAGTTTTAATTTCTTCCTCTGAAAACTGCCTGTTCCTATTCTTTGACCATTTATTATTTGAGGAATGACTTGTCTTCTTATAAACTTGACTCAGTTCTCTATATATTTTAGAAATGAGGCCTTTAGCCTCAAAGATCCAAAAACAGAAATGAGGCCTTTATCAGAGACATTTGTTCTAAAAATTCTTTCTCAGCTTTCTGCTTCCCTTCTAATCTTGGTTTCATCGGCTTTGTTTGTGCCAAACCTTTCAGTTTAATCTAATAAAAATCATCTGTTTTGCATTTTGCTATTTTTTAATATCTTGTTTAGTCACAAATTCTTCCCTTTTCCATAGATATGACAGGTAAACTATACCTTTCTCTCCTAGTTTGCTTATAGTGTCAAACTTTTGTATACTTATTTTATATATCTATATAATTGGGGTCATGTAAAAACTTCTCAGGTGAAAAGGGGTCATAAGTGCAAAAAATTATGAAGCACTGCTTTAGAATATGGAATACCAAAGTGTAAATGATGTTAGACCTGGAATGACCTTAGCGATCACATATGCATTTTCTTTTGAAGAAATTTAAACACATATTGAAAAATTATAGTCACACAATGAGTTAGTAGCAAGGCTAGGCATTGAGCAATAGTTAGGATTACAGATAGGCAAGGCAGTAATCTGCTTAGACTTAATATTGTTAGGGGGTTGGTAAAGGAAATATATTTTTAATGTTTTTTTTATGACAATAAATGATGGTTTCCATAGCATTTACAATTTTGTTCTGTGATAACTCATATTCTATTATGATGAATGGTAAGTCATCAGTGGATTTGATGGAGTTTAATTTTTAAATCTTGACTATAGCACATAAATTTCATGACCTGGATTTGCCCAGTATCTCTTAGGCCAGCCCTTTCTCTATCTAACCAAGTAGACATACATACATACATATATATGTATATTTTATGTATGTAGACATCCATCTATCCACCCACCCATCCATCCATCCATCCATCCATCCATCCATCCATCCATCCATCCATCCATCCATCCATCCTTATATATGTGTGTATGTATGTATGTATATGTAAATCCATTAAAATATTTTAAATTTTTGAGAGAACTGGTACTTTTCTTTTTTTACTTGGATTGTCTCTTCATTCCATTCTCTGAGGTAGGATTAGAAATACTGAAATATCACAAGAAATGTTGTTCCTATTATATTTTTTTACCCAGATGGCATGGGTATATAAAGAAAGATCAGGAGACAACTTGTTCTAATAAGATTTAAAGTTGAGGTGAGGACACTGAAAGGTTAGGAGAAGGTTGGTACAAGTGTCTGAACTTTTAGGGGCTCATCAGGACTGAAATCACTTCCTTTTCTGCCATATTGATTACTGAGTAGTCACAGCTATGAAAATCAGATACAAGCATCTCAAGGTCTTCTACAGTTTCTTGAGTGTACTCAAGATTTGAAATTATCCATGACCTAGCTATATTCATAAGTTTTACACATATAGACTTTTATTCCTATCTGAGTGACTGGGAGCTATAGATAGATTGCAGATGTATAGGCCCTATTCTAAAGTCATTTTCCCCAACAGCCTGTTCCAGTGTCTGAAATTTCTACCGCTATCATCACTGCTAAAAGGCATAACAGCAGCAGCAGCAACAACAACAATAGTAACAGCAGTAATACGATATGTACTATGTTCCAGGAACTATACTAAGTCTTTTAAAAAATTTTAAAACATTATCACAACAACCCTACAAGGTAGGTGCTATTGTTATCTCAATTTTTACAGATGAGGAAACTGATACATAAAGAGGTCAAGTGACTTGCCCAGGGGCACTCAGCTACCATGTGTGTGTGTGTGTGTATGTGTGTGTGAGTGTGTACACAGTGTCAGTTGGCCACTTGGCCTCAGCACATGCCAGACACTACCACTGGGATCCCAGAGCTGTACCAGCTAATTTTCTAGAACCCTATCACCTCCAGTTGCCAGTACCTGAGAGGCCCAAGTGCATAAAGCCAATTACCAGAACCTTAGCCCTCAACATAAGAACCTTAGAACAGAACCCCCTGTGCTCCAATAGGAGAGCTCAACTTCAAAAGTCAAGAAATGGGAAAAAAAATGAGCAAGAAGCAAGAATGAACCTGGACCATAGAGAGCTTCTATGGTGATAGGGAAGATGGAAACACAAACTCATAAAATGGCAACATTGTCAATTGTTTAATCCAAAATCTCAAAGGGGATTATGCATTGGTCTTATGTTCAAAAAGCCTTCTTGGAAGAGCTCTATAAGGATTGTAAAAGTAAAAAAAAAGGTATAAGGAAAATTGGGAAAAAAATGAGAGGTATGCAAGAGAATCAACAGCTTTGAAAATAATGGACCAAAATTGACTTAATTAAACAACTCCTTAAAAAGTAGAATTAGCAAAATGGAAAAGGACATACAAAAGCTAACTGAAGAAAACAATTCCTTAAAAATTAGAATTGGGAATGTTGAAAACTAAAAATAAATTAATTAATAGAAAAAATAGAATTGGGCAATTGGAAAATAATGAATCTATGAGACATCAACATTCACTCAAACAAAATCAAAAGAATGAAAAGAAAAAAGAAGAAAATGTAAAACCTCATTGGAAAAATGACTGACCTGGAAAATAAATACAAAAGAGATGAGATACTTTAAGAATTATTGGACACCTGAAGGCCATAATAAAAACAGAGCACCAATAGCATCTTTCAAAACATTTTCAAGGGAAACTGCCCTAATATCCTAGAAGAGGTCAAAATAATCACTGAAAGAAACCACCAAACTCTTCCTGAAAGCTATCCCAAAATGAAAACTCCAAGGAATATTGTAGTCAAATTCCAGAATTATTAGGTCAATGAGAAAATCCTGTAAGCAGCTGGAAGGAAATAATTCAGATATTGTGGAACCAGTCAGGATTATGCAGTATTTAGCACAGGGGTGGGGAACCTGGAAACTTGATATATTGCCCTCTAGGTCCTCAAAGGCAGTCCTTTGAATCATTTTGGAGATTTGTTCTGTGAAGTTTAGATTCAGTCATAGGGCCACCCTTGAGGACATAGAGGGCCACATGTGGCTTTCACTTAGCAGCTTCTACATTCAAGCACAAGAGGGCTTAGATTATGATTTTCCAGAAGAAAAAGGAGCTTGGATTACAACCAAGAATCAATTACCCAGCAAAATTGAGCAAAATATTCCAGGGGAAAAGATGGTTATTTGATGATATATGGGACATTCAATCATTCTTGATGAAAAAACCAAAGCTGAATAGAAAATTTGATCTTCGAGTATAAGACACAAGAGAATAACCTTGAGCTAAGAAGGCAGAGAAAAAGCAGGGACTCACTTGATCTCTCCTCCAAAACCCTCCAAATACCTTTAAAAATGACTGTAAACAAATTATAGAGCAGCAGAACTTATAAAAAGAGGGAGGGAAACAAATTTCCAGCCCAGCCCAAGATAACTTACAAGGTCAACAGGAAAGGTCTGTTGTACCAGACTGAGAGAGGAGTTCAGCCTAGAGGCTGTGCCAGCACAGACCAAGTTCCAGCAAGCCTTGATCAGACATTAGGGTGACAACTGCTAGTTGCTGTGGCAGTTTCCAATCCTCTTGGCTCACAGACACCAGAAACAACTTTGAAGGTCAACAGGAAAGGTCTATCATGCTAGGATAGCAGTAGAGATTAGTCTAGTGCAGGCCCTGCAAGCAAGCACAGGCCCAGCAGGTCAGGAGGAGTCCTTGGAAGTAACTGAATTAACAGTGGCAGTGGCATTAGCAATGGATGCGTCTGGAGTTCTCAGTCCACAGATGGTAAAGGGGTTGAACAACTGGTCAGGAGGACATTATTGCAGTCCTTTGCTAGGACTGACACAGTATTCTTTTGCTTTGCCCACTCTTGCCTCCAGGTCAGAGTCTTGGGTATTAAGTCTCAGGTTGTGTAGCTTGTCCTCTGTTCTCAAAGAAGACCATGATATTAGGGAGATGATGACATAACTTGTGATTGACTTTTATTTGAGTGAGGGAAGGCTGTGCAAAAGCACAAGCTTCAATTTCTTCCCCAGAGCAATCTGGGCCCAGCAGCCAGATGTCAATTCTGATGAATGGAGATGACATAGTGGGTGGTAGTCCCAGGGGCAGGGCAAAGAGATACAATAGCATAGCAGAGTTTGCAGTATCAGTAGAGGGTGAACCCTCCTCACAGCTCCAGGGCAGAAAATAGTGCAAGTGATCATTCACAGAGCAGAGCACAGGCCAAGAGAATAGAAAACACTTCTTCTTAGATCATACCACCTTGGAAGAACTGAAAATTTACATGTGCCTAGAAGTATCTCAGAAAATAGCTGCATAAAACCCTTAAAGCTTGGGACAGGGTGCCATCCATACTAGAAGCAAAGCCCTACTATAACAAATAGTTAAAAGACAGGTAATCAGTTGGGCAAATGAGCAAACAATGGGGGAAATCTCTGACTATAGAAAGTTATTGTGGTAAAAACAAAGATTAAAAAAAAGTAGAAGATAGCAAAGTCAAAGCTACTATATCCAAAGCCTCCAAGAAAAAATATGCATTGGTGTCAGACAATTGAAGAATTCAAAAAGGATTTTGAAAGTCAAGTAAGACAGGTAGAGGAAAAACTGGGAGGAGAAATGAGAGTGATACAAGAAAATCACAAGAAAAGGGACAGCAGCTTGGTAAAGGAGACACAAAAAATATTGAAGAAAATAACACCTTAAAGAAGAAAAAGTCCAGGTCAAATGGCAAAAGAGGTCCAAAAAGACAGTGAGGAAAACAATGCCTTAAACAGTAGAATTAGCCAAATGGAAAGGAAGATCCAAAAACTCAACCGAAGAAAATAATTCATTAAAAATTAGAATTTAGTAAATGGAAGCTAATGACTGTATAAGAAACCAAGAAACAATAAAACAAAACCAAAAGAAAGAAAAAAATAGAAGATAATGTGAAATATCTCATTGAAAAGACAACTAATCTGGAAAACAGATACAGGAGAGATAATTTAAAACTTATTGAACTACCTGAAAAGCATGATAAAAAAGGAGCCTGGATATCATCTTTTAAGAAATTATCAAGGAAAATTGTTCTGATATTCTAGAATCAGAGGATAAAATAGAAAATGAAAGAATCCAACAATCACCTCCTAGAGATCCCAAAATGAAAACTGCCAGGAACATTATAGCCAAATTACAGAGTTTTCAGGTCAAGTAGAAAATATTGTAAGCAGTTATAAAGAAAAATTCGATATTGTGGAGTGATAGGGAAGATAATAAGTAATTTAGCAGCTTCTCTATTAAAGGATCAGAGCACTTGGAACACGATATCCCTGAGGTCAAAGGAGTTAGGATTAAAACCAAGAATCAGATACCCAGCAAAACTGAGTATTATCTTTCAGCAGCAAAAATGGACATTCAATGAAATAGAAGATTTTCAAGCATTCTTGATGAAAAGACTAGAGCTGATTAGAAAATTGGACATTCAAATACAAGAATCAAGAGAAGCATAAAAAGGTAAACAGGAAAGGGAAATCATAAGATACTTAATTAACTTTAACTGTTTACATTCCTGCACGGGAAGATTATATTTGTAATGTAGAATGCATAAGACCTTTCTCATTATTATGGTAGTTAGAAGGAGTATATATAGACAGAGTGCACAAGTGTGAGTGGAATGTGAAGAGATGATATCTAAAAAAGAAAATCAGAGTATGAGACAGGAATCTACTGGGATAAAGAGAAAGGGAGAGGTAGAATGGTGTAAATTATCTCACATAAAAGAGGTAAGAAAAAGTTTTTTCAGTAAGGGGCGAGCAGAGAGGGAATGAGTGAACCATACTACCATCATAATTAGCTTAAAGAGCGAATGAAATAAACACTCAATTGACTATAGAAATCTTCTTACTCCACAGGAAAGTAGGAGGGGAAGGGGATAAGGCTGATAGAAGGGAGGGTGATAGAAGAGAGAGCAGATTGGGGGGAGGAGTAGTTAGAAGCAAAACACTATTGTGGAGGAACAGGGTGAAAGGAGAGAGAGAATAGAATAAATGGGGGTACTGGGAACAGGATGGAGGTAAACACAGTTAGCAATAGTAACTATGAAAAAATAAAGCAAATTTCTCTGATACAGGCTAATTTCTATAATATATAGAGGACTGTGTCAAATTTATAAAAAATAAGAACCATTCTTCACTTGATGAATGACTAAAATATATAATCAATTTTCAGATGAAGTAAATAAAGCACTCTGTAGCCATATAAAAAATATTCTAATTTCACTATTGATTTGAGAAATGCAAATTAAAACAATTCTGAAGTACTCCCTCATATCTATTAGACTCGATAATAGAATAGAAA
Source organism: Petaurus breviceps papuanus (assembly GCF_028583685.1). Lineage (NCBI taxonomy): Eukaryota > Metazoa > Chordata > Mammalia > Diprotodontia > Petauridae > Petaurus > Petaurus breviceps. The sequence continues at coordinate 7,224,415 of NW_027187368.1, read as the reverse complement.
AGGTAAATGACAAATGTTGGAGGGGATGTGGGAAAAATGAGTCATAAATGTACTGTTGGTAGAGTTGTGAACCAATTCAATCATTCTTTAGTGCAATTTGGAACTATGTCCAAAGGGCTATAAAACCATACATACCCTTTGACCAAGAAATACCAATATTAGGTCTGTATCTCAAAAGAGAGAAAAAAAAGGAAAAAGAAATACATACAAAAGTACTTATAGCAGCTTTTTTTTCTGGGGTTAAAGAATTAGAAATTGAGGGACTACCCATCAACTTGGGGATAGCTGAACAAGTTGTGGTATATAATTATTATGGAGTACTATTGTAGTATAAGAAATGATCAGCAGAATGCTTTCAGAAAAAAAAAAGCCAGAAAGACTTTCATGGATTAATGCAAAGTTAAATATTCTGTTTAAAAAGTGACAACAATATTATAAGATGATCAGCTGTGAATGACTTAGCAATACAACAAATAATGATGACCCTGAGTGATTTAGGATGAAAAATCCTATCCATCACCAGAGAAAGAACTGATGGTGTCTGTAGCAGCAAGCACCCTAGCATACCCAGGATGGCTGCTAGCACAGGTTCTTAGGTCTGCTTTTCTAAAGGAAAGCAACTCAAAATGGGTTAACAATCTTACTTTAATCAATCAAATATATATCATTTACCTAGTTCAGGAGGAAAAAGTCAGCACCTTGAAACTCAGAGAATACAAACAGAAGTTACAACACAAAATAACACAATTCAGCAGACAGCGCTTCCAGTTGTCTGACCATTACATCCATACCTAGTTAGTGACCAGAGAGGAAAGCACCAGCATCTGGGTTTTCAAATATGGGGCTCAATGGCTGCCCAGAGTCTCATATGGCCAAATCACACACCTCTTCCCAAAATGAGCCCCAAAGCAAAACCTCACATCAGAGTATGCAAAGCCTACTCCTGGGTCATTCTATGACTCCTGGGTCATAGAATGTCACAATCCTCTTGATCCACTGCCCAATCACAAAGTAACAAGATGTGGGCATTCCTGAAAAACAAGCGTCCCTCCACAGGCTCCATGTGACCACATTCAGCCTATTGTAGGGCAGAGTATATTTTCAAATCAGGGAAGGTTCTCTGAGTCACTTAAACCTATCAAGGGGCCAAGGGAAAGTGAAGATCTTCAGATTCCCATTATCATTACAGTGTCTGAATACAGATTTAACCACAATGGTTTTGTTTTGTACTTTATTTTACTTGTTTAATTTTTTTTCTTTCTATATGTGCTTTCACAACATGACCATTATGGATATATTTTACGTTTACATATGTAAACTATATGGAATTATTTGCCCTCTTAAGGAGGGTGTTGGGAGAAAGGAAGGGAAAAAATTGGGAATTCAAAAACTTAAAAATAAATGTTAAAATTGTTCTTACATTTAACTGGTGAAAATTAAATAGTAAATAAATACACAAAGGGGGTGGAAGGCTTAACAGACACATAAAATACTAAACAGGAAAGTAAACAAATATTATTACTAAGATTAAACTGTTTACATTACAATGTGGGAAGATGATTCTTATACTTCTTAAGAATTCTATATTATTATGGCTTTTAGAAGGGGTATACATAGATAAAGGGTATGGGTATGAGTGGACTTTGATGTGACAACAAAATAATTAATTAAAGGGTAAATAACATGTTGTTTTGGGAGGAGAGGAAAGAGGAAGGAAGAATACAGTGAATTACATTACATGAACAGAGGAGTGAAAGAATTGATTGAACCTTACTCTTATCAGATTTGGCACAAAGAGGGAATAACATAAACATTCAGTTGGTTATAGAAATCTTTCTTATTCCTTAAGGAAGTAAGAGGAGAAATGGGCAAGAATGGAGGGGTGAATATAAGGCAGGGAAGAAGGGAGTATGTAGTAGTGGAAATGGGAAAAAAGGAGTGTGGCTGACAGAAAGAAGGGGAGATAAAGACAAGTCATGGTTAAAAGAAAAACACTTGTGAGGAGGGAAAAGGTACAAGGAGTGAAAACTATAAATGGGGGGGAAATAGCATGGAGACAAAGACACAGTAATCATAACTGAATGTGAATGGGATGAAGTCTCCCATAAAACAGAAGAGAATAGCCAAGTGGATTAAAAATCAGAAACCTACAATATGTTTTTATATGAAACACATTTGAAGCAGAGAGATACACACAGAGTAAAGGTAAAAATCTAGAGTAAAATCTATTATGCTTCATCAGAAGTAAAAAAGAAAACAAAAACAGGGGTAGCAATCCTGATTTCATATAAAGCAAAAATAGATGTAATTAAAAGATAATAAACCATATTTTGCTAAAAGGTGGCATAAATAATGAAGTAATGTCAATACTAAACATATAGGCACCAAGAGGTATAGCATCCAGATTCTCAGGAAAAAAGTTAAGTTACAGAAAGAAATAGATAACAAAACTATATGAATGAGAACCTCAATATCCCTCTCTCAGAACTAAATAAATCTAACCAAAAATAAAAACAGAGAAGTTAAGGAGTGAAAAGAATTTTAGCAAAGTTAAATATGGCAGACCTCTAGAGAAAATTGAATGGGGATAGAAAGGAATATACCTTTCTCTAAGCAGTACGTGATACCTACACAAAAGCTGACCATTCTCTAGGGCATAAAACCTCATGCCAAAATGCATAAAAGCAGAAATATTAAATACATCTTCTTTCTGGTCATGATGTAACAAAAATTATATGAAAAAAGTGGCCATGGAAAAAATAGACTAGTAATTAATTGGAAATTCAATAATCTAAACCTAAAGAATGAATGGGTCAAACGACAAATCATAGAAATGATCAATAACTTTATCCAACATAATGACAAAAATTAGACAACATACCAAAACTAATGGAACACATCCAAGCAGTTCTTAGGGGAAATTTTATGTCCCTAAATGCTTACATGAACAAAAATAGAGAAAGAGATGAATGAATTGGGCATGCAACTAAAATACCTAGAAAAAGAACAAATTTAAAAACCCCAAATAAATACCAAATTTGGAATCCTGAAAACCAAAAGAGAGATCAATAAAATTGAAATTAAGGAAACTAATTTAAACTAATAAAAAGAACTAAGAGTTGGTTTTATGAAAAATAAAATAATAGATAAATTTTTGGTTAATTTGATTAAAAAAGAAAGAAGAAAACCAAATTAACAGCATCAAAAATAAAAAGGGTGGATTCCATACCAATGAAGAAGAAATTAAAAAAAGAATTAGAATATTTTGCTCAACTATATGCCACTAAATATCACAGTCTAAGTGAAATGTATAAATAATTACAAAACTTGAAATTGCCCAGATTAACAGAAGAGAAAATAAAATACTTAACTCTATTTCATAAAAAGAAATTGAGAATAATTAATATTTTTCTTGGAGCCTTTGGATATAGGAGCTTTGACTTTATCTTACTCTAAATGTGTGTTTTGATATTCCTTGTCACCATAGTAATTTTCAATAGCCAGAGGTTTTTTATTTCCCCTGATTGCTCATTTTGCCAGCCTACCAAGTGACTTTTAACTCTTTGTTAAAGTGGGTTTCTGGTTCCAGGGTAGAGGGCACACTGTTCAAAGTTTCAGGGATTTTATGTAATTGTTTTTAAAAATACTCCTAGGTGGCCGGGAAGGTGCGGCGTGGCATGGCAGACGCAGGCCGAGAAGGCACGGCTTGCAGACACAGGCCGGGAAGGGGCCTGATCAACTCGGAGGGCAAGGCTTCCCATCAACCACAAGGTCCACTACCAAGTCTATCACCAACAGTCTGGGACTGGAAAGAGCAAGGTAAGAAGCAAATATAGGGGCCCCTGTACTGGACAGCAAACATTCCTGGAGCTACCACTTCATAGCCCAGAAATTTTTTTTTAAAAAGCCCCTTTCCGGACCTCCAAAAACGAGGATGACAGAGTGAACCCCACTTGCTCCAAACACCCCCTCTAACCCTGAAAACATAGTAACTCTTGCCCAGAGCAAAATCCTCTACAATAAAGGCTTGGAATACTAGAGGAAGGGTGTGGCTAGGACTCTGCCTCAAAATGGGTAGAAAGCAGACTACAAAGACAAAGACTCTGGAGTCCTACTATCCTCAGATGGAGGAACCAAACTCAGAGGGAGACAATGTGGACTCCACATTCAATTCAACAGGGAATGGGTCCCAAGCACAGAAGGCTCTCCTAGATGAGATCAAAAGGAACTTTGAAAACAAAATGAGAGAGATAGAAGACAAAATGAATAATTCTCTCAAAATGAAAATAGCAGAATTAGAAAAACATTATCATGAGGAAAACATCTCTCTCAAAAGAAAAGTGTATGATGTGGAAAAGGAGCTTCAAAAATTAACCAAGGAAAATGATTTGCTAAAAACCAGAATTAACCAAATGGAAACATATAACTCTACGAGGAACCAAGAATTAGCCAAGCAAAACAACAAGAATGAAAAATTAGAAAAAGAGGTAAAATACCTCAAAGAAAAAATAACTGACCCCGAAAACATATCCAGGAGAGATAATCTGAGAATCATAGGCCTACCAGAAAATTATGATGAAAAAAATGAGCCTGGACAACATTCTCCAAGAGCTCATTAAGGAAAATTGCCCTGAAATACTAGAACCTGAGGGGAAAATAGAAATTGAGAGAATCCACCGGACACCTGCTGTAAGAGATCCCAAACTGAAAAGTCCTCGAAATGTTGTGGCCAAACTCCAGAACTACCAGATAAAAGACAACATACTTCAAGCAGCCAGAAAGAAAAAATTCAAATATCGAGGGTCCACAGTGAGGATTGCACAGGATTTGTCAGCCTCCACACTGAAAGATCAGAGGCAGTGGAATACAATTTTCCGGAAGGCAAAAGAGCTTGGGTTGCAACCAAGGATCACATACCCAGCGAGACTGAGTATATTCTTCCAGGCACAGAGATGGTCATTCAATGATATAACAGATTTCCAGACCTTCTGATAAAAAAGCCAGAACTCAATGGAAAATTCAACCTCCAATTACTAGATGCAACAGTGACTTAGAAAGGTAAACAAGGAGAACATACACACACCCTGCTAGTTGATAAGAGCAAACTGGTTATAGACAAGTAGAGGGTATGACTATAAAATACACAAAATGAGAATTTAAAAAAAATCTTGTTAAGGGCTACAAAGGGACTACAATGGAAGAAAGGGAATGGGTGAAGTGGAAAAGGGTAAATTATGCCACTCATAGAGGCATAAAAACTGTATAACAGAGGAAAAAAAGGGTGGGTGTTGGGAAGCATATGAGCTTTTCCCTCATTGGTTCTGGTACAAAGAGGGAATAACAACCAGTTAAGCTTATGATGCTATAGAGAAGAAACGCAAAAAGTATCATTTTAGAGGGAAAGAGGGGAGGGAGAGGAGCTTCGCATGAGATTTGTTCCTGTCATTCTTGATGTGAAGAAGATATAGCATACTTAATTAAGTATAACAATATCCTACAGGCAGTAGGAGGGGGAAAGGATTACGAAAGGAGGGTGGGAGTGGTTCGGAGGGAGGGAAGTAGTAAGGGGAAAGGGGAGGAAAAAGGAGGGGGCCAAAAAGGGAACACTGAGGGAGGTGGTGGTCAAAAGGAAAACTATTAAGGGGGTAAGGGAGAAGGGAGGGAAAATATGAACATTAACAGGGGCAGGAATAGGAGGAGGGGAAAGAAACAGATAACATTTATAAATGTAAATGTGAATGGAATGAACTCTCTCATAAAACAGAGATGGATAGCACAATGGATTAGAAATCATAATCCTACAATATGCTGTTTACAAGAAACACATCTGAAACAGAGGGATACACACAAGGTAAAGGTAAAAGGTTGGAGTAAAATATATCATGCCTCAGCTAAAGTAAAAAAAAAGCAGGGGTAGCAATCCTTATCTCAGATAAAGCAAATGCAAAAATTGACCTAATTAAAAGAGATAAGGAAGGAAACTATATCCTGTTAAAAGGCACCATTGAGAATGAAGCAATATCACTACTTAACATATATGCACCAAGTGGTGTAGCATCCAAATTCCTAGAGGTGAAGGTAAAGGAATTAGAGGAAGAAATAGATAGCAAAACTATACTAGTGGGAGACCTTAATCTCCCCCTATCTGAACTTGATAAATCCAACCTCAAAATAAACAAGAAAGAAGTTAAGGAGGTGAACAGGATTTTAGAGAGGATAGGTATGATAGATCTCTAGAGAAAACTGAATGGGGATAAAAAGGAATATACTTTCCCCTCAGAGGTTCATGGCACATACTCAAAAATTGACCATGTTCTAGGGCATAAAAATCTCACAATTCTATGCAGTAAAGCAGAAATATTAAATGCATTGTTCTCAGATCATGATGCAATAAAAATTATATGCAATAAAGGGCCAGGGAAAGACAGAATAAAAACTAATTGGAAATTAAGCAATTTAATCCTAAAGAATGAGTGGATCAAACAAGAAATTATAGAAACAATCAGTAATTTCATTCAAGAGAATGACAATAATGAGACCACATACGAAAATGTGTGGGATGCATTAAAGGCAGTTCTTAGGGGAAGTTTTATATCCCTGAGTGAATAAGTGATTAAATTAGAGAAAAGGGAGCTCAATGAATTGGGCATGCAATTAAAAAACCTAGAAAAAGAACAAATTCAAAATCCCCAATAAATATTAAATTAGATATACTGAAGACAAAAGGAGGGATTAATAAAATCGAAATTAAGAAAACTATTGAACTAATAAATAAAACCAAGAGCTGGCTTTATGAAAAAACCAACAAAATTGATAGATCCTAAGTCAATATGATAAAAAAAGAAAGAAGAAAACCAAATCATGAGTATCAAAAATGAAAAGGGTGAATCTACCTCCAATGAAGAGGAAATCAAAACAATAATTAGGAATTATTTTTCCCAATTGTATGCACATAAATTTGACAATCTTAGGGAAATGGATGAATATTTAGAAACATACAAGTTGCCCAGATTAACTGAAGAGGAAGTAAATTACTTAAATAATCCCATCTCAGAAAAAGAAATTGAACAAGCCATCAGTCAGCTCCCTAGGAAAAAATCTCCAGGGCCAGATGGATTCACTAGTGAATTCTATCAAACATTTAAAGAACAATTGATTCCAATACTCTACAAACTATTTGGGAAAATTAGTGAAGAAGGAGTCCTACCAAATTCTTTTTATGACACAAATATGGTACTGATACCTAAATCAGGAAGAGATAAAACAGAGAAAGAAAATTATAGACCAATCTCCCTCATGAATATAGATGCAAAAATTCTAAATAAAATACTAGCAAAAAGACTACAGAAACTTATCTCAAGTATAATACATTTTGATCAGGTAGGATTTATTCCAGGAATGCAAGGATAGTTTTATATTAGGAAAATCATCATATCAACAATAAAACTATCAGAAACCACATGATCATCTCAATAGATGCAGAAAAGGCTTTTGACAAAATACAACATCCATTCCTATTAAAAACATTAGAAAGTAGAGGAATAAATGGAGCCTTCCTTAAAATAATAGGTAGCATCTATTTAAAGCCATCAGCAAGTATTATATGTAATGGAGAGAAGCTAGAAGCATTTACCATAAAATCAGGGGTGAAACAAGGGTGTCCGCTATCACCCCTCTTATTCAATCTGGTACTAGAAATGCTAGCAGTAGCAATTAGAGAAGAAAAAGAAATCAAAGGAATCAAGTTAGGCAAAGAGGAGAACAAGCTATCATTCTTTGCAGATGATATGATTATATACTTAGAGAATCCAATAGAATCAAGTAAAAAAAACTGCTTGAGACAATAAATAAATTTGGCAAAAGTTTCAGGATATAAAATAAACCCACATAAATCCTCGGCATTCCTATATATTTCCAATGAAATTGAACAGTAAGAAATAGAAAGAGAAATCCCATTTAAAATTGCTGTAGACATTATAAAATATTTGGGAATCTACCTGCCAAAACAAACCCAGGATCTGTATGATCATAACTACAAAACACTTTTCACACAAATAAAGTCAGATCTAACTAATTGGAAAAATATCAATTCATCATGGCTGGGTCGAGCTAATATAATAAAAATAACAATTTTACCTAAATTAAATTATATACTTAGTGCCATACCAATTAATTTACCAAAAAACTACTTTATAGAGTTAGAAAAAATATTAACAAAATTCATTTGGAAGAATCAACGGTCCAGAATATCAAGGGAGTTAATGTCAAGAAATGCTAGGGAAGGTGGACTAGCTTTACCAGATTTCAATCTGTAGTATAAAGCATCAATCATCAAAACTATTTGGTACTGGCTGAGGAATAGAGGAGTGGATCAATGGAATAGATTAGGTACACGAGATTCAGAAGTCAATGACTATAGTAATGAATTGTTTGATCAACCTCCAGACCTTGGTTTTGGGGATAAGAACTCAGTATTTGAGAAAAACTGCTGGGAAAACTGTAATATAGTATGGCAGAAACTGGGCATAGACCATTATCTAACACCATATACCAAAATCAAGTCTAAATGGGTTCATGATCTAGGTATAAAGGTTGATACTGTAAGCAGTCTGCTAAAACAAGGAATAGTTTACCTATCAGACTTGTGGAGAGGGAAAGACTATATGACTAAACAAGAATTAGAAAACATTATAAAATGTAAAATGGATAATTTTGACTACATGAAATTGAAAAGTTTCTGTACAAACAAAGCCAATGTAACCAAGATTAAGAGGGAGGTGGGAAATTGGGAAAGAATCTTTACAACCTATGTCTCTGACAAAGGACTCATTTCTAAAATATACAGAGAATTGAGTCAAATTTATAAGAATACAAGTCATTCCCCAATTGATAAATGGTCAAAGGATATGAACAGTCAGTTTTCAGAGAATGAACCTAAAGCTATCTATAAGCACATGAAGAAATGCTCTAATTCACTATTGATTAGAGAAATGCAAATCAAAACAACTCTGAGGTATAACATCTCACCAGTCATATTGGCTAAGATGACAAAACAGGAAAATGACAAATGCTGGAGAGGATGTGGGCAAACTGGAACCCTAATGCATTGTTGGTGGAGTTGTGAACTGATCCAGCCTTTCTGGAGAGCAATCTGGAATTATGCCCAAAGGGCTATAAATACTTTCATACCCTTAGATCCAGCAATACCACTCCTAGGGTTATATCCCAAAGAGATCATAGAAATGGGAGAAAGACCCATATGTACAAAAAATGTTTAAAGCAGCTCTTTTAGTTGTGGCAAAGAATTGGAAATGAAGGGGGTGCCCATCAATTGGGGAATGGCTGAACAAGTTGTGGTATATGCATGTTATGGAATACTATTGTGCTATAAGAAATGACGAGCAGGCAGTCTTCATATTTACCTGGAGAGGCTTAAAAGAACTGATGCTGAGTGAGAAGAGTAGAACCAGGAGAAATTTGTACACAATTACAGACACAACGTATGTGTCATGACCAACTTTGATTAACTGGACTCTTCTCAGCAATGCAGGGATATAAGTCAATCCCAAAAGACGCATGATGGAGAGAAAAATGTGCATGCAGAGAACGAACTAGAAAGAACTAAGTTTATATCCAGGTGGAAGCAAAATACGTGATCTTTTTCATTCTCTTATTTGGTTTTATGTCCTCTTTACCATTTTTCATTCCAGCTGGGACAATCCGTCCTTATAACCTGACCAATGTACAATGTGAAAGTATCTACAGATCCTATACTTGACTATAAGCCACGGGG
>NW_027187368.1:7202601-7214522 GCF_028583685.1 Petaurus breviceps papuanus | reverse complement strand
TAAAAGGAAACAAGCAAATTAATAAATTTAAAAAAAGAAAAATACTCCTAGGTATCTGTAAATTTCCAGTTCTTTCAAGGTGGTAATATATAAGGTGTTTACTACTCTCCTGAGCTGTGCTCTGGTCTGTGTGTAGCCAAAAACATTCTTTTCTGCTCTGGAACTTTCTAGTGAGCAGGGTTGCGCCTCCACTATGGCTACAGGCTCTGATATTCTAATGCTTTTCCATGCCCTGGAACTGCCACCCATGACTGTGACCCAGATCTGAGTATGCGCAAAGCAACAGAGTCCTTCCTTAGTGGAAATAAAAGGACTCCTGTAATCTCCTTCTGACCAGTTGTTTGACCCTTTACCATATGTGGGATGAGAGCTCCTAAAATACCTGCTGTAGCTGCCGCAGATGATTTAGTCACCGCCAAGGTCTGTGCCTGATTTGTTGGGGCCTGGACTGTGCTGACATAGCCTGTGCTGCAGTGTGCTCCTCTCTCATCCTGGTCCATAGACCTTTCCTGACAACCTTCCAACTTGTTTTGGGCTGGGATATTGTTTGGCTGCAACTATTTTTGTGGGTTCTGTTTGTCGAAAATTTATTTAGAATCATGTGTAATGGTATGGGGAGGGGTTAGGGGAACAGGTCAGGTGAATCTGTGCCTCTACTCCTCCATCTTGGCATCACTGCCCCTGCCCCTACCCCCCCCCAAAGAAATTGAGTAATCCATTGATGAACTCCCTAAAACAACCCTCCAGGGCCAGATTGATTTACAAGTGAATTCTACCAAACACTTAAAGAACAATTAATTCCAGTACCATATAAACTATTTGTAAAAATACATGAAGAAGGAGTTCTGTCAAATTCTTTTCGTGACACAAATATGGTGTGATATATAAACCAGGAAGAGCCAAAACAGAAAGAAAATTATAGGCCAATTTTGCTAATGGATATTGAGGCAAAAAAAAAAAAACCCTGATAAAATATTAACAAGGAGATTCAAACCACTTATCACAAGGGTAATATCCTATGACCAGGGGGCTTTATACAGGAATGCAGGACTTATTCAATATTAGGAAAACTATAAGCATAATTTACCATATTATAACAAAATTAATAGAATCATATGATTATCTCAATAGAAGCAGAGAAAAGCTTTTAACAAAAATACAGCACCCATTCCTGTTAAAAACAGTAGAGGGTATAGGACAAATGAAATTTACATTAAAGTGATAAGTGGCATCTATTTAAAACCATCGGCAAGCATTATATGTAATAAGGATAAACTAGAAGCATTCCCAATAAGATCAGAGGTGAAACAAGGATGTCCATTATCACTACTGCTATTCTGTATCATGCTAGAAATGTTAGCTTAAGCACTGAGAAGAAAAAGAAATGGAAGTAATTAGAATAGTCAATGAAGAAAAAAAAACTGTCATTCTCAGATAAAACAATGGTATACTTGCAGAATCCTAGAAAATCAACTAAAAACCTATTTGAAATAATGGACAACTTTAGCATAGTTGCAGAATATTAAATAGATTCATATAAATAATTGACATTTTATATATTATTCACAAAGTCCAACAGCAATAGATAGAAAGAGAATTTATATTTAAACATACTATAGAAATTATAAAATATTTGGAAGTCGACCTGCCAAGATAAACCCAGGAACTATATGAACGTGATTACAAAATATTTTTTCACACAAATAAAGTCAGATGTAAGTAACTGGGAAAAGATAAATTGTTCATGGTTAAGCCAAATTAATAAAATAAAAATGACAAATCTTCCTAAATTAATTTGTCTCCAAAATTCCTTGGAGTTCTAGAATTATCAGGTCAATATCATCAATTCAATGCAAGCATCCAGGAAGAAATAATTTGAATAGCCATGAGTAACAAGCAGGAATTACAGCTAAGATCACCTACCTACTCAAACTGAACATGATCTTTCAGGGAAAAAAAATGACATTCAATGACAACGAAGACTTTAAAACTTTTTTAAGGAAAAGACCAGAGCTGAAGAGAAAATTAGATCTTCAAATATAAGATTCAAGAGAAGCATAAGAAGCTAAACAGGAAAGAAATGTGTTGTATTCAATAAGATTTAAACTTTTTCTCCTACATGGAAAGATGCTATGTGTAACTCTTGAATACTGTATCTCTATTAGTGTAGTTAGGAGAAGTATACATAGAGGGAATGGGTATAAGTTGTCTTTGAGGTTTTGATATAAAAAAACATTAAGGGAGATGCAGAATAGGTTAAATTATATCACAAGAAGAGGCACAAAAAACCTATTATAGTAGGGGGAAAGAAAGAATGTGTGAGCTTTTTTGAATTGTACTCTTATTGGATTTGGCCCAAAGAGGGAATAACATACAGTTCTGTATGGAAATTAATTTTATCCTAAGGAGAAGTAAGAGGAGAAAGGGGAAAGAAAAGTAAATGGGGGACTGATAAAAAGAAGGACAGAAGTAGGAAGGAAAATGGAAAATAAAAGTGGTATATTAGAAGGGAAGGCAGAGTGAGGGAGGTGGTGGTCAGAAGCAAAAGTCTGGTGAAGAGGGACAGGGTGAAAGGTGAGAGAAAAGTATTAACAGGACGAAAATGGGATGCAGGGAAATACATAGTTAGTAATTGTAACTGAATGTGAATGGGATGAACTCTATAATCAAATAGAAGTGGATAGCAGAGTGGATTAAAAAAGAGGATCATGTAATATATTGTTTACTAGAAACTCATCTGAAGCAGAGAGATATACATAGAGTAAATGTAAAAAGCTGGAGCAGAATCTATCATGCTTCAGCTGAAGATAAAATTAGAAGAAAAAACAGGGGTAGCAATCCTTATAACAGACACATCAAAAACAAAAATACACATAATTAAAATAGATAAAGAAGGAAACCACATCTTGCTAAAAGCTACCATAAATCAATACTAATCATATAAGTACAATGTGGTAAAGCACCCAGATTCTTAGATAAGATGTTAATTGAGTTAGGAGTGGCTAGGTGGCGCAGTGAATAAAGTGCTGGCCCCAGAGTCAGGAGGACCTGAGTTTGGTTCCAGCCTCAGGAACTTAACACCCACACAAAAAAACTAGCCATGTAACCTTGGGCAAGTTACTTAACCCCAACTGCCCTCCAAAAGGCCAAAAAAAAAAAAAAAGAGAGAAGATAATTGAGTTAAAGGAAGAAAAAGGCAGCAAAACTACACTATTGGGTGCCCACAATAACCCTCTCTCAGAAATACATAAATCTAGGGGAAGAGCCAAGATGGCAAAGTAAAGTCAGGTACTTACTTGAATTCACCCCCAAGCTCCTCCAAATACCTGTAAAAATGACTCTAAAATTCTAGAGCTATAGAACCCACAAAATGACAGTGAAATACATCTCCAATACAACAACCTGAAAGAATAACAGGTAGGGTATATTGCACCAAGCTGGGAGTGGAGGGTAGAAGCTGCTGGAGCAGGGCTCAGGGGACTAAATTGTTGGCAGCAGTGGCTATTTCCAGACTTCTCAACCCACAAATGCTGAGAACAGCATGGAAGGTCAGCAGGGGAGCTCTATGGGACCTGAGTGAAAGAGGAGCATGTGGTTTTGGGTGGCGGAAGTGGTGGGAACAGCAGCAGCTGCTTCCAGAGCTCTGGGCCACAGATGGGGGGATCCAGTGGCTGATACAGAACCCTAGAAGCCTGTGACAGTACACCCACCTTTACCCCCACCCCAATGCAAGCAGAGTCTTGTCTTAACAGGGAGTTAGGAAGTCAAATATTTTACTGGGAAGATGAATAAACAGCATAAAAAATAAGTCAGACTACAGAATCTTACTTAGGTGACAAAGATCAAAACATAAAACCACAAGAAGACAGCAAAGTAAAAGCTCCTACATCAAAAGCCCCAAAGAAATTATCAATTGGTTGCAGGCAATAGAAGAAAACAGGAAACAATACCTTAAAAAATAAACTAATCCAAATGGCAAAAGAGGTACAAAAGCGAATGTGGAGAAAAATGCCTTAAAAAGCATAATTGACCAAAAAAAAAGGAGGTCCAAAAGCTCACTGAAGAAGATAATTCCTCAAAAAGTAGAATGGAGCAAATGGAAGTTAATGACTTTATGAGAAATCCTTCTCACCCCAGGGGCAAAAGCCTTGCACTCCCACTTCCTGGTTCCCAAAGTCCAGACTGCACTGATCTCTCATTTTGTCCTTTGCATCTATGTGTTGATAAATCTGGAAACGCCCACAGTTGCTACTGATCTGGAGTCCCTTCCCGCTGGGGGCTGGTCATGCCCACCCTGGGGCCTTGGGAAGGGGCTTGGCTTGGCTCCCAGGGTGTTGTGCTGGCCAATTCCTGCTGGCCTTATGGGCTGTCCACATCAGGAGGTTAGCTTCTCTGTGTCATTTTGTGGGTTCTGTGGCTCCAAAGTTTGTTCAGAGTCCCCTTTTTACATGGATTGGGGAAGGTGGAAGCTGGAGCAGCGGGGAGGTCCTGCTTCTACTCTGCCATCTTGACTCCACCCCCACTTTATTAACTTCTGATTTACATCATTCATTTCTGCCAGATTTTGAGTTTCAAATTTTCTCCCCGTTTTTCCCCAACCCACCACCCCAAAATAGCAGTCCCACAGGATATCCCCTCCTCCAATATGCTCTCTCCCACACCCCCTTTGACTTTTCCAGTAGGGCACGGTGTGTCTCTGTGCCCCAGTGCCTGTATATCTTATTTCCCAATTACATGTAAAACAGCATTATATATATATATAATTAAACATTTGATTTTAAAACTTTGAATTCCAGATTCATTCCCTTCCTCCCTTGTCACCCACCCTTACTGGGAAGATAAGCAGTTCAGTATAGGTTGTACATTGTGTAGCTAATGCAAAACATAACATAGTAGATATATTGTAAAAGACTGACTATGTTTCCCTCCCTCCTATCCCACCTCCCATTTGTTCTATTTTCTACTTTGATCCTGTCCCTTTTCAAAAGTGGGTGCTTACAACTCCCCTCCCTCCGAGCCTCTCCTCCCATCCATTATACCCCTTCTCATCCCCTTCCCCCCCTACTCTCCTGTAGGGTGAGATATACTATTTAGTGTGTATTTCATTTCCTCCCTGAGCCAAATTCAATGAGAATAAGGTGAATCCATTCCCTTTTGCCTTCCTATTCTTCCCCTCCATTGTAACCATTTTCCCTTGCCTCTTCTATATGAGATAGTTTACCCCATTCTGTCTCTCCCCATCTCCTCTCATAATATTCCTCAGTTTCCTTTTAATTTCACCTTTTAAGTATCATCCCTTCCTATTAAATTGATCCTGTGACCTTTACCTATGTATACCTGTAAACATATATACACACATTCACATATGTATTCATACGCCCATATATGCTCTGATATAGACATAAATATATGTCTATCTAGAGATCTATCTATCATCTGTATCTCTCTCTCTCTCTGTCTCTCTCTCTGTCTCTCTCTGTCTCTCTCTCTCTGTCTCTCTCTCTCTCTCTGTCTCTCTCTCTCTCTCTCTCTCTCTCTCTTTCTCTCTCTCTCTCTCTCTCTCTCTCTCTCTCTCTCTCTCTCTCTCTATATATATATATATATATATATATATATATATATATATATATATTTCTATTCCCTTCAACACTGAGAAAAGTTTCATAAGTTACAATTATTGTTTTTCCATGTAGGAATGTTAATAGTTCAACTTTGATAAGTTCCTTATGACTTCTTTTCCCTGTTTACCTTCTCATGCTTCTCTTGCTTCTTGTATCTGAATGTCAAATTTTCTATTCAACTCTGGTTTTTTTTAATCAAGAATGTTTGAAAGTCCTCTGTTCCACTGAATGACCATATTTTCCCCTGAAACATGATACTCAGTTTTGCTGGGCAGGTGATTCTTGGTTTTAATCCCAGCTACTTTGCCCTCCAGAATATCATATTCTAAGCCTTTTGATCTCTCGATGTAGAAGCTGCCAGATCCTGAGTTATCCTGATTGTGTTTCCACAATATTTAAATTGTTTCTTCCTGGCTGCTTTTAATATTCTCTCCTTGATTTGGGAATTTCAGAAATTGGTTCAGGAGTTCTGACTTCACTGTCTTCCTCCTGTTCCATGTTTTGATTCTTTTTGTCTCCAAAATAAGAGTCTAATGTTGGATTCTTGTATTTGTTTTGTTTCCTTTACCTGGTCATGTTGCCACTCAATTATTTGAATTTTTGGCTTTTTGCCATAGTAGGACTCTGCTGCCAGAGAGGGGAACTTTGTACCAAATGCTGGGGTTTTCTCAGCTGCTGGAGGTATTAGTTGGGTGCCCTCTATGAAGCCTCCACAACTCTGACCAGCTGGTGGCACACCCCAGGACCTCCACCCTAGACCGCAATCCAGATTCAGGCAGGTTAAAGCAAGAGTGATTACCCCTTAAACTGATTACTTTGGTCCCCCTACAGCCTGCAGGCCAGGAGCTGAAGCTGCCATGTGGCCGTGGCTGTGCCACAGGGCTTAGTGACTTCTGCTCTCTGGGCAAAAGCCTATGTACTCCCAACTACTAGTTTCCATACTACACTGACCTTTCACTTTGTCTTTAGCATCTATGTGTTGATAATTCTGGACTGCCACAGCTGCTGGTGATCTGGAGTCCCTCCAGGTGGAGGCTGGTCAGGTTCACCCTGGGGCTAAAATCTTGGAGTGGGGCTGGGCTCAGCTCCCAGAGTGCTGATTCCTGCCAGCCTGCCAGGTTGTACTCAGAGAGAGGTTAGCTTCTCTGTGTCATTTTGTGGGTTCTGTAGCTCCAAAGTTTGTTCAGAGTCACCTTTTACATGGGTTGGCAGTAGATTGAGCCAGACCCGCTTGGAGGTCCTGTTTCTACTCCACCATCTTGACTCCACACCAGTCAGTTTATTTTCTACCTCTCTAGTTTGGCTTTTAAAATTCTTTTTTGAGCTCTTCCAAGAATGCTATCTGGTCTTGTGACCAGTTCATATTTCCTCTTTAGGTTTGTGCATTGGGTATAGAGTCAATGCTGACCTCTTTTTAATTTGGTTCTTCTCGCTCACTATAAAAGGATTCAATTATTTTCATTCTTGGAAATTTTATCTTTCCCATTGTGATTGCCTATTTTCTGGCCTTTAAAATTGATTTCTTCTTCTGGGGTATACAGGGCTCTGACCCATGGCTTCTTGTGCTGTGTCCTCTGGGTGTCTTGACTGAGGCCAAGGCCAGGGCTTTCTGAGTTGCCTCAAGGTTATGCTGAAGCTCACATAGTAAGGTATAGTGGAGAGGTGGTCTGCTGCTTCAGGATTCTACCTCCCAGCCCCTAGGCTGAAGCTGAAGCAGACTCAAATGATCATGGCCAGCAGCACTGGTGTCTGCCAGTTCTCCTGGTTGTTTGAAGGCACATCTGTGGTTCTGGTGTTAGTGCTTTTTGGCTCCACCCCTCCAGGGTTAAGGATCTCTTGCTGGTCAGCTGAGATGGGGCTTGTTGAGACAGCTCTTGCCCTGCACCCTTGGCCTTGGCACAGCCCCACCCATGTCCTTCCTCTAGGCCTCCCAAGCTTGCCTAGGGTTGGGCTATTTCAGGATTTTACCCTGAGGCAATATTCCCTGGGTTTTCAGGGTTTTAGGGAGAGAATGGAACAGCTAGGGCTTAATTTGCCATCTTGGCTCCCTGGAGCACAGGTGGTTGACTTTTAAAAATCCAGGCTGTGGGTTGGTATCCCCAGAATTAGCTGCTGCTGCTGTGGGTCCTGCACTTTCTCTTACCCACCTCCTACAGATCCCCTGTCCTGTGGTGAGAGGTCTGGGAATAGCCTCTGCGGTGGCTGAATCAGCTTGCCTAGGCACTCTCTGGCTCTACTCTGGTCAGGTCTCAGGTCTGTGCTGATGCAGGCCCTGCTCCATGCTTCCCCTGCCCAGTCCCATGTGCACACCTTCCTGGACTTAAAATCCTCCACATTTGGGCTCCCAATGGATTCTGCCACTCTAAAATCTGTTCAGATTCACTTTTCAGAGGTTATTGAAGGAGTTCATGGAGGAGTTCAGGTGAGATCTTGCTTCTACTCTGCCATCTTGGCTCTCTCTATAACTGCATACCCTTAGATCCAATGATACTGAAAAGGTTACTGATAAAGAGGGTTAGGGTTGCTCTGGAGACCCCAAAATACCAACATGCCAGGTCCTGCCAAATGAATTCAACTCAAGTCTTCTCAGCCAAAGAAAAGTAAAATTTATTAAAAGTTCGCTTGTATTGGACACAGAGTAAGGCTGTGCTAGGTCATTCTATGGCGCTCTCACAAACATGGAGACAAGATGGGGTCTTACATACAGAAGGCTATGGGAGGAATCTAGGGCGGTCTAGAGAAGGAGTTTGGGGAAGGTGTTCAGGAGGAGTTAATGAGGTCAATGAGTGATTAAGGGTGGGAAGTTTCTGGAAGCTACTTGGAGACTCCAGACAATGGTGGGCTAGGCCAGTTCAAGGGTGGATTGATATTTTGATAGAATCAAGGGTGTAAGTGACAATGTAAGGCTTATGGCCTTATGCAAATGTCTCATCAAATGGGACAATTTAATCAGAGTGCAAGGGGGGTCCCCAGAGCCTGTACCTCAAGGACTCCCAGAGTCCATACCTCATAAATAGCGCTACTAGATCTATATCCCAAAGATATCATAAAGAAGCCAAAAGGAACCACATGCACAAAAACATTTTTATCAGCTCATTTTGTGGTGACAAAGAATTGGAAATCAAGGAGATGTGCATCAATTGGAGAATGGCTGAACCTAACGCCCCTAGTTCTGCTCTTTTGAACCAAGGAGACTTAGTCTAAGCCCTTTATGACATGAGAGCTCTTCAAATATTTTATTATTGTTTTTCATGTACCATTTTCTGCTCTTATGGTTCTTCTTCAGTGCGCAGTTATTTCAAGTTATCTCCTTATGGGATTCTTTTAAGTTCTTTCACCTTCCTTGTCACCCTCTTCTGGATACACTTCATTTTACCAATGTGCCATTTCATTGTGTTGTTTATAAGTAGATACAATATTCTCAGATCCTTAATTCTCCATTACATGTCTTCCCATTCCATTTATATATGATTATTCCTAGGCATTCAATATAAAGGCTTACATAGAGTCAGAAGAGTATTTTGAACTAACCTACTTTGAGATATATATATATATATATACATATACAAACATATAAATGTATATATATAAAGTACACACACATGCATATGTACATGCATACACATACACATGTATATATGTATATATAACACGTGTACATATAGGATATGTGTAATGCATATATATCAGCATATCAACTCTGCTATATGTGTGTACATATATATGTATGTTGTGTATGTATATGTGGGTGTATCAAATATTAGTGTTGACTTTAGTTACACATGTTTTCTAATTACTCCCCCATGGGTAATCTAGCCTTTTTGTATACACTTAACTACTTCATGAGGTGATTCATCCATTCGTTCTATTTTTGGAAGTCTGTGATTTGTCTGGAAATACCTCCATATTTTTAGATTAATATCTTCTCAATGTAAGATGCAGGCTAATTATTATATATAATTTTTCTTCCTCTGAACATTATGTTTTGATAATTCAGTCAAAGATTACATTACCCTTTTTGACCCATAACTTACACTAAACTTTTACCCTTTCAAAACAGATAAACAGTCACACATTCCCACACATACATGTATGTGATATATATATATATATATATATATAAATGCATATATCTCCAATAATTATAGGCATTTGAAGCTTCATCTGCAAAAGAAAGGGATTACATTAGTTCAGAGGTTTTTAACCTTTTTGTTTGTGATAGACCACTTTGGTAGTCTAGTAAATCCTATGAATTCCTCAGAATTTTATTTCAAAATGTATAAATAATTTATATAACATTATAAAGCATCTGATTTATAGAAATACAGTTATAAAATACTACTACAGTTATAAAATACTACAAATAACATATTCTCATATATGTTTATATATGAGTATATATGTGTATATATGCATTTTCCATACCTATAAATGTGTACATGTGCATGTACACATACATTTGTGTGTATATGTATGTTTGCATACACACATATACATACATATTCACACTTCAGGTTAAGATATTCAGGTTCAAAGGCATCTAACATTATTTTTAGTTATGAATGCTCTGTTTCATAAGAAATAGAAATTTGGGGCAAGTCACTCAACCCCAAATTCCCTACCACCCCCCTCCAAAAAGCAAAAAAAAAAAGAACCTCTATTTGGCCATTGCTTTTAGGCATGAAGAAGCAGAGAGGCAAAGTGACTTTGAAGAAAAGTTTATAATTTTCTATAAATCTAGAGGTCTGAGTTTTATTCTTGACTCTGTACAAAGCAGAAAGTTCCTAAGCAAATAATTTTCTTTCCTGGGGTCTCAATTTCCCCTTATGTAAAATGAGTGATTTTGATTAGATGATTCATCATCCCTTTTGTCCTTTTAGATTTATATCTTTTGAGTCTTGAGAGCCATGACACCTTGGGAAGAAAGACATCAAAAGAGATGGGCAGAACCCCAGAATGAATGAATACCTATCTGCCATTTCATCTACTTTTTCACTTTACTTAGGGATGGAATTGGAGTTCAGTGATAGAGTTCCTTGCCTGAGAAATTAAGGTTTGATTTTGCAAGGCAGAGTCAGTTCCATAATTGACTTTGGGAATGTTTTCTGGAACAATCATTGGGAGTTGATTTTCTTTTCTAATTGACAATAATAAGGGTTAAGTGCACATGGGGGGCTGAAAATTAGCATCAACACTGGGTATTGTAATGGTAGAGTTAGCTCTGCTGCAAGACAAATGACTGAGAAGCCAGCACAATTCTTTTGAACTGATCTATTTCCCCCTCAGTTAGTTCTTAATTATGAAAACTCTTGAGGTTAAGACCACAGCCTGAAATACATTTTTTGGTCCTTAATGTTGTTGTTGTTGTTGTTGAGTTGTGTTTAGTACATATCTTAGGTGGGATTTGAACTCAGCTCTTCTTGTCTCTAGGCTAGATGCTCTAGTCACTCTATCACCTTGCTGCCCAGCCTTATCCATTTGTTCAGTGTAATGTCACAGACTTTTCAGAACACAGCTATCTCTTTTCTTTAGTCCAAATCTCATGTGCATCCAAATTGCAACATTTTGAATGTAATATATACAAATCAATAAAAGTTGGGGCACTCTTAGTAATTATAGAACTATTAACATTTAAATAAAATTTGTAGCTATATATCTATAATGGTGTCCTTCAAAATTTAATACTCAGAGAACTGCTTCAGCTCATTTTAGAAATGGGGCTCCAGTCAATACTGATACACAAAGAGAATGTAAGGAATATTATAGAGTGTATTATGACAATCACACTTTACTTTTTTTGGAGGGGGGAAGGCAAGGCAATTGGGATTAAGTGACATGCTTGGGTCATACAACTATTAAGTGTGTCAAGTGTCTGAGGCTGGATTTGAATTCAGGTCTTCCTGACTCCAGGGTCAGTGCACTATTCACTGCATCACTGTATCAGCAATGCCATATTCACAATGCCTATAGAGATTACAAATATGCTGATATAATTATCCATCACAAAATACATCAGGTTTGCCATTTGGGGAAATAAACTAGAAAATTTATTAAGATACCAAAAGACTGAATCCCAAAACCAGAAAGTGAAAGCCATCAGAGTAGTTATAACATTGGCACAGGTAGATAAAGTAGAAAGCACCCACATTTTCAAGCCTTTAAAACAGAACAGGCTACCTCAGGCAAAGGTCCTCCTCTCCCCACTCACAGCAACCACCCAGCGTCCTGGAAGAGCACTCCCAGCAGCTCCGGCCCCTGGCAGTGCTCAGCCGGAGTCCTAACTCAAAAAAAAAAAAAAAA
>NW_027187368.1:7177873-7202501 GCF_028583685.1 Petaurus breviceps papuanus | reverse complement strand
GCACGTCCATGGGGCATGGGAGATCTTTAAATCCCATAACCCTTACATTCGGCCCCAAGATCTTTCATGTCCCTTACTTGGCAAAAATACAGTAGGAATAACTGGTGTCAACAAAATTTCACAACAATATAATAAGAATAGCACACAATAAACACAAAAACCCATATTTTAGGGTGGGGCTTGAGCACAAGCTCCCCATCATTCCCCCCACCCCGAACAAATGGGGCCCCAAAATCTTGTGGTAAGGGGTGAAGATCTCTTCTTCTATGGCTACTTGCTGCTGAAATCGGATGTAGAGCTGTCCGTGTCCTTAGGGGTCCCATTTGAGAGGTCAGTTCTTAATATGCTTGATGCCAGGTCCAAGGGTGACACATCACAGTTGCAGACAGGGGGTGACATCCAGCTTAAGCTATCAGGCATCTACAGATGGAGGGTACCAAGCCTGTGGAAACAAATCTAACAAACAAGGTGAACAAACAAAAAATCAAGAACAATAACCAGACTATTGTAGCCTCACTCACGGTAGAATAAATGATTTAAGGGTACAATTTTGTAATCATCTTCTCCAGAATAAACAATAGTTACAGTGTTATCCTTCCCATATGCTATAATCTCTGCAGCCTTTGGAACATCATCTGGCTTCCGTTTTACCCATACTTTAGCTCCTGAATCTTTTGTCGGGCTTGAGGAAGAATCTCCCTTAGCCCCTTGTTCCATTGTATACCCAAAAACTTCACATTCTGAGCTGGTCCTTGAACCTTTGCAGGGTTAATTTCCCACCCTTTACTTTTCATATGCTCAATTAGAAGGGTCAAACTCCTTTCCACTACTTTCGCATCTTTTCCCTGTATCATGATATCATCAACGTAGTGGGTAAGCTGTACACCAGGTAGCTTTAATTCATCCAACTGTTCAGCCACAATCCTGTGACAAATAGTGGGGCTATGTATGTACCCTTGTGGCAAGCGAGTAAAAGTATATTGTCTACCCTGCCAAGTGAAAGCGAAGTGGTCCCATTGTTTAGGGTCTATTGGGATGGTGAAGAAGGCATTTGCCAAGTCAATAACTGCATACCAAGTCCCATCATATTTCTGGATCCTTTCTATTAAGGTGATGGTATCTGGAACAGCAGCATACAAAGAAGGAGTCACCTTATTCAACTGTCTATAATCCACAGTCATTCTCCATGTCCCATCTGATTTTCTTACTGGCCAGACAGGATTATTCCATCTTGTGGTTGTAGGGACTAACACTCCTGCTTCAACATATTCCTTTATAGTAGTGGCAATTTCATCTTGCCCACCTGGCACACGATACTGTTTTAAAGTAATTACTTCAGAAGGTTCAGGTAAAGTGATTGGGTCCATTTTTAGTTTTCCTACTAAAACTGTATTAATTCCTATCTTCCTCACAGCAAATTGGTATCTTCCTTCAGGTAAATTCAGAGTCATGCCTCTCAATACATCTATTCCAATGACGTATTCAGGAATGGGTACAACAACCACAGTATATTCCTTCTTAGGTAACTGCCCAATTTTCATTGTTATTTTAACCTGTCTGGCTGATATTTCAGTGCCTCCTAGACCTGTGATGGTAATAGGAGTTCCATGTTTAAACTTATCAGGGTTTCCATAGATGAGTGTGGCCTCAGCCCCAGTATCAATCAGTGCCCTAGTCACAGTAGTTGATCCATTCTTCCAATGTATTGTTAAACCAATATGGGGTCTGCAATCTCTTCTGCATATTTCTTTTATCTGGGCTGGGGCTTGGCCTATCTCCTATTCCCCCTGAAGGTGGGGCAAACTTGGATACAAAGATTCAGATTCAGAAATACCTGCGGGGGTGGTTCCTGCTTCCCTGTTCATTCTAATGCTAAGTACCTTTTCTTGGTACAGCTTATGCAGCTCTTCAGTTGGAATACCATCTATTCTTCTAAAGTCCACCCCAGCTCTTAATAGAGCAGTAAACAGTTCCCTTCTTGTGGGTCTATTTTGTCTCTGAATCCTCTGGCTGTTTACTCTTCTCTCTCGAGGCAATTTGTCTTTTTCCCATTCCCCTAAATCGCTTAATTGTGAAATCTTATCCAGCACCTCTGAAAGAGGGTGCCCTATTTCTCCAATTAAAAGAGTCAGAATTAGGTGCTTATATGCAGGAGGAGCCGTCTTCACTATGATATTTCTATGAGGAACTCCTAGGGGGGTATCATAATATGCATTTGCATCTCCAATCAGGATAGCAGTTTTCATTACCTCCTCCTTTAGTTTTCTCATACAGTCTCTAAGTGAGTACCAGGGTCTGTCTCCCCTAGGCCACATAGATTCAGTTGGATATTGCTTTTTGCAACCTTCTGCAGCTAAAGCTAGAAGATTCGTTTTGTTATTTCCTCCTTGCATATGGTGATCCCTAAAAGCCTGGTGTACAAAAGGATTCTGACTGATACTTATGAATTTTAAACAGTCCTCATTGTCCAGTGTTATTCCTCCTGCGCCTTCATCAGTGATTCTTACTATCCAAGACACTAAAGACTCCCCCATTCTTTGGGTAAATCTACTCAATATATCAGTGATCTCCTGTTGAGTGAAATCCTCAATTATCTCCCTGGACTCTGTTTTGCCTCGGTGGTTCTCCTGCCTTCTTCTTCATATGGGGAGAGCTTCTACATTAGGAAACTCCTCATCTAACCTTGTTCCATTCTCCTCACACACATTCTCCTGGAAGCTGTCAGGGCAACTCTGACCAGCCTGTATAAAAGCTGCATGCACATTCCTTCTGCTCGTTTTTTGCTTCCTTTTAGCTACATGAACAGTAGCTTGCTCCTGGACCACATGAGTCCCTCCAGTTTGCTCTTCTGAGTACTGTGACACAGAAAAATCCTCAGGCAAACCAGCTGAATCCCTAGCCATCCTAGCTCTTTCCTTCAGCAGCTTATCCCTACTTTTACACATAAGGCGATAACTTGTTAGCAGCACCCAGCCTCTCCTGCACACTCCTGCCAGTTCTTTGCCTGGTTCTATGGGTATTGCTTTCAAACAACTTTCCAAATCTCCAGGTTCTCCCTCTTTTAGCCTTGGTTCCCAGTTTTCACAGGGCCCTGTGCTTTTAGCCCATTCTCTGGCTAGAGAGGAATAAGGCAAATCCTCCCATCCTGGAATAGCCATTTCTCCCTCTAAAGCCCCACTGCTTCCAAATAGAGGCCTGACATTTTGTGATCCCATCCTGGTCGCCAAATGTATCAGCAATGCCATATTCACAATGCCTATAGAGATTACAAATATGCTGATATAATTATCCATCACAAAATACATCAGGTTTGCCATTTGGGGAAATAAACTAGAAAATTTATTAAGATACCAAAAGACTGAGTCCCAAAACCAGAAAGTGAAAGCCATCAGAGTAGTTATAACATTGGCACAGGTAGATAAAGTAGAAAGCACCCACATTTTCAAGCCTTTAAAACAGAACAGGCTACCTCAGGCAAAGGTCCTCCTCTCCCCACTCACAGCAACCACCCAGCGTCCTGGAAGAGCACTCCCAGCAGCTCCGGCCCCTGGCAGTGCTCAGCCGGAGTCCTAACTCAAAAAAAAAAAAAAAAAAGGCAACTGCCACCAACTGCCAACCGCAGGACCGTTAGCTCGGCTTTTCACTTTCTCTTGCTCTGCTATGTCAGCACGTCCATGGGGCATGGGAGATCTTTAAATCCCATAACCCTTACAATCACCTAGCTGCCTCCTACGACCATCACTCTTAAGGCTACATATGAGGAAATTGGGGCTTAGGAAGACTTGTCAATAATTACATAGTTAATTGTGCACATTAATAATAAAATAAAACTATTGCAACTAGTATGATCTCCACAGTTTTGCATACAGTAGCTTGACTTAGAAGCAGTATGGCATAGTAAAAAAAAAAAGAATTCTAAGCTAATATGTCAAGAAATCTGGACTTTAGTCCCAAATCTGCCCCTCACAAGTTCTATGACTTTAGACAAAATACTTCATCTTTCAAGGTCTCAGTTTCCTCATCTCTAAAATAAGGAAATTGGACGGGATTATTTCTGAAGTTACTTTGCTATTACTATTTTATATCCCAAGGTTTTTATTTCTTCCAACGTCCTGTGTCCTAAGGTCCCCTTCTAAATTTAACATTTAATAATTCTATTTTGAAAGTGGTTTTGTGAGATTAAAGTCATTGGGTTTGGTTTTCAAGTACTTTTTTCAGAGAACCAGTAAAGAAAGGGTGTTTAGACAATACTTTACATTTGATGACCTCTGAGGTCCCTTTTTGTCTTTTTGGAGAGGGGAAGGCAGGGCAATTGGGGTTAAGTGACTTATCCAAGGTCACACAGCTATTAAGTGTTAAATGTCTGAGGTCAGATTTGAACTCAGGTCTTCCTGGCTCTAGGGCTGGTGCTCTACTCACTGCCACCATCCAGCTGCCTCCAAGGATCCTTTGAATGTTAAGATTCTGTACTTCTCCATAATCCTTTCTTTCTATAGATAGTATCTTACAGACCCACAAAGATTACTTATTCTGCGTTCTAACTGAGATGGAATTTGTAAGTAAATTAATCCTAAACCAATATTCTCTGAGTTGTAAATGGATCTGAAGTGATAGGCAAACTGTACAAGGAAGGTAAATAGAAAATCCCATGGTACTTTAGATCTCATTATAAATACAGCCACCATGCTGGCTGCATTTTGAAATGACAGAAAAAAAAAAAAGCAATAGGGTGGTGAAATCAAGGAGAATGAATTTTGAAAATTAAATTACACCTTTTTTTCTACAATTTTCCACAAATCAACAAGCACAAAAAATATGAGACCAAGGGTCAAGTCTGCTGCAAGTGATCTGAATATTAAAAAAAAAAACATAAAATGGGACTGCCCTTTAAGTAGTTTATAAAAGAAAATAATACATAAACCTGCTCAGGGTGACAATACTTTTCAATGAGCAATGAAAGGCAGGGAGAGAGGAAGGTAAAGGAAAGAGTATAAATGAAACCCAGGAACAGAACAAAACCCCAGAGTAGGCAGAAAGGCCGGTGAACAATATTATGAATTTGTAGGAACATGTTGGCTTCATGGCTATTTCACTGTTCAGTAGCATGGAAGACGAGTCTTTTGCTGTGAGTAAAAATGCTTTTCCTATGTTCCCGCCAAGGACAATACTCCAGGTTGACACATTAAACCCTTTGTACACATTATTGTCAGCAAGTTTGACAAAATGATTTGTGGACAATTAGGAACATGACAGCAACTGATGTAGAGAAACCTTAAGACTTCTGGAAGGATATGACTGTGTGCCTGTTTTGCCTAACATGATTTCTTTTTGGTTACCAGGATAATCTGCCCCCTATTTTTCTTTAAAGAAAGGACGGGGCTGGGGTGGCAAAGGAAAAACAACAACAACATCAAAACACCATCTCTGATTGAAATCTATTTTCATCTCATGAAAAATATCTTAATTTTCACTGATATCCCATGCCTGTAGCTAAGGGCTATTAAAACTAATAAAACTAAATCATTTGTGACAGATCTTAGAAAACAGTTTCTGCAATCTACCGCACTCTCCCATGCTCATTAGAAAGAGTGGTTCTCTTTTCAGAAGAATGCTCACTGAATTCTTAAAATGTGTTCTCTCCAACTTTTGACAAGCTGTGTTGGCAATGGGAGGCTTTGAAGCAAAGGCTTGATATAAAAAAAGACGGTGTGCCACTATATCAAATATGACCGGGAAAGACGCATCAAAGCAGAAAGCATTAGGATAAAATGCAGTTGGTGGGGAGAGAATCAACACATTTGTTTCTGCTTTCAACATTTGCTGGCATCCAGATAAACAAGTGATTTGCATTTGCTATCTTCAGAAGATTCTCATCTTCACACATAAACATTAGTACAAATCACCAGGAATCCCCAATCCTTTTGGGGTAGCAAGCACTGACCACAGACCTAGTGATTCAGATGAAAGCTTATTGGCAGATTTATTTCCACTGGAATATAATCTTTTTATACAGACTAAATTCTATTTGAAGCAACAGGTGTTATTATTATCCCTAATTTATAGATATGGGAACTGAGGTAGGTGAATGGCTTAGGAGTACAGAGCTAATATGTGTCTAAGGCTGAATTGAACTCAGGTCTTCTTAACTACAGACCTAGTGCTATGTCATTATGCCACCTAGTTGTATCAAGATCTGTGTATTTTATCAGACTACAAACTCAATTTTGTCCAACAATGTGATCATAGGCTGTATAAAGAAGGTATGACATCTATAACAAGGGAAGTAAAGTCCTACAGTACTCTGTCCTCAAAAGACTACATCTTTTTCAGTTCTGGGCACCACATAGTAGAAAGGATATGGAGAAGTTAATGCACATCCAGTTGAGAGTGATAGTAGTTATTAGAGAATTAGAGGTTATGTCATACAAGGATCGATTAAAGAAAATGAGTGTTCTCCAGAACAGGGCGAAAATTTTTAAATAGATTTGATAGTGATCTCATTTAGTTATTTGAAGGGTTAACATATGAAAAAGGATTATATTTATCCTATTTGTCCCTAGAGGAATGGGAAGCAACTGATAGAAGTTAGAGGGATAGATTTAGGCTTAATAAGAAAGATCTTCCTAACAATTAAAGTTTTCCAAAAGTAGAACAAATTGCCTTAGAAGGCAAAGAGTTCTCCATTTATGTTGATCATTTAGATGTGAATGAGTCGCTGTTTTTAGGGAATGTTATAGAGAGGGTTGATGCTCAGGTACATATTGGTGTAGATGTCCCTGAGGTCCCTTCTATATCTGGGCTTCTGTAATCAATAGACTCTTGCACATAATAATTCAAGACATGGAATGATCAAAGTTCTTAAGGGGGTCATTTATCATTTCATTGAACATGGAAGGAAGATAAACATTTTAATGAAACTTCCAGGGTTCCTAAATATAATCCTTTATGTTATTCTTATTTAAAAATTCTTCTGATTACCATTTGGATATGACAAACTATTTCAACAAGAGACAAATTATTTTTTTTTTCCAACCACACTAGTATTCAGAGCTGAATCAAGATTGAGGCAAAATGGACTATGATCTTGGATTTTTCCCTGGAAAGGGAATAACCCTCCCTGGTGGTTTAACAATGGGATTTTTCAAAACCCTAAAGGATTATTCTATATATCAGAAAGAATTCCAAATGAAGAGTATGGAAACCTGAGTTTCAGTCCTAACTTTGGTACTTATCATTCATTTAAACTTTGGACTATTTACTTAGGGTCATAAGAATAGAGAAAGCCAGGAAGGATCGTAGAAATAATCTAGTCCAACTGTAGAAACTGAGTCTCAAAAAGTTTAAGTAACTTACCTGAGGTCACAAGGGGATAAGTGGCAGAGACAGTATATGAACTTATAGATTGTAGTTCTATGACTGCAATGGTTCTGTGACTCTTCTTCCTCCACATTACAGAATGTAGAAGTATTCATAAAGTATTTCCAACCACTTAGCTTCTACTGATTTTATTACGTTGGATCATCACCACCCAAGAATTTGACATATTTCTGTCTATGACCTCTATCAACTTATAGAGAATTCCAATTCAGGCTGCATTCTATTCAGCTTCTCCATGGATACATAGAACATGTTTTTTTTTGTTCAGTTTTTTAGTCATGCCTCACTCTTCCTGACCCCATGGACCATAGCACACCAATACTGTCCAAGGTATTTTCTTGCCTGAGTAGTTTGCCATTTTCTTCTCTAGTAGATTAAGGCAAACAGAAGTTAAATGATATGCCTAGGGACACACAGTTAGCAAGTGAAGCCAGATTTGAACAGAATTCTTCCTGACTGAAGACCCAGTACTCTATACACTGAGCTATGTAGTTGCCTCCACACAGACCATGGGGGAATAAAAATATAGATGTGCAAAGCCTTCCAGATAACCAGATTCCCCAGAGTTAAAGTGCTTGGCTAGAAAGAGTTCTCAACTGCCTTGCTCACTCTCATTCCTTACAATGTATTAAGTTCCATGCTAACAGTAAAATGACTTGCCTAATAACAACCCAGAGGCCTTGCCTATATTTCCTACCCTTGTTTTAATTTTAAACCAATAGGGAGCTTTAGAGTAGAAGAAAGGCTGATGTACTAATTAGGGTAATTGGCAGTAGATGCTGTCTTACTCCACAGGCCAACTTGTACCACTTTGGACGTTTATGGTTTGTCTGTCAAGTGGGAGATATGGAAGTTGAGCTACCTACCCCTTGGTACTTCTTGTTGTTTTTGCTCTTGTTTTTGTGGGAAAAAGGTCATTTTCCTCACATTATATAAATATGAACTCTTATGATGAGTGGCTAATATTTCAAAGGTAATGGAAATAAAGTCAGAGATGACTACTCATACTATGAATTCATGAAGCTGTTTGGGATCAATTAAACTGCTATATATTTTCCCAAATATAATGCCACTTATTCTCTTCTATCTACTCAGTTATGGCCCCAAGTCATTGTCTTTCTCTATTCACTAACTAGATATGGCTAACTCAATGGATTCAATGAGCCCATTGAAGTGCATAGGCTTTTTTTATTCCAGGCAAAAGAATTTCTTCATTCATGGATTTTTTCCTGGATAGTTTTGGAGGTCAATCTCCTTTGTATGGTAGTGTTGAGTAGCTCCTATGATATTCTTGAATTTGATACAATGACAATTTTTCCCCAATCCACAGTTTTTTTTTTTTATAATACAAGCACTTTCTTATTTAACACGCATATCTGAAGAAAAAATGTTGTTCATGTGATTAAAAGAGTAATGGAGTGATATGTGATGTAACATATTGCAATGGTGTGACAGGTATAAAACAAATATCATCCAGGAAATACATGATTTCCAAAGGTTATAGGCTAACCATGTAGCAGGAACAGTAAGTAGCAAATGGGCTTGCTAAGTAATATATTGATATCCTCTAAAATCTTCTAAAGGTCAGAAAGAAGTCCCTAGAATATTAGCTAAATCCTCTATAACTTGTTTTTAGAAGACATGGACTAAGTTTCACAGGATAAAGAAGAAAGGATGTTATCCACACCCATTTTAATGGGATCATGGATCCATTAAACTATTGAACCTCAAATTAATCAAACTGTTCCTTAAATTTTTAAATACTTAATAAGTCACCCAATCTTCATAATGATAAGAGCTGAAATTGCTATAACACTTTAGTTTGGAAGAAGTACGTGGTGGGTAACTTCAAAACTATATGTATTTAATAAATACAAACACAATCACTGAAGTTCACTTGAAAAGACATATTTGAGGGAAGTCAACAATAACTCTATTACCTCTAGTAAGATGGAGGACCACAAGATCATTCCATTTTCTCTACCATAAGCATTATATGGAACTATAGAACTTATCATCGGCCCCACAATTTGGTGTCTCCCTGTTTTACCAAGGGATTTGAGTAGCTATGTCTGCTCTACAATCCATAAGGACTGGAGGGTTCCCACCTCCCACCCTTGGGAAACAGAACATAGATTCTAGTTTACTTTTGGCAGGGGAGAGGACAAAATGCTCCTCTGCACAGGAGAGAAAGAGGTGATTTGTTTGAAAATGTAGCAAATGGAGGCAAAGCATAGCAATACAATTTTAAAAGGATATATTGAACATACACTTAGTGAACATACATTATGTCTAAATAAGCACCATAGCAAATGGAGCACAAGAACTTTAGGGGTGACAGCATCTTCCTTACCACAGGTTCTACTTTCATACCAGCCCTTATAACCATCATGTGGGAAAGCAGTTGCTATGGAGAAGGGACCAAATATTACTACAAACAATCAACCAGCTGCCATTCACTGGTCAAATAGACCAACCTAGCTGAAATAGAGAGATACTTTAAGGGAAAAATAGGTAGAACGTCTGACAAATCAACCACTAACTACTACCTTGGCCACAATCTTCCCTCAGACCCAGGTGGAGTTAGCACAGTACTCTAAACCTAAGAAATTTTGGCATAAGAATGTTTCCAGTTCAGTATTCTAAGCCATTGTCCCTGAAAGCAACCCCTGTAAATAAGCAGCCCAGCAATTGCTCCTGCAGGCTCTACAGACATATGTCTTGCAGACCAAGAAAAAAAAGTTCTTGTCTCTAAAGTCACTGTCACTGTCAAATTATAGGATTTTATTAGTGGAAATGCTATTTTAAAAGAGGGTATTATTATCTGTTTTACCACCACATCTTAAGGACCATGGCTTCTTTATATCTGACTTACAGCAGAAATCTTCCATATGTGTTTTCTCCATTAGAATCTGAGCTCCTTGAGAACATGGGCTCTCTTACTTTTGTGTTTGTATCCTTAGTTCTTAGTACAATGCTTTACACAAAGTAAATGGTTAACTAATGCATTATTCATTCATTTAATTATTCATCTTCCTAACCCTATAGTAAATGCCATAGATTATATAAAAAGTCCCTTCTCTTAAAAAATGTTTCAGTCTACTTAGGCAATACTCATAATTATAGGGTAAATAAAATAAGGGCAAACACAATGTAGCATTCAACTTTACACTAAATGTATAATACAGCTTACTATATAATAGAATCATAAGGAGGAAGGAAAATAAACATTTGAGTGACTCCTATGTGCCAGATATGGTGTTAAAATTTAGAAATATTATCTCATTTGAATCTCTTACCCTGGGGAGTAGTTCCAATTGTTATCCCCATTTTATTGTTGTGGAATATGAGCCAGGCAGAGGCTGAGTGACTTGCCTATGGTTATGCAAGTAGTAATTGTCTGAGGCAGGATTTGAACTCAGGTCTTTTTAACTGTAGGCCCTGTATTCTACCTCATAGACTATGAGAGATTTGAGGAACTGGAAAGCACAAGAATGACAGAACAAAAGACAGAGAGATAGACCTAAAAGGGATGTTAGGACATATAATTTTACACCTAGGAGAGTTACTTGGAATGAAGAGTGTTAGAACATGGAATGTGAGATCTGGTAGGAATGTCAGGGATCATTAAACTAGTAGGTTTAGATAATGAAGAAATCAAAGGACATGATGTGATACAGAAATTTCTCAAAGGATTATACAGTGATGGTGACTTTCCTGATGATCTTTCACAGAAATTCAGAGTGCAGTAAAATAGTACAGTAAGTGTCAAGGGACAGAAATTATGCCAGCACTTCAATGATCACAGAGCTATGAGCAATAAGCAAGCTGGGTTTACAGAGAATAAATCATGCAAGGGAAACTTGATTACTTTCTTGATAGAATTAGAAGATTAGTAGATGCAAGGAACAGAGTTGATACAATATATCTTGATTTTTTAGAAAATCAAGTCAGTTGAGGAATCTTACATGAAAAATTAATTCCAATTGATGTAACTATGAATGCTGTCAGCTGAGCAACAAATAACTGGCAATAACAAAGAAGAGTTTGTCAAGTCGGGGAGGACAAAAACTGGAATGTGTTCTGGTCCAGAAAACTAACTGCTTCTTTTAATTAGAATGCTATCTGATGTTCCATTTCCATCAGAAAGACAATGTATAGTAATGCCACAGAACCAGAGAAGAGGGATGGAACTCAATAGAACATAATCATAATAATAAAAACTTGAATTTATATAGAATTTCAAGTTACAAAACATTTTTGTAAAAATAACCCATAAGTTAGTTGAAAGTGGGAACTATGTTTCAGAGAGGTTAAGTGACTGGTTTCTCAGAGTCACATAGATAGTAAGTGTCAGAGTAAGACTCTAAGGTCTGTTTCACTCATCCTCCAGATCTAGTGGATTTTATTTATGTATTTATTTCTGCACAATACCATACTATGTGACAAAGAGAATTAGGTGGTCTTAGAAAGAACACTGGGACTGGAGTCAGAAAGAGCTGAATCAAAATCCAGCTTCAGATTCTTAATAGTTGTGTCACCCTGGGTCATTATGGCATCAGTTTCCTCATCTGTAAAATGAGTTGGAGACAGAAAATGGCTAGCCACTGTAGTATCTTTGGCAAGAAACCCCCACACATCATCACTTTGTCATATAGAGTCAGACACAACTGGATGACTGAACAGCAACAAAAAAAACTAGCTCATATTGATCAATTCCCCTATTTTACCAGGAGATTCTTGAGGACATTAAATACATAGTTTAACTTGAAGATAACTAGGAATGATGATCCAAGTCATCAGTGGTTTTTTTTGCCTTTTTTTGGAGAGCAATTGGGGTTAAGTGACTTGCCCAAGGCCACATGGCAAGTTTTTGTGTAAAGTGTCTGAGGCCGGATTTGAACTCAGGTACCCCTGATTCCAGGGCCAGTGCTCTATTCAATGCACCACCTAGCCGCCCCTTTCAATGTTCTATTGCAAATACTGATTATCTATTGGCTGATAAATCCTTTTAATAATACATAAAATTAAAAAAAAATGTGTGAGGGGCAGAACCAAGATGGCAGAGAGAAGCTGGAAAATTTCCTGACCTTTCCCTAGTTTCCTTCTGAAACAAAATTAAATCAAGCTTTTAAAGGGATTCTGGAGTGACACAACACCAAAAGATGGAATGAAACAGTTTTTCAGCTTAAGATAACATGGAAGGACTTCAGGAAAGGTCCATCTCACTCACTTGGGTAAAAGGGGGATATAGCCCAGAGCAGACAGCATCTGGCAAGCCAGCAGGAGGCTCTTAGCCATAGCACAGATCAGTAACCAAGGCCCTCTATCCAGGCTCAGCAGGTCAACAGTGAGATTCTAGCCCCATCAGAGAAGAAAAATTGTATACCCAGGAACCCTGCAACAACAGGAGCAACTAGGCTAGGCCACCACCAATGCAGTGGGCAAGCCATAAGTATTTGAA
This sequence comes from Petaurus breviceps papuanus, assembly GCF_028583685.1. Lineage (NCBI taxonomy): Eukaryota > Metazoa > Chordata > Mammalia > Diprotodontia > Petauridae > Petaurus > Petaurus breviceps. Next base: position 7,189,660 of record NW_027187368.1, on the reverse strand, counting down.
GCCCCAGTAGGAAAGCCAGTGACAAGGCCCCTGCCCCAATTCTACCTCTGCCTGAGGAGCAAAACTCAATTTTAAAAGTCATGAAATAGACTGAAAAATTAATAAGAAACAGAAAAGATCCATGATCATTAAAAACCTTTGATGGCAACAGGGAAGATCAAAACACAAGCTCAGAAGAGGACAACAACGTCAAAGTACCTACATATGATTCCTTAAAGGGGAATATGAATTGGTCTCAGACCCAGAAAGTCCTCTTGGAAGAGTTCAAAAAGAATGTTAAAAATCAAGTAAGAGAGGTAGAAAAAAATACAAAAGGAAATGGAAGTTATTCAGGAGAATTATGAAAAAAAGTCAACAGCTTAGAAAAAGATGCACAAAAATTGACTGAAGAAAACAAGTCCATAAGAAATAGAATTGCCCAACTGGAAAACAAATCACTGAAGTAAAAAACTTTCAAAGTAAAATTGGCCAAATGAAAAAGGAGGTATGAAAGCTAGCTAAAAAATAATTCCTTAAAAAGTAGAAATGGGCAAGTGAAAGGTAATGACTCTATGAAACATGAAGAATGAGTCAAACCACATCAAAATAATAAAAAAGAAGAAAATTAAAATAATTCATTGGAAAAAACAACTGACCTGTAAAATAGATCCTGGAGAGATAATTTAAAGATTGTTGGACTACCTGAAGGCCATGATCAAAAAAGAGCTTGGACAGTATCTTTCAATAAATTGTCAAGGAAATCTCCCCTGATATCCTAGAACTAGACAGTAAAATAATCATTGAAATAATCTACTGATCACATCCTGATAGAGCTTCCAAAGTAAAACTCCAAGGAATATAGTGGCCAAATTCTAGAATGACCAAGTCAATGAGAAAGTACAGCAAACATCCAGATATAAACAATCCAAATATCAAGAAGCCACAGGCAGGGTTGCACAGGACTTAACAGCTTCTACATCAAGGTATTGGGGGCTTGGAATATGATATTCCAGAAGGCAAAGGATCTCAGAGTATAACCAGTAATCAGCATTACCCAGCAAAATTAAGCAAAATCTTTTGGGTCAAAAATGGACATTCAACAAAATAGAGGACTTTCAAACTTTCATGATGAAAAGAACAGAGTAAACATAAAATTTGATCTTAAAATTCAAGGTTCAATAGAAACATAAAAAGATAAACAGGAAAAAAAAAACACATTATCCAAAAAGATTTTAACCATTTTATCTACATAGGAAGATAGTGCCCTTAAATCTTGCAAACTGTAAATTTATTAGGGCAGTTAGAATGAGAATACATAGACAGAAATATGGGTATAAGGTGAATTCAAGGGAATGATGAAAAAAGTAATTAAAAGGTGAAAAAATGATTGTACTGGGAGAAGAGGAAAGGGAGATGTAGAATAGGTTAAATTACATCACATGAAGTGGTACAAAAGACCTATGACAGGTGAGGGAAAAAAAGGGAGAGGATTAGCATTTTTGAACCTTACTTTCATCAGATCTGGCTCAAAGAGGGAAGAACAAACACACTCAGTTGGGTATAGAAATTTATCTTACCCTGGAGAGAAGTGAGAGGGGAAAGTAGAAAGGAAAAGTAAAGGGGAGGGCTGATAAAAGACAGGACAGATTGAGGGATGTGGTGGTCAGGAACAAAACTCTATTGAGGAGGTACAGAATGAAAGGAGAGAGAAAAGTATAAACAGGAAATAGGATGGAAAGAAATACACACTTAGAAACCATAACTGTGAATGTGAATGGAATGAGCTCTCCACAAAATGGAAGGGAATAGCAAAGTGGATTGAACAACAGAATCCTACAATATGTCATTTAAAATATTTGTTTGTAGTGGAGAGATATAAACAGAATAAAGGCAAAAGCCTGGAGCAGTATCTATTATGCTTCAAATAAAGTGAAAAAAAAACAAACAAATTGGGTAGCAATCCTGAGCTCAGACTCTTCAAAAGCAAAAAGAGATCTAATTAAAAGAGATAAGGAAGGAAACTATATCCTGCTAAAAGGCACCATAAACAATGAAGTGATATCAATACTAAACATATATGCACCAAGTGATATAGGATCCAAAGTTTTAGAGAAGTTAAGTAACTTATAGGAAGAAATAGCAAAAGTACACTGCTGGGGGACCGCAAATTTCCCTTCGAAGAACTAGATAAACCTAAGGCCCAAAATAAACAAGAAAGAAGTTAAGGAGGTTTAGAGAATTTTAGAAAAGTTATATATGATACACTTTTGAAAAAAAAACTAAATGAGGATAAAAAAGAATGTACTTTTTTTTCCAATGAGTACATATTACTGACACAAAAATTGACCATGCATTATGGCATAAATGTATGAAGACAGAAATGTTAAATGCATAATTTTTAGATCATGATGCAATAAAATTACATCTTATAAAGAGCCAGGGAATGATAGTCTAAAAACTAATTGGAAACCAAACAATTTAATGCCAATGAATTAGTGAATCAAATAACAAATCTTGGAATCAATCAATAATTTCATCAAAGAGAAGAACAATAATGAAACAACATACCAAAGCTTGTGGGATGCAGTCAAAGCAATTATTAGGGAAAGTTTTGTATCTGTAAATGATTATATGAATAAAATAGAGAAAGAGCAGGTCAATGAATTGGGAATGAAACTACAAAAAAAAATCTAGGAAAACACCAAATTAAACATTCCCAAATAAATACCAAATTAGAAATTCTATAAATAAAAGGAGAGATTAAGAAAATTGAAAATAAAAAAACACTATTTAACTAATAAATATAATAGAGTTGTTTTTAATGAAAAATAAAATAAATTTTTGCTAAATTTGATTAAAAAAGAAAATCAAATTACCAATATCAAAAATGAAAAGAGTGAATTCACCACCAATGAAAAGGGAATTAAATTAATAATTAGAAGTTATTTCCCCCAAATGTTGCCAATAAATCTGACAATCTAAGTGAAATGGAATAAAATTCACAAAAATATAAATTGCACAGATTAACAGAAGAAGAAATAAAGTACTTAACCCCATTTTAGAAAAAAAAAAGAAATTGAACCACTCATCAGTGAACTTCCTAAAAAATCTATAGAGTCAGATGAATTTATAAATCATTTCTACCAAACATTTAAAGAACAATTAATTTTAGCACTATATAAACTATTTGGAAAAGTAGGTGGAGTCCTACTAAATTCTTTTTATAACTCAAATATGTTGCTGATACATAAACCATGAAGAGCCAAAACAGAGAAGGAAAAATATAGACCAAATTCTCTAATGAATATTGATTCAAATATTTTAAATAAAATATTAGTAATCATGACTATCTCAATAGATGCAGAAAAAGCTCTTGACAACATATAGCATCCATTCCTATTTTTAAAAAGCACCAGGGGTGGCTAGGTGGTACAGTGAATAGAGCACTGGCCCTGAAGTCAGGAATACCTGAATTCAAATCCGGCCTCGGGCATTTAACACAAAACTAGCCATGTGACCTTGGGCAATTCACCTAACCCCAACTGCCCTCCAAAAATAAAATAAGATAAAAAAGCACCTGAGAACATAGGAATTATTGGAATTTTCCTTAAAATGATAATCAGTATCTATCTAAAATCATCAGCAAGCATATATAATGGGGATAAGCTAGGAACATTTCCAATAAGATCTGGGGTGAAACAAGGATGCCCATTATCACCACAATTATTCAATATTGTAGTAGAAACATTACTTTTAGCAGTAATAAAAGAAAAATGAATGAACTAGAATATGGAGTGGGGAAACAACTATAAATCCTTGCTGATGGGATTATTTTATACTTAGAGACTTCTCAAGAATCAACTACAAAAACTACTTAAAACAATCTGTTAATTTAGCAAAGTGGCAGGATAAAAGAAACCCACATAAATCATCAGCATTTCTATATATTACCAAAAAACATGAAGGAAGAGATAGAAAAAGATATTCCATTTAAAATAACTGTAGACAATATAAAGTATTTGGCAGTCTACCTGTCAAGACAAATTCAGAAACTATATGAACATAATTGCAAAACACATTTCAAAAAAAAAGTCATATCTAAACAATTGGGAAAATATCAATTGCTAATGGGTAGGCTGTGCTACTAAAATAAAAATGGCAGTTCTACCTAAATTAATTTATTTATTCAGTCTATGCCAATCTAATACCAAATATTGACAAATATTTTATAGATATTTTATAGAAATAGAAAACAAAACAATAACAAAATTCATCTGGAATAAAACATGGTCCAGAATATCATGGGAATTGATTTTTTAAAATGCAAAGGAAGTGTCAAGGAAGTGTCAATCATCAAAACTATTTGTGACTAAGAAACAGATCAGTGGATCAGTTAAATAAGTTAGGTAAATAAGACACAGTAGTCAATTACTATAGTAATCTACAGTTTGATAAACCCAAAGACTCCAGTTCTGGGATAAGAACTCTTTATTTGACAAAAACTGCTGGACAAAATGGAAAAGAGTAAGGCAGGAAGTAGACATAGACAAGTATCTCACACCCCATACCAAAATAATGTCAAAATGGGTACATGATTTAGGCAGAAGGGATGATACCATAATCAAATTAGGAGAGTGCGGAATAGTTTGTCTGTCAGATCTAGGGAGAAGTAAAGAATTTATAACCAAACAAGAGACTGGGAACATTATAAAATGCAAAATGAATGTTTTTGATTACATTAAATAAAAAAAAAGTCACAAATAAAACCAATGCAACCATGGTTAGGAGGAAGGCAGATATCTGGGAAATAATTTTTACAATCAGTGCTTCTGATAAAGGCTTCATTTCTCAACTATATAGAAAAACAAATCAAATTTATAAGAATATGTCATTCTCTAATTGATAATTCATCAAAATATATAAATAGCCAGTTTTTAGAGAAAGAAATAAAAAATATTGGGCGGCCAGGTGGCTCAGTGAGTAAGAGCACCGGCTTCAGTGTCGGGATGACCTGGAGATCGAATCCCGGGCTCAGACACCCAGCACCACACCCAGAAATAACTGGCCGTGTAACCTTGAGCAAGTTACTTAACCCCAATTGCTTAAAAAAAAATAAAAAATATCTATAATCATGTGAAAATATGCTCTAAATCGCTATTATTAGACAAATGCAAATTAAAATAACTCTAAGGTACTAGCCCTTCCTGTCAGACTGACTAATATGACAGAAAAGAAAAAAAAAAGATAAATGTTAGAGATGTGGAAAAATTGGAACAATAATTTTTGGTTCGTGGAGTTGTGAACTGATCCAACAATTCTGAAGAGAAATTTTGAATTATGTCCAAAGGGCTGTAAAACCTATGTATACTTGCATACACTTTGATTCACAATGCCCCTATGAGATCTCTATTCAAAAGAGATCATAAAAAAGGAAAATAACCCACATATATAGAAATATTTATAGCAGCTCTTTCTGTGGTGGCAAAAAAATGGACATTGAGGGATACCCATCAATTGGGGAATGGCTGAATAAGTTCTGGTATATGAATATAATAGAATACTATTCTGCTATAGACAAACAGAATGATTTCAGAAAAAACTTAGAAAGACTTAATGAACTGAGGCATAGTGAAGTGAGCAGAACCAGGAAAATATTGTATACAGCAGCAGTCACAATGTGTGATGACTAAGTATGTTAGACTTAGCTCTTATCAGCAATAAGATGATTTGAGACAATTCCCAAAAAATCAAGAGGGAAAATGCTAACAACTGTATGTTGCATGAGAAAGAACCATGGAGAATGAAGTCAAATTAAAGGACACTATTTTCTTTTTTTGGGGGGGGAAGGCAGGGTAATTGTGGTTAAGTGACTTGCCCAAGGTCACATAGCTAGTAAGTGTCAAGTGTCTGAGACCAGATTTGAACTCAGGTCCTCCTAACTCCAGAGCCAGTGCTCTATTCATTTTACCAACTAGCTGCTCCCATACCTACTCCATTGCCCTCCTATGACTTGCCTACTCCCCTCCAAGGATCCCTCCCCTATCCTTCCATTCTCATAAATCTAAACACATCCCTATACCCCTATACTATCTATTACCTCAGCCTCCCTTTTAAAGATCCCTCCCTTTTCCTCTCCCACCTCCCGATGTCCTTACTGTTTTATTTCTTTTGAATTTAGACTTTTGTACTCTTCTAAATATATGTATGTATTGTTCCCTCTTAAACACATTGCTGATGAAAACTGGTTACCAGAACTGCAAGCCCCCTTCCCCATCTCATTTCTCTGTATCAATTCTTCCTCTTGCACCTCATTTGTATAAAACAATTACTCTTTTAAGCTTTTTCTAAATGGTTTTACTTTTAAAATTCATATCGTACTCAATTTTATCACTTTCTTATGAGCTACCCAATTATTGATAAGAATCTTAGATATATATTTATATTTTACATAAAGCATACTATTTTCACTATTTTTGTTTTTTTTTCTTTCTTTTGACTTTTCCCTTTTGTTCTGATTCTTCTTTCACAACATGACCAATGTGGAAACATGTTTAATATGACTGTACATGTATAACCTATATCAGATTTTTTGCTCTCTTGGGGAGTGGGGAAGGAAGGGAAAGAAGTAGGGAGAAAAATTTGAAAGTCAAATTTTACAAAATGAATGTTGAAATCTATCTTTACTTGTACTTGAAAAAAAAACAGAATACTATTACAGAAAAAATATGTATGTATAGAATTTTTCACAATTCAAGTGGCTCCTTTCTACTTGTCTGTCTCCCCACTCAAGCACCCCAATCTCACAGATATAAAGAATGATCTGTCCTCAAAATAAACTCTTTATAATATTGAAGACAATGATAACATCTTTGCTCTTTTCTTCTAATTGCATGTTACATCTAGAAGAAACATTACAGGGGACTGAGTTTCCTCACTTTTAATATGAGGTTAGATTTGATAAAAAGTGTTAAATACATGACCTATGAGCTACATACAAGGCACAACACTCCCAAGTGCAGCCCAAACAACATTAAAATATAATTGTTAATTATTTGAGAAGATAAATTAAAAGACACAATAAAATAGATAATTCAAATATGTTGTATTCTAATTCAATATGTGCCCACATATATACTCATATATGGTTTGGTGGCCATCATTTCTATATGAGTGTGACCAAACTGGACTTCTAAAAACACTCTAATCTTTCTTCTAGTTTTCATATTCTGTGCTAGGACAGCTAGATCAAGACAAAAATATTCCATGAATCCTGGGACTTAAATGTATTTGTGAACTAAACAGAATCAATAACTAAGGGAATTTTTTTAGCACAGGTAAATGCAGTATACCCACAGACAAAAGACTTCCAGGATCCTAAAAATCATATTCCTACTTATATATTCCAACATCATGATCATGATGTTGTTGTTTTTAACAATAGCACTACATGCCCTTCTTATTTTTCAACTATCTAGAGCCCCTGCTAATTTCAGGATGCTTAGTTAATATCTTTTTGACTGACTGATTGAGCAAGTTAACCTATTTCTATAGAAGACCAGAAGTCAATGGAACTAACTTGAAGCTAAATACCACACTCTCCCCCATCTCTGCCAACTATTCATAGAAACTGTCCCTTTTGACAAGGTGATTTTGAAAGCAGGTCACCTCATAGGCAAGCTATTCCCTATTACAATGTTTCAGCATTTGTTGTGATGGGTTCCTTCCTACATATGAATGCAACCCACCCAAATCTCTAGCATGGTTTTGACAGCAGATTCCCCATATGTATGACAGAACTTTGTAGGTATTTAAATACAGTAAAGATTGGATTAATCTACCTAGATGTCATTCAAAAAATCCATACATTGACTTACTAAGTAAAACAGTAAAGTAAAGAGTAAACAGACAGTAAGAGATGCTGGGGTGGAACTAGTATGTGTGTGTGTGTGTGTGTGTGTGTGTGTGTGTGTGTTATGAGGTGGGTGTCATTTAATGAAAGAACAAAGATTATTAGATATGTAGGATACATTAAAAGTAATATAATTCTTTCTATAACTCTCCAGTTTAAAAGTGAGGAAACTGAGTCTTAGAGTTAGGAAATAACTTTCTCTCAAGGGCAACCATTGCTTCAGTCACCTAGAGTATAATTAAAACCTCAGTCTAATTCTCATGGATAATTGTCATGGATAAACCATTTTCATTGACATGCAATAATGTAATGGCACAAAAATGATCTATAATGGTGTTGAGCTACTTATACAAAGGAGATGATTCCAAGAAGGGATAGAGGGATTCTAAAAGAAAAGGTAGGGTAGGGCATCATTCAGAAAGTATGCCTACTCTAATTATATCCTATCGTGGTCTGATTGGTTTCTCTTTCATTTCAGGCTCAGTTTCTGCCGTTAAAAATGAGGTTCATAGATGAATGGCAAAGTGGAAAGGCAAAGGAGAAGGAATAATGAAAGAAAGGGATCTCCTGGTATGTTTTCAATAGAAAGTAAACAGGGTGGAGGAAAAGCAGGAACTTGGCTGAGGTCCAGCTCCAACAATCTCCCATACCTTTAAATATTACTCTAAACAAATTTTAGAGCTAGAGAATGCACAAAGTGACAGAAAGAAACAAATCTCCTGCTGAAGGCAGCCTGGAAGGCCAAAAGGAAGGGTTTATCACACCAAGCTGGGAGCTGAGTGCAATTCTGCATGAGCCACCTGGGCCCAGACTTGGGGCGGCCCTGACCATTGGCACGGAGTGGCCAGAGCAGACTTCAGGAAAATGAATCACGGGTAACTGTGGGGGTTTCCAAATTTCTCAAAACATAAATTCAAAGAGAAATTAAAATGTCAGTAGGGAACTTTGTGAAGAAGAGCACAGTCTGGTCCCCTATTCCTGGGGTGAGAGGTGGCAGAGATGCTGCAACTGCAGCTGCTGCCACTTGGCTGTCTCCAGAGCTCCTGGAGTGAAGAACGTAGGGGGATCAAACTACCATTCAGAGGGTAATCATTCTTCATTTGATCTGCTTGGATCTGGGTTGCAGTCTTGGGTGGTGGTCCTGGGTTGTGTGGCCAGTGTGCCAGAGCTTGTAGTGGCTGCAAAAAGAGCGCCCTCCTCAGACCTGTGAAAACTGCAACAACCCCAGCGATTTGGGACACAGCTCTCTCTATTCTGGAAGCAGAGTTCTACTTTGGCAAAGAGGTCAAAAGTCAAGTAATTGGATAGCAAGATAAGCAAGCAGAGGAAGCACAATCAGACCATAGAATCCTTTTTGGGGGACAAAAAGGATCAAAACATAGATCCAGAAGAAGTTGAAACTCCTGCATCAAAAGCTTCCAAGAAAAATATGAATTGGTTACAGGCCATGCAGGAGCTCAAGAAGGATTTTGAAAATCAATTAAGAGAAGTAGAGGAAAAATTGGGAAGATAAATTTGAATGATGCAAGAAAATCATGAAAAGTGAGGCAACAGCCTGCTAAAGGAGACCCAAAAATACACTGAAAAAAAATAACACCTTAAAAATAGACTAACTTAAATGGCCAAAGACGTCCAAAAAGCCAATGAGGAAAAGAATACCTTAAAAAGGTGAATTGCCCAGATGGAAAAGGAATTTCAAAAATTCACTGAAGAGAAAAATTCCTTCAAAATTTGATTGAAGCAAATTGAAGCTGACTTTATTAGAAATCAAGATAACATAAAACATATCCAAACAAATGAAAAATAGAAGGCAATGTGAAATATCTGATTGGGAAAACCACTGTCCTGAAAAATTGATCCAGGAGAGAAAATTTAAAAATAATGGAACTACGTGAAAACCATGATAAAAAAAAGAGCCTTGAAATCATCCTTCAAGAAATTCTCAGGGATAATTGCCCTGATATTCTAGAACTAGAGTGCAAAATGGAAATTGAAAGAATTCACCTATCCCTTCTTGAAAAGGATCCAAAAAAGAAAACTCCTCAGAATATTATAGCCAAATTCCAGAGTTCCCAGGTCAAGTAGAAAATATTCCAAGCAGTCAGGAAGAAACAATTTGAGTATTGTGGAAACAGAATCAGGATAACACAAAATCTAGCAGCTTCAACATTAAGGGATCAAAGGGCTTGGAATATGATATTCTGGAGGTCAAAGGAGCTAGGATTAAAGCAAAGAATCACCTACACAGTGAAACTGAGTATAATGCTTCAGGGGAAAATGTGGTCACTCAGGAAAATGGAAGACTTTCAAGTGTTCTTGTTGAAAAAACCAGAACTGAATAGAAAATTTGACTTTCAAATAAAAGAATCAAGAGGAACATGAGATGGTTCACAGGAAAAATAAATTATTAGGAGCTTATAAAAGTTGAACTATTTACATTCCTACATGGAAAAATGATAATTGTGACTTATGAGACTTTTCTCAGTATGAAGAAAGTTGAAAGGAATATATATATATAAATGTATGTATATGTGTGTGGGGGGTGTATATATAGGAGGGTCTATGTGGCAAATATATGTATGTATGTATGTATATACACACACACACACACATATAAATGTGTATATATGTATGTATAGGAGGGTGTATAAGTAGGTATCTTACCCTACTGGAAAGTAGGGGGAAGGAGATAAAAAGGGGAATGATAGAAGGGATGGCAGAGTGGGGGAGAGGGTAGTTAGAAGCAAAAAATTTTTAAAAGGAACAGGGTAAAAATAGAAAATAGAATAAGTAGGGAGTGGGATAGCATGGAGGGAAATACAGTTAGTCTTTCAGAGTATAATTACTATGGAAATATTTTACGTAACTACACATGTGCAACCTATATTGAATTGCTTGTCTTCACAGTGGGGGTAGATGAGGAGAAAAGAAGGGAAAGAATCTGGAAATCAAAGTTTCAAAAACAAATGTTTTCAAAAAGAAAGAAAGTGAACAAAAATGCAATCATACAATTAGGATAGTTATTCTATATGTGTTACTGTTGTTTGTCATTTGTTCTCAAAGAGGTTCATGGCTTCAGGAAGGTCATTGCATGATTTGCAAGTGAATTGGATTTAAATGAGGGAGGTGTGTACAAAGTGCCCAGCTGCACTGTCTCCTCTGGCACCATCTGAGTCCAGTGGAAGATATAGATCAAGGCAACTGGAGATGGTCCCATATGCTCTGGGAGACCATGGATTTTTTAATATAAGATTTTCCCCAGGTCTCAGTTTGACTCAAGCAATGGTCATTCACTGATTAAGGGTAAATAAGAAATGAGGCAAAGAATGATCTGTTTCACCTAGTCAAAAAATATCAATCTGAGACAGGAAGAGCCTCTGGGTTTCTGGCCAAATTAGAAAAAATTCCTATTGTTGATCAGTCAATGAGAGCTAGAGTGATTTGGGTTTAAGCCCTTGTTGTTAACAGAGAAACCTATACCACAATCTCCAAAATATTTAAGTACATACTATTGAATTTAAAGATCACCCTTAGCACACTTACCTTCTCTGTCCTGTTTTCTCTTATAAGTTAATACTAAACTGTGTGAACTTTTTTCTTTTTTTAATGCTTTATTAACTTCTGATTTACATGATTCCTTTCTACCAGATTTTGAGTTACAAATTTTCTCCCCATTTTTCCCCTACCCACACCTCCCACAATAGCAGTCCCACAGGATATCCCCTCCTCCAATCTGCTCTCTCCCATATTTTCTCCCATACCCCTTTCGACTTTTCCAGTGGATCTCTATGCCTCAGTGCCTGTATATCTTATTTCCCAATTACATGTAAGATGTTATTAATGATAGAATACACACACACACACACACACACACACACACACACACACACACACACACA
>NW_027187368.1:7128959-7177863 GCF_028583685.1 Petaurus breviceps papuanus | reverse complement strand
ACACACACACACACACACACACACACACACACACACACACACACACATATATATATATATATATATATATATATACATACATATATATTTGAGGTTAAAACTTTCAATTTCAGATTCATTCCCTTCCTTCCATGTCACCCACCCTTACTGGGAAGATAAGTAGTTCAGTATAGGTAGTACATGTGTGGCTAATACAAAACCATAACATAGTAGATATATTTTAAAAGAATGACTATATTTCCCTCCCTCCTATCCCACCTCCCACTTGTTCTATTCTCTACTTTGATCCTGTCCCTTTTCAAAAGTGGGTGCTTCCAACTTCCCTCCCCCCCAGCCTGCCCTCTCTTCCATCATCCCCCCTCTGATCCACTTCCTTCCCCCCTACTCTCCGGGAGGGAGAGATACCCTATTTAGTGTGTATTTCACTCCCTCCTCGAGCCAAATTCAATGGGAATAAGGTTGACCCATTCCCTTTTGCCTTCCTATTCTTCCCCTCCATTGTAACCATTTTCCCTTGCCTCTTCTGTATGAGATAGTTTACCCCAATCTGTCTCTCCCCATCTCCTCTCATTATATTCCTCTCACCTCTTAATTTCACCTTTTAAGTATCATCCCTTCCTGTTAAATTGGTCATGTGCCCTCTATCTATGTATACATGTAAACATATATACACACATTCACATATGAATTCATATGCCCATATACCCTCATATATATAATATATATGATATATAATATATATATATACATACACACATATATTTCTTATCCCTTAAACTACTGAGAAAAGTTTAATAAGTTACAACTATTGTTTTTCCATGTAGGAATGTTAATAGTTCAACTTTGATAAGTTCCTTATGATTTCTTTTCCCTTTTTACCTTCTCATGCTTCTCTTGCTTCTTGTATCTGAATGTCAAATTTTATATTCAACTCTGTTTTTTTCAGCAAGAATGCTTGAAAGTCCTCTATTCCACTGAATGACCATATTTTCTCCTGAAACATGATACTCAGTTTTGCAGGGTAGGTGAGTCTTGGTTTTAGTCCCAGCTCCTTTGCCCTCCGGAATCTCATATTCCAAGCTCTTCGATCCCTCTGTGTAGAAACTGCCAGATTGGGGAGGCCAGGTAGCACAGCGAGTAAGAGCACCGGCTCCAGTGTTGAGAAGACCTGGAGATCGAATCCTGGGCTCAGACACTTAGCACCCACCCAGAAACACCTGGCCATGTAACCTTGAGCAAGTTACTTAACCCCGATTGCTTTAAAAAAAAAAAAAAGCTGCCAGATACTGGCTTATCCTGATTGTGTTTCCACATTATTCAAATTCTTTCTTCTTGGCTGCTTATAATATACTCTCCTTAATCTGGGAATACTGGAACCTGGCTATAATATTCCTAGGAGTTTTCTTTTTGGGATCTTTTTCAGGAGGTGATAGGTGGATTCTTTTAACCTTTATTTTGCGGCCTGGTACTAAAACATCAGGGCAGTTTTCTTTGAGAACTTCCTGGAGGATGATTTCTAGGTTGTTACTTTGATCATGGTTTTTCAGGTGGTCCAATAATTTTTAAATTATCTCTCCTGAATCTACTTTCCAGGTCAGTGGTTTTATCCCATGAGATATTTCACATTGTCTTCTATTCTTGCATTTGTTTGGATCTGTTTAACAGCATTTTGATTTCTCATAAAGTCATTAGCTTCCATTTGCTCCAATCTAATTCTGAAGCAATGATTCTCCTCATAGAGCTTTTGAGATTCTTTTTCCATCTGGCATATTCGGCTTTTTAAGGCATTCTTCTCCTCATTACCTTTTTGAGCCTCTTTTGCCATTTGAGTCAGTCTGTTTTTTAAGGTATTATTTTCCTCAGACAGGCTGTTGACTCTCATTTCATAATTTTCTTGCATTGTTCTCATTTCTCTTCCCAACTTTTCCTCCACTTCTCTTATCTGCTTCTTAAGGTCCTCTATGGCCTGTAACCAGTTTGTATTTTCCTTTCAAGCTTTTGATGCAGGAGTTCTGACTTCACTGTTTTCCTCCCATTCCATGCTTTCCTCCTTTTTGTCCCCAAAATAGGAGTGTAATGTTGGAATCTTCTGTCTGCTTTTTTCCTTTGCCTGCTCATTTTGCCACTCAATTACTTGACTTTGGGGTTTTTGCCACAGTAGGACTCTGCCACCAAACAGGGGAACTTTTGTCCCAAATGCTGGGGTTTTCTCAGCTGCTGGAGGTATTAGATGCATGCCCTCTCTGAGGTCTCCACATGCTCTGGCAATCAGGACACACACCCCAGCACCTCCACCCTACATTGCAATCCAGATCCAAGCAGGTTAAAGCAAGAGCCATTACCCCTCAGACTGGTGCTTGGTCCCCCTACACTCTGCAGGCCAGGAGCTGAAGCTGCCACATGGCACCAGCACAGCCAGCGGCTTCTCAACCCGGGGCTAAAAGCCACGCACTCCCACTTACTGGTCCCAAAGTCCAGACTGCATTGACCTCTCACTTTGTCCTTTACATCTGTGTGTTGATAAATCTGGAAATGGCCACAGCTGCTGCTGATCTGGAATCCCTCTGGCTGGAGGCTGGTCAGGCCCACCCTGGGGCTAAAGCCTTGGTGTCGGGCTGGGCTTGGCTCCCAGAGCGCTGTGCTGGCCAATTCCTGCCAGCCTGCCGGGCTGTCCTCAGTGGGCGTTTAGCTTCTCTGTGTCATTTTGTGGGTTCTGCAGCTACAAAGTTTTTTTAGAGTCCCCTTTGTAAATGGATTGGGGAAGGTGGAAACTGGAGCCCAGCAGAGGTCATTGTTCTACTCTGCTGTCTTGGCTCCACCCTGGAATTTTTTTTGTTAATATTTTGTTTGTTTACTTTTAGTTTACAAGATTCAGTTCCACAATCCCTTGAGTTTCAAATTTTCTCCCTCTTTCTCTCCTTCCCCCCAAACCCGCCATGGCAGCATGTAGTCAAGTATTGGATCTGCAAATACTTTCACATTAGACATTAGTCAGGTTGTAAAGAAGGATTATATCCTATGGAATGAACAATGGGAAAGAGGTAACAAAAACAAACAAGAAAAAGAAAGAGAGCAGGTAGTTTGCTTCATTCTGCATTCATACTCTATAGCTCTTTCTCTGAACATAGACAACTCTTTCCATCATGAGGCTTTTGGAGTTTTCCTATAACCTTGCATTTCTGAGAAAAGCCCAGTCTATCCAAGTTGGTCTTCACACATCCGTTTTGTCTGTAATTGTGTACAGATTTCTCCTGGTTCTGCTCTTCTCTCTCACCATCAGTTTGTATAAGTCTCTCCAGGTAAATATGATGTCTGTTTGCTTCTCATTTCTTATAGCACAATAGTATTCTATTATATTCATATACCACAACTTGTTTAGCCATTCCCCAAATAATGAGCATCCCCTTTATTTCCAATTCTTTGCCACCACAAAAAGAACTGCTATAAATATTTTTGTTCATATGGATGTTCCTCCCACTTCTATGATCTCTTTAGGATAAAACCCTAGAAATGGTATTGGTGGGTCAAAGGATATGAAATTACTTGTAGCCCCTTAGGCATAGTTCCGTATTGCTCGCCAGAATGGTTGGATCAGTTCCAAACACCACCAGCAACGTATTAGTGTTGCAATTTTTCCACATGCTCTCCAGAATTTATCATTTTCATGTTTTATCATTTAGCCAATCTGACCTGTAAGATATGGTACCTCAGAGTTGTTTAGATTTGCATTTCTCCAATGAACAGTGATTTAGAGCATTTTTTTTCATATACTTATAGATATCTTTAATTTCTTCCTCTGAAAACTGCCTGTTCATATCCTTTGGCCATTTATCAATTGGGGAATGACTTGAATTCTTATAGATTTGACTCAATTCTCTGTATATTTTAGAAACGAGGCCTTTATCAGAGACACTGGTTGTAAAAATTCTTTCCAAATTTTCCACTTCCCTCTTAATCTTGGTTATATTGGCTTTGTACAGAAACTTTTCAATTTAATGTAATCAAAAGTATTCATTTTATATTTTATAATGCTCTCTAACTGTTGTTTGAGGAAGATAAAATCTTCCCTTCTCCATAAATCTGAAAAGTAAACTATTCCTTGCTTTACCAAATTGTTTATAGTACCAGCCTTTATACCTAGATCGTGTACCCATTTAGACTTGATTTTGATATACAGTGTTAGATATTGGTCTATTACCAGTTTCTGCCATACTACATTCCAGTTTTCCCAGAAGTTCTTGTCAGATAGTGAGTTCTTATCCCAAAAACTGGGGTCTTTGGGTTTATCAAACCGTAGTTTACTAGTCATTGACTGCTGAGTCTTATGTACACAATCTATTCCATTGATCCACTACTGTATTCCTTAGCCAGTACCAAGTAGTTTTGATAACTGATGCTTTGTAATACAGATTAAAATCTGGTATGGCTAGGCCACCTTCCCTAGTATTTCTTTTTATTAATTAAACTTGTAGGAATTTTGAGAGGTCATCGGGTTGATCTCTGGATTCAGTTAAATAAAAAATATTTCCAGGGTATAATATTATCTTCTTATTAAAAATTTAATGGGTAATGAGTCAAATCTGTATGCTAAGGAGCATTTACTATATGCCAGGCATTACAGCATGACTTGATGGCACAAGAAAAACCAAAAATAAAAACAAAAACATAGCAAGGTTGGAGACAACCCTGAAAAGATCTCTAAATGATTTTTTTAAATGCTTTATTAACTTCTGATTTACATCATTCATTTCCACCAGATTTTGAGTTACAGATTTTCTCCCCATTTGTCCCCTACCCACCTCCCCCAAAATACCAGTCCAATGCTCTAAGGGATTTTATAAGTCACTGTCATAGTTCTGTTCAGACTTTCCTCTTTCTTCCCCTATCATATCCCCACCCTTCAGAATTAGATACAATAACAGAATTTGAGAGTTAGAAGTGATCTCTGAGATTTTCTAGTCCAACATATACTTGAAAAAGATTCCATTCTGCAACACACTCAGTAAATGTTCATTCTATCTTTTTATTGTTCATTATTTGTTTTCAAAGAGGACTAATGGCACCATTGGGATTACGTCTTGACTTGTGCATAAAATCGGATTTATCTGGGGCAGAGCTGGGCAAAGTTGTTAGCCCCTCTCTCTCCTCCAGAGTTGTCAAAGTCTAGTGGCAAGACAAAAGTCAAAATGACTTGTAATACCCCAGGATGCAGTGGCTATTCCTGATCTTTTAAAATTAATGTCTTTTCCTGGTCTCAGTTTGTCTGAGGCAATGCCCATTCAATGACTAAGGGCTAGGCAACTATGGTTAGCTCTAATTGTTAGGAAGTGTTTCCTATATAAATCATAAATTACCCTCTCTGCTACTTCCACCAAATGCAAGCCCTCCTATTCCTATCCTTAGGGGTCAACCAGAACAAATATAATCCCTTTCCTTTTATTATAGTCTTTTAAATATGTAAAGACATCTATTATGTTTCCCTAAGTCTACTCTTCCTCAGGCTATAAACACCACCAGTTCCTTTAACTAATCCTCATATTGCATAAATTCCAGAACTGAAAAGCACATCAGAGGACATCTAGTTCAACCTCTTCTCAAATGCAGAAATTCTTTCTACAGTATACTTGAAATTTGGTAATATGTATCATGGTTTTCAGATGTCCCCTTATCTGTCTGCATAGATGAGGACAGATTATGTCATTGTTAATCTTTCAATATCTCTTTGTGCTTCAATTTCAGTCATCCCCAATATTATATGTTTCTTTTTGTGTGTGATTTCCTTTCTTTTTATCTTTTCCATTTAAATGGCAGTAAAAATTATTTTATTGAGTTTTTGGAGAATAACAACTTACAGCTCTGCAGCATTTTATATATTATGAAGCATTTTATGCACATCTGATTTCATCCTCATGACTGCTATATGAGGTAAGTAGTCTGAATAATTTTTTTCTCATTTTACTGTGTCAAAATTTCTGAGGCTCAGAGAGGCTAAATGTCTGGACTAAGGATACACAGCACCTATATGGCAGAACTAGGATTTGAACTCAGAGATCTTGATTATAGACCTCACCTCCCTCACCAAATACTGAACAGAGCTGTATCTGGTATGCTAGTGATGAAGCAATATTATACTAAAATACTCCATCTAACATATTTCCATTTCAACCACTCTGTATATATTTCCCTTGGGACTAGTCAGAATGTTATGATGTAGATGACAGACCTGAATTCTATTCTAAGTGCATAGACGTATGGAATAATATCCTGGGATCTGTTTATGTCATTACTGTGCCAGGCCCTAAAAGGGAAATGACATTTGTTATCCATCCCTTGAAGGCACCTGGGGAGCTGTTCTTCAGGGCCACCTTCCCTGTCAATGGAGTTGCTGTTAATCCTAATTTTAAAGTGCTATTAAATGATAATTTATCAAGAAGATAAAATGGCAAGACCATTCCCAAGGCTCTTGCTCCCCATGTTAAAGGAAGGACTGTCTAACAGCAAAGGAAAGCTATGGATTGCACTACTGCTTCTTATGACTGCCATCCATATTTTATCCCTTCTGACTCCACCTTGGCCTCAAGTCCTTATCCCCCAGCCTGATCAGCCTTCATGGTCATTCAAGTCAGGAGGTGATTTGTTCTGATGAAATGGAAAATTGAAATGGAGCTGGTGCTGGATACAACACCGTCCACTTTTTTTTTTATTTTGTCAAAGTGCTCCGACTGTTCATTTTTTCATGGTCATGAGTTGAAATAAATTAAACTTCCTGGAGGCGAAACTTCTCTAAGATCAAATTGGAATATATTGATTAGACTCTTTGAGGGCTGATGGATTGGAAGCTCTTGCTTTATAAACACATTTACCAACATGCCTTCAGAAATAGTTGCTTAGTGCTGGGTAGACTGATTGTGTTTATTTAAAATTGCTCTGGGAGAATATACCTGCAACCTCTGTTTGGACCAATGAATGTCTCACACCCCAATCAATGGCAACAAGCAGAGTTCTTCTCCCTAGAAGACTTCTGGGACTAGCCCAAGGGCACCTTGACTGGCCATTTGTCAGTTGATACATTGGCATCTCTGGAACAATTTAGATTGTCATTGAGGGCACCTGAGCAACTAGTACCTGGGAGACACTTTCTATTAGTAGGAGAAATTCAGAGACTCCCTGAATCATAAGTCGTTTTTCAAAGACCCATTCTATTTTTTCAGCCTTGAGTTGTAAATATCATTTGTTGCTGCTGTTTTAGAGCATTATATTAAGTTGGAAGATGTGGGTTCTATCCTTGACTCTGCAGCTAACTGAATGTCTGACCTTATACAAGTCACATGCTGTTTTTTTTTTTCCTTTTGGACTTCAGAAGTATTTTTCCCCCATCAGTAAAATTAGAGAAAGCATGGAGAATTTCTGGAAGCTGTTCTCATGCCTTAAACCTCCCTTGGAATCCCTCAGGGTTCTAGTTTGAGGTTGAGGCCTAGTTCCATCTCCTCTAGAATGACTTTCAAGATTTATTGTATTTACACTCATCTTCCCTTTTCTGAAATCTGATGGGAGTTATTGGTAAGTGTCCCACATTTCAACAGTTCATTCTTGACTCATTATTTCTTTGTTCATACTTCTGTCACCCAAGCTCAGTTCTGAGGTCCTCAACAAAGGCAAGAATCTTGTCTTTACTTACTTTATCTCTCCCAGAGAGCCTAATACATGAATTTAGGATTTCGATATTCAATATATATCTCTTAATTGGTTATTTCTCTATCCTTCCTTAGAGTCCTGGATATGTGTGTGTGTACACACACACACACACACACACACGTATAGTATATAAGTATATATGTGCTTGCATATATATATGTACATGTGTATATATAGTATGCAAGTATATGTGTGTATATGTACACACATGTATATTTGTATATAATTATACATGTGTGTATATGGACTATGTAAGTATGCATGTGTATATGCATACACACCTCTGTGTGTATAGTATATAAGTATATATGTGTATATGTGCACTCACATATATATGTATATACACATAATGATTGCTATTTTGAAAGTATTCTGAAGTCTAGTTAGATCATTTTTAAAATCTTACATTTGAACTTTCTAAATCTTCTATTTGTGACTTGTAGACTTCTAGGCTCTGCAAGGCATTTGGTCATCCAACAAAGATGTCTCCAAACTGATTTTATTTACCAAAGCAGAAAAGGAAACATTAACATTTCCAATCAATTTACTACAAAATTTGAAATAAGATGTGGTTTTGCTCTTTTTTTTAATGCTTTATTAACTTCTGATTTACATCATCCGTTTCCACCAGATTTTGAGTTACAAATTTTCTCCCCATTTCTCCCCCACCCACGGCCCCAAAATATCACTCCCACAGGATATTCCCTCTTCCAATCTCCTCTCTCCCACATTTTCCCCCATACCCCTTTCCACTTTTCCAGTGGATCTCTATGCCTCAGTGCCTGCACATCCCATTTCCCAATTACATATATAATGTGTGTATATATATATATATATATATATATATATACACACACACACACACACACATATATACATATTTGAACATTTGATTTCAAAGCTTTCAATTCCAGATTCATACCCCTCCTTCCCCGTCACTCACCCCTACTGGGAAGATACGCAGTTCAGTATAGGTTGCACTTGTGTGGCTAATGCAAAACAATAACATAGTAGATACATTGTAAAAGACTGACTACACTTCCCTCCCTCCCATCCCACCTCCAGCCCCTCTACTCTCTACTTTGATCCCATCTATTTTCAAAAGTGGGTGCTTCCAACCACCCTCCCCCCCAGCCTACCCTCCCTTCTATCATCCCCCCCTCTACCCCCTTCCCCCCCCCCTACTCTCCTGGAGGGTGAGATACCCTAATTAGTGTGTATTTCACTCCCTCCTCAAGCCAAGTTCAATGGGAATAAGGTTGACCCATTCCCTTTTGCTTTCCTATTCTTCCCCTCCATTGTAACCATTTTCCCTTGTCTCTTCTGTATGAGATCGTTTACCCCATTCTGTCTCTCCCCATCTCCTCTCATTATATTCCTCTTACCTCTTAATTTCACCTTTTAAGTATCATTCCTTCCTGTTAAATTGGACCTGTGCCCTCTATCTATGTATACCTGTAAACAGTTTTGCTCTTCTTTAACCAGAAACTCAATGAGTAAAAACAACTAATTTTCTCAGCTGTAAAATGAGAGGATTAAATTAGATGATTTCTAAGTCCTTCCCCCAACTCTAAATAATCTATATCACTTAATGACACTATACTGATTAATAATCCTGATAGCTAATATTTGCATGTGCTTATCATTTTAAAAATACTTTCAGACACAGTACCTCAATAGGGTGACAGCAGTAATCCTGTAAGGCAGATAATTCAGGTATTTTATCTCTTTTCTACAGATGAGGATACTGATGTTCACTGAGGATAAGGACTGACTGGTCCAAGGTCACACAACTAGTAAATGGATACTCTGAGTTCAAAACTAGCTCTCCTAACTTAAAATTCAGTACTCTGTTAATATGATAATGCCTATCCTACTTCAAAGATAGTCATTATGTTTCATTTTTCCTTTGACTCTGTGTCACATATAATTTCTTGTTACATCATATTCCACTCTGCCCTACTGAACCATTCTCTTTCCATTGATGCTTATCCCCTTTAAATGCTTGAAGATGGTTATTGGCTTCAGAAAAGAGAGAGGGAGAGAGTTATGAGGCACATCGGGAACACTGGGGGGAAGGCAGTGTGATTTTGTTCAGATTCCATTATAGCAGGAAACATGCTGGATATCAAAGGGAAATTTATGTAATGTATTCCAGCATTGTTCAAGATATAACATCATGTTTTATGCAAGCAGAGGCAGTCAGGGCATGCAATGTGAGAAGAACTCTTTCCAACAAACTGAAACAAACAATATAATAGCAATAAGGAAAATGGACAGAAAATAAACCTTTCTTTTTATGGGCAGCTTCCTCACTGCAAAAACTATGGCAATCAGGCTGTTTAACACATCTCAAGTTCAGATTCTAAAGAAATCACTGGACATTGCTTAACTTCTAGTGCTTATTACATGACTTTTGGAAATTATCTGGCCATATTAAGAAGACTAGAATTGGGGGAAGATCAAGGAAGGGGATTTGGCCTGGACCAAAAAAAATATAATCTTAATTGAGTTAATCTGCAATATCTAGGGCCAGACAGTAACATTATAAGAATGACTTTGAAAAGGTACACTGGGGCATAGGTCATGGAACTATGAATAGGAAGGACCTTAATAATCATTTAGGTTAGTCCCCTAACTAAATAGATAAAGATACTGAGGAACAGGAAGCAGAAATTAATTACAAAAGTTTATATAGAAAGTAGGTCCTGACATTGCAGAAAGGGGATTGGATTTGGGATCAGAAGAAGCAGGTTTCAATCTTAGCTCTATTGTTTATTACATATTAAAAGTGAAAGCATTGGATTATATAATTGTTATATTAAGGGAATCTGAAGATCTTCACTGCCCATTTATAGGCCCATACAACCTGCTTTGAGCTTTGGCACAGCCCACAGCTCGAGTCACATGGAGCCCATGGTGGGAGGAACTTGTGGAACTGGTGAAGCAAGAAAAAGCAATGAGGCAGAGCTGAAGCAGAGAAGCTAGCATGAATGAGAGGGGGAGGAATATTGCCTAGGGGAGCATGTTTGTGGGGAGGCCCAATGGAATGAAGGCTTGGGGATGTTGGCTCTCCCTGGACTGGTGATGTGTATAAACTTCTTTGTTACCATGGTGGAATTGGCTTTCTGGTACATGAATATGTATCTTGGTTTCCTCTTTGAGAAATAGGGTTTGTTGTATTTTGTGACTCAGTCCCAGAAATATGTCTGCATGCTCATAATGGCTGCTATGGGTATCACATTGGCAGTATAATACTCTCACAGATTCATTCTAGCTCTGAAGGCTTATGTGTTGCTGAGCGGGATTTTAAACTCAGTTCTCCTGATTCTGAATCCATGCATTTTCACTACACTAGGGAGAAGATTCAAGACTAGGATAGGGGGACAACTAAGTTGAACATCAAGAAAGTGTTAAGTAGGTCATTACCACCCTTAATATAAGCATCAACTGCATAGAACATGAAAAAAAATTGGTCTAAAAGTGATAAAAAATATAGTTGTAGAATAAAACCCCACAGCAAAAATTTAGAAAAGGTGAATGCATCTTGTTCTTCCCTGTGGATATATTTGAATGGAAACTCCACTTTTTTCAGATACATGATCCTTTTTCTTGGGATACACCAACCCAACCATCTATTCACCTATTCATCCATCCCTTTACCCATCTACTTATCGTTTCCATCTATTCATCCACCTATCCCTACACCCAACAATCTACTGAGTTTTGGCAAAGATAAGAAGTTGCTGAGATGTGGTTCCTGCCCTAAAGGATTGTAAAGGGGAAAATCTCCACTAGATAATTATTATACAAAGTATCATATTAGATTGGGCAACACATTCAACCCAACTCTCTTCAGCCTTAATTTGTGCCAAAATCATTGTCCGTGAATAATAATTAATCAGATTGAGGAGTAAGGAGGCAATGCTGAAAGAAGGTAGAGAGGTACACAGAATGTGTATATACACAATGTGCCAAAGGAAATTTTTGCCTCTCACAATTTCTAGTGCTTTTATTAGAGAAGGAGTGTTGTATCCTGGTCAAAAGCAATGGACACTAACTCTTATAGTAATTCTCTGGCAAGTCAGTTTCTTCATCTGTAAAGAGGGGATAAAATGTATAAACTCCTTGCGTTCCAGGGATTTTGTGAAGAAAGTATGCATTAAACCTTAAATCATTATGAGTAAGCAAAGTGATGTTATTGTTATATTCTAAAAAATGCCCTACATTGTCTAATAGAAAGAGCACTGGATGGGGCATCAGAGGAACTGATTTTAAATAATAGCTCTGGCACTTACTACCTGTGTGACATTGAACAAGTTTCTTAAATATATCTGATCATTGGTTATCTTATTTGTAAAATCAAAAGAATTGATAGGGTCTTAAAGCTCATTCTGTTTCTAAAATCTTATGATCTGATGTACCATACCTTTTTGGTGATAGTGCTGTGTATGGCAGGTTGAATGAAATATTAAAAATAGTGCTCAATCTGGTATCAGGAGATGTGGGCTTAATTCTTGAATAGGTTACTTATTATATAACTATAGAAATATCACTTCATTTCTCTGAGCCCCTGTTTCCTCATCTATAAAATGGGACTAAAATTCTTGCATTCTGTAACTCAGGAAGTGGTTTTGGTCAAAGTAGTGTGTAAATTATGTGTTGTGAAGCAATTCCAGGATGTGGAGGAAAGAGCATCAAATATTGAGTTATGAGAGACTGGTTCAGATTTTGACTCTAGCACTTGCTATTTTGGTTAGCACAGGCAAAAACACTTGATCTCACTTTTGTTTCTCTAGCTGTAAAATGAAGGCAGCGATATTTTTATTTGCTTCTTTCACTCAGTTGTTGTCTGCTTTCTAAACCTTAAAGCATGTGTCCATTGGAATTTGTTGTCAGTAGCTTTTGTTGGTCTCTAAGGTCCCTTCCAATCCCAAAGGTGTATAATTTTATGCCTGGGTAGGTGAGTTATTTATTGTTGTTGTTGTTATTATTATTATTTTATCTCTTCAACACAGATCAGCATCATAGGGCAGGGATTGTTTTTGTCCTCGGTTCTTTGTATAGCCCCTAATTGGCAAGAAACTTTCATTTGAACTCCTATGGCATTCTACAAGGCAGCTGAGAAGTGCCCTCAGTAATTTCATATATACACAGATATATAAATAAAATGTATTATACATATATACATACACTAATTTTAATACACAGCATTTTGTATACATGTTCATCTACATACATATATACATACATATACATATGTGTGCAAACATACATGTATACAAAAATACATATATCCCTCAGTATGTATGTATGTGTATATACACATACACACATATCTATATATCTATGTCTGTCTATATGTATGCTTTTCAATGTTAGCAAAAGGTTTTCCACATATTATCTCCTTATACTCTTAAAATAACCAGAAGAGGTAGATGATATTACACCTGTTATACAGATGAGCAAACTGAGTTCATAGGTTCATAGGGTCAACATATGAGGTATTTTGTCTCCTATCTGCTCAATTCTAAATCCAGCACTTGAATAAATGTCTTAGTAGTAGGGGACATTCTTCCTCTGGTGCCTATATAGATAATCTGTTAGTTGGAAGGATGAACAAAATCAAGGGATAAGGGAGTCCTTAGAACATAGAATGATTTGTCAAGATTTCTAAGTTTGTGTGTATATGTATGCATACACAGCAAAACAATAAGGGTATTGACATTAGGAGACAAAAGGAAATTTCCATTTTTAGAAATTATTCCCATGTTAAAAAAAAGCTTAAATTGCCATGGAAACAGCTCAAAGTCTCATCATATTGGATAGTGAATTTCCAAAGGGATCCTTGAGACATCTTTTGTTTCTTTTCTTTAAAGCAGAGCAGAATAGGTCCTCCAATCTGGGAGGTGGAGCTTTGTACCCCTCCATCAAACTTCTGAGAATGGAGAGAGGAAGGGAGAATGCTTGCTCTATGGATCCCTCCCCCACCTCCACCCCACAGTGTTGAGTGCAACATGAGTAGACAAAGTGGGGAAAGTGGAGCCGGGGGTGAAAAAAAGAAGCCCCCTTTGAAAAACATGATTCTAATTTAGTCTGCCATTGATTTGAGAGGAAGATCCTTTGAAGAAATTTAGGCCAAAGTTTCATTCATTGATTTCATTCATTAATGCAAAAAGCATTTATTAAGTACCTAGTGTATGCTAGACAAAAATGAAAGAGTTGCTTTTCCCAACAATATGACATTTTATTGTGGAAAGCAATAGGAATATTGTTAAAAATTAAACACAAAATTTATACAAAGTCATTTTAGCTGGCAAGAACTTAGCAACTGAGAGGATCAGCAAAGATTTCCTATAGGAGGGTACATTTGAATTAAGTTTTAAATAAAGCTATGTATTCTTCAATAGAGAAGTAGGAAGACAAGATAAGAGGGAGTGCATTTGAGGTATGGAGAGCAGCCTGGGCAAAAGCAAGGTGTAAGGAGATGGACAACAGCAAGACTGATGGGCAGGAAGAGCAATGCGAAGGAAAATAATTAAAACAAGTTTTGAAAAGTTAGGTTGGAACAAAATTGTGAATGGTTTCAAAAGTGGAACACTATAGTTTGTCTCCTAGACGGAAGAGGAGCCACTGGATATGCTTGGAGCAGGAGAGATGTCATGATCAAATACGTACTTTGAGAGTATGTTTGTCCATCAAGTACCCTTGTATTTCCTTTAGCTTAATCTCACTGATCTCTTCCATTTACACCATAATTTTCATTATATTTTCACACACACATATAAACTATGCTCAGTGTTTAAAAGATTATTATGGGAAGAAGGATTAGACTGTGTAGCTGTAGAGGGGGTAAAACCCACAAACACAACCTGAGATCATTGGATGGAAATTATAGGAAACATATTGATTCATGATCAGGATGACCCTTTTAACAGTTCAATGCTTTGATGGCTCTGTGTTGTCTTCAGTGCAGGTACTTTCTCCCTCAGTATAGATTCCAATTGTTCTACGCTTTCTCATCCTGTGAAAGAGCTTATTCATGTGTTTTCATAAATTCTTCTAAGAGAATTCATCAATATACTAAAGTAATTTCTATTGTTATTTGACTTTTTCATGTGTTACCAGAAAGCAAATGATGTAACTCACATATTATCTTTGTAGAAATATTAGGTATAGGGGCGGCCAGGTAGCGCAGCGAGTAAGAGCACCAGCTCCAGTGTTGGAATGACCTGGATATCGAATCCCAGGCTCAGACACTTAGTACCCACCCAAAAACACCTGGCCGTGTAACCTTGAGCAAGTTACTTAACCCCAATTGCTTAGGGGCGGCCAGGTGGCTCAGCAAGTAAGAGCACCAGCTCCAGTGTCAGGATGACCTGGATCAAATCCGGGCTCAGATACTCAGCACCATACCCAGAAATAACTGGCCATGTAACCTTGAGCAAGTTACTTAACCCCAATACCTTTTAAAAAAAAGAAAAGAAAAGAAATAGTAGGTATATATGTAGCCAGAAGTAGTTTGTTAGACAGGTCTTCCTTAATTATTTTTATTTGTTATTGATAAATTAAAAATTCTATCAAATTAAATTAAATTAAAATCTTATAAAAATAAGAAGCATAGGCTCCTTTTCTGATTGTGGCTTTCAGGTAACCAATAATGCTTAAATCATCTCCCCTCAATCTATTTTCCAGTTCAGTTGTTTTTTTTTCCCCATAAGATAGTTCACTTTTGGAGCCATGAGGTCCACAGTGAAGTGAGCACCTGCCCTGGAGTCAGGAGTACCTGAATTCAAATTAAGTCTCAGACACTCAACTCAAAACCAGCCATGTGACCTTGGGCAAGTCACTTAACCCCAATTGCCCTCCAAAAACCATAAAAAAGAAACATCAATAACATTTGGAAAAAGTTTCATGGATATCTTAATTCTCACTATATGACCAGCTTCTCTTATACATGTCCTTGATGATGCCTCATAACACTTCTCTTGTACACATACTCATTAGTAATATACTTTTGCTTCCTTATATGCATTTTGTGCCTTGAGACACTTAGAATTTTGATTCTTCTGTTATCATAATGTTCCATGATTCATACCCATGTGGCATCTTTGGAGAATATTTATGGACATATATTCATACTTGTATATGTACACCTGTAGGTCATGTACATTGGCATGTGTCTATATGCATATACACATATATGTT
The DNA here is from genome assembly GCF_028583685.1 of Petaurus breviceps papuanus. Classification (NCBI taxonomy): domain Eukaryota; kingdom Metazoa; phylum Chordata; class Mammalia; order Diprotodontia; family Petauridae; genus Petaurus; species Petaurus breviceps. Next base: position 7,161,960 of record NW_027187368.1, on the reverse strand, counting down.
TAACATATTATAAAGCCAAGCACAAGCAGCTTTCCAGAGTACTGCTGCTTTGGATAGCTCTAAGGTTCTGATCACATAGTATAGTGAACTCTCCATTTACTCAGCAGTAAATTAAAGCAAAACATTCACAGAAACCATAGTACATTGTTCACAATGCTATAACATAATAAGTTATCACTAAAGTGACCACATAGTTTTCACCAAAGTGGCCACATAGTTTTGAATAAAAGATATCATTCAGTAACTCCTTAATTAATCATCCTTAAGAATCAAACTTCCTTAAGGGACACAAAGTACAAAGCTCTCCACCCCTAGGTCACATTGTCTCAATTTCTGGAGTACAAAGTTCTCCTTTCCCTAGGCCACAGTAAATCATGATCTTCTCAGTCAGCATTAATTACCCAAGTAGAGATCTTTTCCTCTTCACTGGAGGCTGGCTCCCAAAGTCCATGATTCCTATTCCATGTGTCCAGCTCCTGCCTGAATCTACCCATCGTCACCTGTATTCACAGGTAGGCAGCTTTCAGCTCCTCACCCAGCTCCTCGGGCAGCTCCTTGTCCAGTTCCTCATACAGTTCCATATTGAAGCTTACAGTATCCAGTCCACCTCAAGTCCTTCACAGTTTTTGTTTCTGGGAAGACAAAGCTTAACAGAGCCACAATAACATTCATGCACATTGCCAACACAATAATCAATTCACTATCTGTCTGTGAAGTCAACACCGAACCACCAAGAGTGTCTCAGAACTCAACTCACATCATCAGTATGGTCCCAGGACCTCTGAAACCCTCCTATAGGACTTCTGTAAACAGACAATCCTCTTTCAGGGCTTCCAGTAAGATCCCAGGCTTCTGTACAAAGTATCACAAACAAAAAATCAACACAGACAGAACAGACAAACAGTTCCTGGCCACCACAAAATTCCCCTTCTCAATTTTGCTCTTCCCTAGCTTGGCATCTCCTTATATATGGCCATTAGCTCCTCCTTGTTCAGCCCCTTCCTGTTACATCAGAAAGTTCCTCCCATTGTGGGTTTCACAAGTTACTTTTCTTAACAAAGACTTGATATAATCAGGGCAAGATTCAAAGACACTTGAAATCAAACAAGGTGCTAAATATTTAAGTAGCTGAAACAAGGCACTAAGAACTTCTTTGCTTGCCATTACACACACACACACACACACACACACACACACACACATATATATATATATACACATATTTGCATATCAACACATACATATACATATGTGAGTGTTTATATAACACATACCAATGTACTAGTTCAAAGGGCTATAGGATCAGTTGTATATATATACTCTATATATGTGTATATAGATATATATAGAGAATATATATATATATATATACATACATACATATATATATATATATATATATACACATACACACACACTCTGGTTAATATAATGTTATCCACTTTAATTTTTGTGTGTGGATGGTTAAGCCAATTTCATCTGAGGGCAAGACTTTTCCACCACCATGAATAGCTCAACCAATCTCTTCCAAGTGAAATCTAAACTGGAGAGGTATTGTATGAAATCTGAACAATATCTTCAGGAAAATGAGTGCTTAAGAACATCTGTATCTGCAGAGAAGCTCTATTTTATTTTGATTTTATATAGGACGTTCTCCATGTTGTTATAAAATAGCTTTGATGGCTATATCACTCTTTCTTTTATGTTTTGTTTGATAACAATCCCAAATGCATCTTTTCACCAAAGTTTTACCAAGATTTCATATGTCATGGAATCTCAGGGGATTTTTATGTATAGATAGAAAATCATATATTTTGAGCAACGTCCTAAAAATTGAAGGTACTTCATTTGTCTTCAGATGGTCTCCATCCTTGAAGGTATTTTAAGCAGAGGCCAGATGATTACTGGTTGTGGATGTTGTAGGATGGGTTTTTATGTTAGATGAGACTAGGAGTATGCTGAGGATCTTTCTATTTCAATGTAGATGATTGTACATCCTTTCTAGGTCCTCATAACAGTGTCATAAGGTAGATAGAGAAGGCACAATGTTTCCCATTTTAGGTATGAGAAAATTTATGTATAGGTAAATAAGTGACATATTCAAGATTACTATGCCCTGAGTTACTGAGACATCTTGGACCATACATCTTATAAAGTGATCTAAACCAGCACTTTGAGGGCAGTTAAGTGGCCCAGTGGACAGAGCTCTGTGCTTGGAATAAGGAAGACTCTTCTTCCTCAGTTCAAATATGGCCTCAGACACTTATAAGCTTTATGATCCTGGACAAGTCATTTAACCTTGCTTGCCTTGGCTCTCGTTCTGTAGAATGATTTGGAGAAGGAAATGGAAAACCACTTCGATATCATTATGAAGAAAACCCTATATGGGGACACAGCGAGTTGCACACGATTGAAAGAACTGAAGAACAACAACAACCTACTACATTTGATATTATACCATGATACACAATATGGGGAACTCAAGAATGTGTGTGCGTGTGTGTGTGTGTGTGTGTGTGTGTGAGAGAGAGAGAGAGAGAGAGAGAGAGAGAGAGAGAGAGAGAGAGAGAGAGAGAGAGAGAGAGAGAGAGAGACTATTTTTTTAAAGCTATTGGGGTTAAGTAACTTCCTCAAGGTTACACGGCCAGTTATTTCTGGGTGTGGTGCTAAGTATCTGAGCCCGGATTTGATCCCCAGGTCATCCTGAGAGTGGAGCCAGTGCTCTTACTCACTGAGCCACCTGGCCACCCCTAAGCAATTGGAGTTAAGTAACTTGCTCAAGGTTACACAGCCAGGTGTTTTTTGGTGGATGCTAAGTGTCTGAGCCCAGATTAGATCCCAGGCTATCCCAACTCTGGGTCTGGTGCTCTTACTCACTGCGCTACCTGGCCACCCCAGAGAGAGAGAGACTTTTAAAGAAATGATTGTGAATGGGAAATAAAAGTAAAGATTACCTTGTGGGAATATAGAATACAAAAAATAAATGACTCATTGGAAAAATATAGCTATTTCTTAGCTGTCACCTTTCCTCCATTTTCTTTCTAGCCTAATTTTGTCTTGTTCTGGACATATTGTTTAGACAGCCTAGCATGGCCCATAGTGGGCAATCAATAAATATTCATTGACTGATAGATTGATGTAGAGGATCCCCAATCCTCACAACTTGATGAGTTGCAGCCAAGCACATTTTCTTTAATAATTGAAAAGGTACTTATCATTTTCCTCTAAGTTTTGAAATTTTTCTCTGCAGAGTCACAGAGGGACCCCAAAAATTTGAGTTATATTTCCTTTTTTACTTATTATGGCACCTTTTTCATGGTTAGAAAAGACTCATCAATAATGAAAATAATTTCAGATTCTTCCCTTGTCCCCTCCTCCCTTGTTACATGGCCCTATATAATCACTTCACAGGATTGTTTTTAGAAGCATGAAGTAGTGAAATGGGGATATGAAGTCAGATGATCTGTGTTTGAATTTCAGCTTTCCTAGCTCTGCCTGGGAAACTGAGCAAGTCAATTCATCATCTCTGAGACCTAGGTTACTTATTTGTGTAAAGAAGGAGTTGGATTAAATAATTTTGAAGAGTCTTTTCCACCTCTATTTCCTAATACTTATCTGTAATAAAAGTCAAGATAAGATTTTTAAGTTGTGATAAAAGTGCTAATCTAGAAACTTTCAAAACTCTATTAGATTTAATTGGGTTAAGCCAATATGGTGGAGTACCAGGAGAAATTCAGTTGAACTATAGTAATACTCCCTTTCAAAAAACTTGAAAATTTTGCCTCATATATCATTATGGAGTGGTAAAGCCAACAAAAGATCAAAGTGAGCCATTTTCCAGACCAAAAAAACTTAGGCAGGGGGCAAGAGAGGTCTAAGATACTGTGTTCGAAGGACAGCCCACAGGACAGCACATGTCACAACAACACTAGAATGGGGCCTTGAAGGCAGCTGCACCAAAAACAGTAGCAACTATAAGAGCTCTCAGTCCAGAGATGGAAAAGAGTTGAATAACTGGTCAAAAAGAATGCCTTTTCTTGGCACTGTGTGAAGGCCCTTGTCACATTGCCTATATGCAGTTTCACATCCCAGTTACAGGGTGAGGAGGAGCCCTAGAGCTAGTGACTGTAGGGAAGGAGGGTCCTATTCACAGTTCTAGGACTAAGAGGAGCACTTTTGATTGGTGATAAGATGGCAGGGTATCTGGTCTCAGTTCCAGGGCCACAAAGAGCACCAGTATTTGCAGCTTCAGGGAAGTAGGGGCCCTAGTCAGAATTTCATGGAGGGAAGAGATCCTCTGGTAATTCACAAGAGAGCAAATAACCTTGGCTCAGTTGTAAAGCAGAAAGGAGCATTGATTCTTGCAGCTTCAGGAGAGTAGGGGACTTGGTCATAGTTCCAGGAAAAAGAGAAGAACTAGCACTGGTGGTTGCAGACACTTTCCTGGGTAAAACTGGAGATCAGTGACCAAAATTTTCCTTGGTTCATACAACAGTGGACAAACCAAAAATTTGCAGACCATCCCACCAAATAAGAACTAACTCTGGAAAGAGGAGCATGAAAAAGATGAGCTTGAGACAGTGCCCACTCCAAATCAGAAACAGAGCCCAACTTTGACTTAGCACTAAAAGACAAGAAATAGATTGGAAAAATGAGCAAATGGCAACAAAAAAGAATGTTACCATAAAAAGCTATTGTAGTGACAGAGAAACTCAAAACACACACTCAGAAGTTATTAAAACTCTAAATAAAAAAATGTGAATTGTACAAAAGTCCAACAAGAATTCTGGGAAAATCTCGAAAACGATTGTTAAAAAAAATTGAATAAGAGGGCCAAGTAGGTGGCACAGTCAGGCAGACCTGATTTCAAATTCAACCTCAGACACAACATTTACTACCTGTGTGACCCTGGACAAGTAACCCCAATTGCATGCCTTCACCCCTCCACAAAGACAAAAAAATAATCAAATAAGAGAGCTGCGGGGAAAATTGGAAAAATAAATTAGAGTGATGCCAGAAAATGGGGAAAAGAGAGTCATCTCAGTAAGAGATGCACAGAAAATATTGAAAAAAATAATAGCTTAGAAACAGAATTGAAAAATCGCAAGAGAGGCACAAAAATTTAGTGAAGAGAATTTTTTTTTTTTAAGCAATCGGGGTTAAGTAATTTGCTCAGTCAGTTATTTCTGGGTGTGGTGCTGAGTGTCTGAGCCTGGGATTCGATCTCTAGGTCATACTGACACTGGAGCCAGTGCTCTTACTCGCTGAGCCACCTGGCTGCCTCTTGAAGAGAAATTTTTAAAAAGTCAAGTGGGACAAATGGAAAAGTAGGTATAAAAGTTTACTAAAGAAAATAATTGCTTGAAAATTAAAATTGGTGAAGTGGAAGATATTTCATCTATGAGATATCAAGAAACAATAAAACAAAGTAAAAAGAATGAAAAAATAGAATGTGAGCTATCTTTTCTTAATTTTAATTTAATTTAATTTTAGCTTTTTGGAGGGGGGAAGGTAGAGCAATTGGGGTTAAATGACTTTCCCAAAGTCACATGGCTAGTTTTGTGTTAAGTATGTGAATCCAGACTTGAACTCAGGTCCTCCTTGACTCCAGGGTGGGTGCTCGATTCACTGTGGACCTCATGACCCATAAAGTGAACTATCTTATTGGAAAAAAATAAAAACAACTAAACTGGAAAATAGATTGAGGAGAGATGACTTAAGCATTATTGGTTACCTGAAAGCCACAATCAGAAAAGGAGCCTAGAAATAATATTTCATAAAATTATAAAGGAAAACTGTCTTGGTATTTTATATCCAAAAGATAAAATAGAAAGTGACAAATCGACAAATCACCTCCTAAAAGAGATCCCAAAATGAAAAATCTGTGGAATAATATAGCAAATTTCCATAGCTTCCAGTGCAAACAGAAAATATTACAATTGCCAGAAAGAAAAAACAGGAATAATAAACCCACATAAATCCTCATCATTCCTGTATATTTCTAATGAAATCCAACAGCAAGAGATAGAAAGAGAAATCCCATTTAAAGTTACTGTAGACATTATAAAATATTTGGGAATCTACCTGCCAAAACAAACCCAGGACCTATGTGAACACAGCTACAAAACACTTTATACAAATGAAGTCAGATCTAACTAATTGGAAAAAACTATCAATTTCTCATGGCTGGGTCCAGCTAATACAATAAAAATGATAAGAGTAGAAGCACACCCTTCCTGCGGCTCCGGCTTCCACCTTCCCCAATCCATGTAAAAAGGGGACCCTAAACAAACTTTGGAGCTGCAGAACCCACAAAATGACACAGAGAAGGTAACCTCCCTCTGAGGACAGCCCAGCAGGACAGCAGGAATCCAGCACAGCGCTCTGGGAGCCGAGCCAAGCCCCACTCTAAAGCTTTAGCCGCAGTGGGGGCCTGACCAGCCACAGGTGGAGGGACTCCAGATCAGCAGCAGCTGTGGCCTTTTCAAGATTTATCAACACACACATGCAAAGGACAAAGTGAGAGGTCAGTGCAGTAGACTTTGGGACCATTAAGAGGGAGCAGGAGGCTTTTATCCTTGGGGGAAGAAGCCACTGAGACACCAACACAGCCAGTCAGTGCCACGTGGTGGCTTCAGCTCCTGTCCTGCAGAGTGTAGGGGGGCCAAGAACAAGTCTGAGAGGTAATCACTCTTGCTTTAACCTGCTTGGATCTGGATTGCAGTCTAGGATGGAGGCCCTGGGGTGTGTGTCCAGCTTGCCAGAGCATGTGGAGACCTCAGAGAGGGCACACATCTAATACCTCCAGCAGCTGAGAAAACCCCAGCATTTCAGACAAAAGCTCCCCTGTCTCGTGGCAGTGTCCTACTGTGGCAAAAAGCCCCAAAGTCAAGTAATTGAGTGGCAAAAAGAGCAGGCAAAGGAAACAAAGCAGACAGAAGATTACAACATTACACTCCTATTTTGGGGACAAAAAGGAGCAAAGCATGGAATGGGAGGAAAACAGTGAAGTCAGACCTCCTGCACCAAAATCTTCAAAGGAAAATACAAGCTTGTTAAAGGCCATAGAGGACCTTAAGAGTCAGATAAGAGAAGTGGAGGAAAAATTGGGAAGAGAAATGAGAACAATGCAAGAAAATTATGAAATGAGAGTCAACAGCCTGACTGAGGAAAATAATACCTTATAAAACAGACTGACTCAAATGGCAAAGGAGGCTCAAGAAGGCAATGAGGAGAAGAATACCTTGTAAAGTCAATTTGCCAGATGGAAAAAGAATCTCAAAAGCTCAATGAGGAGAATCATTGCTTCAGAATTAGACTGGAGCAAATGGAAGCTAATGACTTTATGAGAAATCAAGATGCTGTTAAACAGATCCAAATAATTGAAAGGATAGAAGGCAACGTGAAATATCTCATGTGAAAAACCAGTGACCTGGAAAGTAGATTCAGGAGAGATAATTTAAAAATTATTGGACTACCTGAAAGCCATGATTAAAGAAAGAACCTAGAAATCATCCTCCAGGAAGGTCTCAAAGAAAACTGCCCCGATGTTTTAGAACCAGAGGGCAAAATAGAGGTTGAAAGAATCCACTGATCACCTCCTGAAAAAGATCTCAAAAAGAAAACTCCTAGGAATATTATAGCCAGGTTCCAGAATTCCCAGATTAAGGAGAGAATATTACAAGCAGCCAGGAAGAAACAATTTGAACATTGTGGAAACACAATCAGGATAACCCAGGATCTAGCAGCTTCTACACTGAGGGATCGAAGGGCTTGGAATATGATATTTTGGAGGGCAAAGGAGCTGGGATTAAAACCAAGAGTCACCTGCCCAGCAAAACTGAGTATCGTGTTTCAGGGGGAAATATGGTCATTCAGTGGAATAGAGGACTTTCAAGCATTCTTTCTGAAAAAACCAGAGTTGAATAGAAAATTTGACATTCAGATATAAGAAGCAAGAGAAGCATAAGCAGGTAAACAGGGAAAAGAAATCATAAGAAACTTATCAAAGTTGAACTATTAACTTTCCTACATGGAAAAGCAATAATTGTAACTTATGAAACTTTTCTCAGTAGTTGAAGGGATTAGAAATACATATATATGAGGGTATATGGGCATATGAATACATAGGTGAATGTGTGTATATATGTTTACAGGTATACATAGATAGAGGGTAGAGGACCAATTTAACAGGAAGGGATGATACTTAAAAGGTGAAATTAAGAAGTGAGAGGAATATAATGAGAGGAGATGGGGAGAGACAGATTGGGGTAAATTATCTCATACAGAAGAGGCAAGGGGAAATGGTTACAATGGAGGGGAAGAATAGGAAGGCAAAAGGGATTGGGTCAACCTTATTCCCATTGAACTTGGCTTGAGGAGGGAGTGAAATAAACACTAAATAGGGTATCTCACCCTCCAGGAGAGTCGGGGGGGAAGGGGATGAGTGGGGGGACGATGGCAGAGAGGGCAGGCTGGGGGGGAGGGAAGTTGGAAGCACCCATTTTTGAAAAGGGACAGGACCAAAGTAGAGAATAGAACAAGTGGGAGTTGGGATAGAGGGAGGGAAATATAGTCAGTTGTTTACAATATATCTACTATGTTATTGCTTTTCATTAGCCACACATGTACAACCTATACTGAACTGCTTATCTTCCCAGTAAGGGTGGGTGACAAGGAAGGAAGGGAATGAATCTGGAATTGAAAGTTTCAAAATCAAATATACATATATATATATATATATATGTGTGTGTGTGTGTGTGTGTGTGTGTGTGTATACACAAAAAACCATCATTAATACCATATTTCCTGAATTGGGAAATAAGATATACCAGCACTGAGGCATAGAGATCCACTGGAAAAGTCAAAAGGGGTATGTATGGGAGAAAATATGGGAGAGTGCAGATTGGAGGAGGTGATATCCTGTGGGAGTGCTATTTTGGGGTGGTGGGTGGGGGAAAACGGGGAGAAAATTTGCAACTCAAATGTGGAGGAAATGAATGATGTAAATTAGAAGTTAAGAAAGCATTAAAAAAATTTTAAAAAAGAAAAAAATGACAATTTATCTAAATTAAATTACATATTTAATGCGATACCAATCAATTTACAAAAATAAATTTCTTTATAGAACTAGAAAAAATAGTAAGAAAATTCATTTGGAAGAACAAAAGGTCCAGAATATCAAGGGAATTGATGAAAAGATATGCTAGGGAAGGAGGCTTAGCCAAACCACATTTTAATCTGAATTATAAAGCAGCAGTCATCAAAATTACTTGGTACTGGCTGAGGAATAGGTCAGTGGATCAGCGGAATAGATTGGGTCCATAAGACTCAGCAGTCAATGACTACAGTAATGTACTGTTTGATAAACCAAAATATCCTAGTTTTGGGTATAATAACTCACTGTTTGTCAAAAACTGCCGGGAAAACTGGAATATTCTATGGCAGAAACTGGGCATAGACCATTATCTATCATTGTATACCAAAATCAAGTCTAAATGAGTGCATGATATAGTTATAAAGGTTGATACTGTAAGCAATCAGGGAAAGCAATGAATAGTCTACCTGTCAGATTTATGTAGAGGGGAAGACTTTATGACCAAACAAGAATTAGAGAGCATTATAAAATGCAAAATGGATAATTTTGATTACATTAAATTGTAAGGCTTCTGTACAAGTAAAGCCAATGAAACCAAGATTAAGAGGGAAGTGGAAAATTGAGAAAGAATTTTTACAACCAGTGTCTCTGATGAAGTTCTCATTTATAAAATATACAGAGAATTGAATCAAATCTATAAGAATACAAGTCATTCCCCAATTGATAAATGGTCAAAGGATATGAACAGGCAGTTTTCAGAGGAAGAAATTAAAGATATCTAGAAGCATATGAAAAAATGCTCTAAATCACTATTGATTGGAGAAATGCAAATCAAAACAACTCTGAGGTATCACATCTCACCAGTCAGATTGGCTAAGATGACAAAACAGGAAAATGACAAATGCTGGAGAGGATGTGGCAAATTGGAACACTAATGCATTGTTGGTGAAGTGGTGAAATGATTCAACCCTTTCTAGAGATTTTTCTGGAACTATGCCCAAAGGGCTATATGTAATTTCATATTCCTTTTTTTTCAAATGCATTTTTCTTTTTTTTAATATTTTTTTTTATTAATTTGTTTGTTTCCTTTTAGTTTACAAGACTCACTTCCACAATTCCTTAAGTTTCACATTTTGTCCTCCTCCCTCCCCTCCCCACCCATGGTGGCTTATAGTCAAGTATAGGATCTGTAAATACTTTCACATTATACATGAGTCAGGTTATAAGGACAGATTGTACCAGCTGTAATGAAAAATGGTAGAGGACATAAAACCAAATAAGAGAAGGAAAAAGATCAGGTATTTTGCTTCCACCTGGATGTAAACTTCGTTCTTTCTAGTTCTTTCTCTGGATGCACATATTTCTCTCCATCATGAGTCTTTTGGGATTGACTTATATCCCTGCATTGCTGAGAAGAGTCCAGTCTATCAAAGTTGGTCATCACACATACGTTGTGTTTGTAATTGTGTACCAGTTTCTCCTGGTTCTACTCTTCTCGCTCAGCATCAGTTTTTTAAGCCTCTCCAGGTAAACATGAAGACTGTCTGCTCCTCGTTTCTTATAGCACAATAGTATTCCATAACATGCATATACTACAAGTTGTTCAGCCATTCCCCAATTGATGGGCACCCCCTTAATTTCCAATTCTTTGCTACCACAAAAATAACTGCTATAAACATTTTTGTACATATGAGTCTTTCTCTCATTTCTATGATCTCTTTGGGATATAACCCTAGGAGTGGTATTGCTGGATCAAAGGGTATGAAAGTATTTATAGCCCTTTGGGCATAATTCCAGATTGCTCTCCAGAAAGGCTGGATCAGTTCACAACTCCACCAGCAATGCATTAGTGTTCCAATTTGCCCACATCCTCTCCAGCATTTGTTATTTTCCTGTTTTGCCATCTTAGCCAATATGACTGGTGAGATGTCATACCTCAGAGTTGTTTTGATTTGCATTTCTCTAATCAATAGTGAATTAGAGCATTTCTTCATGTGCTTATAGATAGCTTTAATTTCTTTCTCTGAAAACTGCCTGTTCATATCCTTTGACCATTTATCAATTGGGGAATGACTCGTATTCTTTTTTTTTAAGCAATTGTGGTTAAGTAACTTGCTCAAGGTTACACGGCCAGTTATTTCTGGGTGTGGTGCTGAGTATCTGAGCCCAGATTTGATCCAGGTCATCCCGACACTGGAACCAGTGCTCTTACTCGCTGAGCCACCTGGCCGCCCCTAAGCAATTGGGGTTAAGTAACTTGCTCAAGGTTACATGGCCAGGTGTTTCTGCGTGGGTGCTAAGTGTCTGAGCCTGGGATTCAATCTCCAGGTGTTCTCAACACTGGAGCCGGTGCTCTTACTCGCTGTGCTACCTGGCCGCCCCAATCTGGCAGTTTCAATTGGGGAATGACTTGTATTCTTATGAATTTGACTCAATTCTCTGTATATTTTAGAAATGAGTCCTTTGTCAGAGCCATAGGTTGTAAAGATTCTTTCCCAATTTCTCACCTTCCTCTTAATCTTGGTTACATTGGCTTTGTTTGTACAGAAACTTTTCAATTCCATGTAGTCAAAATTATCCATTTTACATTTTATAAAGTTCTCTAATTCTTGTTTAGTCATGAAGTCTTTCCCTCTCTACAAGTCTGACAGGTAAACTATTCCTAGTTTTAGGAGACTGCTTACAGTATCAACCTTTATACCTAGATCATGCATTTGGACTTGATTTTGGTATATGGTGTTAGATAATGGTCTATGGCCAGTTTTTGCCACACTATATTCCAGTTTTCCCAGCAGTTTTTGTCAAATAGTGATTTCTCATCCCAAAAACCAGGGTCTGGAGGTTTATCAAACAATAGATTACTATACTCATTGACTTCTGAATCTCGTGCGCTTAATCTATTCCATTGATCCACTCCTCTATTCCTCAGCTAGTACCAAGTAGTTTTGATGACTGCTGCTTTATAATACAGATTGAAATCTGGTATAGCTAATCCACTTTCCCTAGAATTTCTTTTCATTAATTCCCTTGATAGTCTGCACTGTATATTCTTTTAAATGAATTTTGTTACTATATTTTCTAGTTCTATAAAGTAGTTTTTTTGGTAAATTATTTGGCATGGCACTAAATATATAATTTAATTTAGGTAAAATTGTCATTTTTTATTATATTAGCTCAACCTATCCATGAGCAATTGATATTTTTCCAATTAGTTAGATCTGACTTTATTTGTGTGAAGTGTTCTGTAGTTATGATCATACAGGACCTGGGTTTGTTTTGGCAGGTAGATTCCCAAATATTTTATAATGTCTACAGTAACTTTAAATGGGATTTCTCTTTCTATCTCTTGCTGTTGAATTTCATTGGAAATATATAGTAATGCCGAGGATTTATGTGGGTTTATTTTATATCCTGAAACTTTGCCAAATTTATTTATTGTCTCAAGAAGTTTTTTACTTGATTCTCTAGGATTCTCTAACTATATCATCATATCATCTGCGAAGAGTGACAGGTTGGTCTCTTATTTGCCTAATTTGATTCCTTTGATTTCTTTTTCTTCTCTAATTGCTACTGCTAACATTTCTAGTACCAGATTTAATAAGAGGGGTGATAGCGGACACCCTTGTTTCACCCCTGATTTTATGGTAAATGCTTCTAGCTTCTCTCCATTACATATAATACTTGCTGATGGCTTTAAATAGATGCTACCTATTATTTTAAGGAAGGCTCCATTTATTCCTCTACTTTCTAATGTTTTTAATAGGAATGGATGTTGTATTTTGTCAAAAGCGTTTTCTGCATCTATTGAGATGATCATGTGGTTTCTGATAGTTTTATTGTTGATATGATGATTTTCCTAATATAAAACTATCCTTGCATTATTGGAATAAATCCTACCTCATCAAAATGTATTATACTTGAGATAAGTTGCTGTAGTCTTTTTGCTAGTATTTTATTTAGAATTTTTGCATCTATATTCATGAGGGAGATTGATCTATAATTTTCTTTCTCTGTTTTATCTCTTCCTGATTTAGGTATCAGTACCATATTTGTCATAGAATGTATTTAGTAGGACTCCTTCTTCACTAATTTTCCCAAATAGTTTGTAGAGTATTGGAATCAATTGTTCTTTAAATGTTTGATAGAATTCACTAGTGAATCCATCTGGCCCTGGAGATTTTTTCCTAGGGAGCTGACTGATGGCTTGTTCAATTTCTTTTTTCTGAGATGAGATTATTTAAGTAATTTACTTCCTCCTCAGTTAATCTGGGCAATTTGTATGTTTGTAAATATTCATCCATTTCCCTAAGATTGTCAAATTTATGTGCATACATTTGGGAAAAAATTCCTAATTATTGTTTTGATTTCCTCTTCATTGGGGGTAGATTCACCCTTTTCATTTTTGATACTTCTAATTTGTTTTTCTTCTTTCTTTTTTTTTATCATATTGACTAAGGGTCTATCAATTTTGTTGTTTTTTTCATAAAACCAGCTCTTGGTTTTATTTATTAATTCAATATTTTTCTTAATTTCAATTTTATTAATCTCTCCTTTTGTCTTCAATATTTCTAATTTAGTAATTATTTGGGGATTTTGAATTTGTTCTTTTTCTAGGTTTTTTAATTGCATGCCCAACTTGTTGAGCTCCCTTTTCTCTAATTTAATCATGTATGCACTCAGTGATATAAAACTTCCCCTAAAAACTTCCTTTAATGCATCCCACAGATTTTGGTATGTTGTCTCATTATCATTTTCTTGAATGAAATTACTGATTGTTTCTATAATTTCTTGTTTACCCACTCATCCTTTAGGATTAAATTGTTTAATTTCCAATTAGTTTTTAGTCTGTCTTTCCCTGGCCATTTATTGCATATAATTTTTATTGCATCATGATCTGAGAAGGATGCATTTAATATTTCTGCCTTCCTACATAGAATTGTGAGATTTTTATGCCCTAGAACATGTTCAATTTTTGAGTATGTGCCATGAACTACTGAGAAGAAAGTAAATTCCTTTTTATCCCCATTCAGTTTTCTCCAGAGATCTATTATACCTATCCTCTCTAAAATCCTGTTCACCTCCTTAACTTCTTTCTTGTTTATTTTGAGGCTGGATTTATCAAGTTCAGAGAGGGGGAGATTAAGGTCTTCCACTAGTATAGTTTTGCTATCTATTTCTTCCTCTAATTCCTTTACCTTCTCCTCTAGGAATTTGGATGCTACACCACTTGGTGCATATATGTTAAGTAACGATATTGCTTCATTCTCGATGGTGTCTTTTAACAGGATATAATTTCCTTCCTTATCTCTTTTAATTAGGTCAATTTTTGCTTTTGCTTTATCTGAGATAAGGATTGCTACCCCTGTTTTTTTTTTTTACTTAAGCTGAGGCATGATGTATTTTATTCCAACCTTTTACCTTTACCTTGTGTGTATCCCTCTGTTTCAGATGTGTTTCTTGTAAACAGCATATTGTAGGACTATGCTTTCTAATCCATTCTGCTCTCTGTCTCCGTTTTATGGGAGAGTTCATTCCATTCACATTTACAGTTATGATTGTTATCTGTTTCTTTCCCTCCATCCTATTCCTGCCCCTGTTAATGTTCATATATTCCCTCCCTTCTCCCTTTTCCACCTCAATAGTTTTTCTTTTGACCACTGCCTCCCTCAGTGTTCCCTTTTCAGCCCCCGCCCTTTTCCTCCCCTTTCCCCTTACTACTTGCCTCCCTACAAAGCCCTCCCACCCCCCTTTCATAACCCTTTCCCCTTCCTACTGCTGTAAGGTAATGCCAAGGAAAGGCAACTTCCCAAGGTTCAGAATACCAGCATAGGTGCTCTCCATTTTATTCAGTGACCAACCAAGAACAGAGAAGATCAAAACATGACATCATTCAAAATACAGCATTTACTAAGTGGAATTAAATAATCTCCAAGTACTACCCCACCCCAGGACCTTCCAATCATTCAATCAATTACAAAGTCACTGCTCTAAATACTACTCCACCCCTAGGCTGTACCTTCATTTAGTCCACCACAAAGCCTCTCTTCTCAAATGGAGATTAGTTTCCTAACATAAGTAAATTACATTCATTTGTTCAACCATAGAACACAAAAAGGTCAAAAGTTCCCCACCCCTGGATCACCATTGAATCTACCCCAGAGTTACATCAAGTTTAGGCACAGCACTTAATACCCAAATGGAGGTCTTTTCTTCATCTTGACACAAGGCAAGTTCTCAGCAATCTTAGTTCCTGGGGAGACAAGGCTTAGCAAGGCCACAAGATACATTGCCAGCCCCTTCATTTATTCATCCTCTGTATGTAGAACTGTCCTAGAACCCCTGAAAACATTAGCAAAACCCTCTCCCAGGATTTCTGTAAACATACAACAAGAAAATCCTTCTTCAGGGCTTCTGAACCAAAAGAAAGGTTCCCAGACCCCTGCAACAACAGCACTGTCCTTCACCAGTGGACAGTATTCACTCTGTCTGCAGGACAGTCTCCAGACCCCTGCAACAACAGCACTGTCCTTCACCAGTGGACAGTATTCACTCTCTGTCTGCAGGACAGTCTCAGGGATTCTTAACCAAAAGCCAGGTTCCAGGACTTCTTCAACAAAAGGACTGTCTTTCACCAGTGGGCAAATCTGGCAAAACAATATCAAAACAGACAGACAAAGTACCAGCAAAACAGCCATGTCTCCTCAGTCCTTGGCAGCTCCGGGGGCAGGTCTCAAAAGTCCAGGGCGATTCAAAGTGGCCCTCAGCAATCCTTCTCAGTCTCTCTCTGCCTCCACAAGGTGCTGCTTCCAAAAAAAGTTTTTCTGCCACTCTCTTGTCTCTCCAAATCTACATCACCAGCTCCTCCCAGTTCAGGACTCTCTTTTCACATCAACAAGTCCATCCCACAGGTGGGATTAACAAGATCTGGGTTTTAACACAATCAATTTGAAAAACCAAGCCAATACAATGGAATCTTTAAATGCCATTACTATCACATTCCACCCCTTCAGGATCCTTGGCCTTACAATCTAAATCTAAATGGCCATGTATCCTGGAACAAATAGAGGCACTATCCTTTGTACATCCTGCCGACTACGCCATAATGTAAGGTAATGCCAAGGAAAGGCAACTTCCAAAGGTTCAGAATACCAGCATAGGTGCTCTCCATTTTATTCAGTGACCAACCAAGAACAGAGAAGATCAAAACATGACATCATTCAAAATACAGCATTTACTAAGTGGGATTAAATAATCTCCAAATACTACCCCACCCCAGGACCTTCCAATCATTCAATCAGTTACAAAGTCCCTGTTCTAAATACTACTCCACCCCTAGGCTGTACCTTCATTTAGTCCACCACAAATATTTTTATACTTAATGAAGTATCCTATTTCTTCTTCACATCAAGAGTGACAGGAACAAATCTCATGTGAAGCTCCTCTCCCTCCCCTCTTTCCCTCTAAAATGATACTTTTTACATTTCTTCTCCCTAGAGTCCTATGTTCAACTGGTTGTTATTCCCTCCTTGTACCAGAACCAATGAGGGAAAAGCTCATATGCTTCCCAACTCCCTTCCTTTTTTTCCTCTGCTATACAGTTTTATGCCTCTATGTGTGGCATAATTTACCCTTTTCCACTTTATCCATTCCCTTTCTTCCATTGTAGTCCCTTTGTAGCCCTTAATAAGATTTTTTAATCATCATTTTGTGTATTTTATAGTCATTTCCTCTACTTGTCTATAACCAGTTTGCTCTTATCAAATAGCAGGGTGTGTGTGTTTTCTCCTTGTTTACCTTTCAAAGTCACTGTTGCATCTCGTAATTGGAGGTTGAATTTTCCATTGAGTTCTGGCTTTTTTTTATCAAGAAGGTCTGGAACTCTGTTATATCATTGAATGACCATCTCTTTGCCTGGAAGAATATGCTCAGTCTCGCTGGGTATGTGATCCTTGGTTGTAACCCGAGCTCTTTTGCCTTCCGGAAAATTGTATTCCACTGCCTCCGATCTTTCAGTGTAGAGGCTGCCAAATCCTGTGTAATCCTCACTGTGGAACCTCGATATTTGTATTGTTTCTTTCTAGCTGCTTGAAACATTTCCTCTTTTATCTGGTAGTTCTGGAGTTTGGCCACAACATTTTGAAGACTTTTCAGTTTGGCATCTCTTAAAGCAGGTGTCCAGTGGATTCTCTTGATTTCTATTTTACCCTCAGGTTCTAGTATCTCAGAGTAGCTTTCCTTAACGAGCTCTTGGAGAATGTTGTCCAGGCTCATTTTTTCATCATAATTTTCTGGTAGGCCTATCATTCTCAGATTATCTCTCCTGGATCTCTTTTCCAGGTCAGTTATTTTTTCTTTGAGGTATTTTACCTCTTTATCTAATTTTTCATTCTTGTTGTTTTGCTTGATTAATTCTTGGTTCCTCATAGAGTTATTTGTTTCCATTTGGTTAAATCTAGTTTTTAGCAAATCATTTTCCTTGGTTAATTTTTGAAGCTCCTTTTCCATATCATACACTTTTCTTTTGAGAGAGATGTTTTCCTCATTATAATATTTTTCTAAATCTGCTATTTTCGTTTTGAGAGAGTTATTCATTTTGTCTTCTATCTCTCTCATTTTGTTTTCAAAGTTCCTTTTGATCTCATCTAGGAGAGCCTTCTGTGCTTGGGATCCATTCCCTGTTGAAGTTTCAGCTTTGGGTATGGAGTCCACATTGTCTTCCTCTGAGGTTGTTTCCTCCCTCTGAGGATAGTAGGACTCCAGAGTCTTTGTCTTTGTAGTCTGCTTTCTACCCATTTTGAGGCAGGGTTCTATCCACGCCCTTCCTCTAGTATTCCAAGCCTTTACTGTAGAGGGTTTTGCCCTGGGGCAATAGTTACTATGTTTTCAGGGTGGGGGGGGGTTTGGAGCAAGTGAGGTTCACTCTGTGATCCTGGACTTTGGAGGTCTTGAAAGGGGATTTTTTTTTAATTCTGGGCTATGAAGTGGCAGCCCCAGGAGTGTTTGCTGTCTAGGACAGGGGACCCTGTATTTGCTTCTTACCTTGCTCTTTCCAGTCCCAGCCCTTTGGTGATAGGCCTGGTAGTGGACCTTGTGGTTGGTGGGAAGAATTGCCCTCCAAGTTGATCAGGCCCCTTCCAGGCCTTCCTCTGCCGGCTGCTCTACGTCTTCCTGGCCTGTCTCTGAGTCTGACAGCCGTGTCATGCCTTCCTGCCTGCCTCTGCATCTGCCGGCCCCGCTGTGCCTTCCCGGCCTGCCTCTGGGTCTCATATTCTTTGACCCACCAATACCACTTCTATGGTTTTATCCTAAATAGATCATAGAAGTGGGAGGAAGATCCATATGTACAAAAATACTTACAGCAGCTCTTTTTGCATTGGCAAAGAATTGGAAATTAAGGGGATGCCCATCAATTGGCGAATGGATAAACAAGTTATTGTATATGAAGGTAATGGAATACTTTTGTGCCAAATGAAACTGTTATCAGGTGGACTTCATATTTACCTGGAGAGGCTTATCCAAAAGGATGCTGAGTGAGAAGAGCAGAACCAGGAGAAATCTGTACACAATTATAAACACAATGTATGTGTGATGACCCACTTTGATAGACTGGACTCTTCTCAGCAATGCAGGGTGATAAGTCAAATCCAAAATACTCATGATGGAGAGAGATTTCTTCATTCAGAGAAAGAACTAGAAAAAACAGAGTTTCAATGCAGATTGAAGCAAACTACCTCCTCTCTTTCTTGTTCTGGTTTGGTTTTGTTTCCTCTTTCCCATTGTTAATTCCAATGGATACAATCTTTGTTTATAACCTAATGTCTAATGTGAAAGTAATGCAGATCCTATACTTGATTGTATGACAATATAGGTGGGGTGAGGGGAGGGAGGGGGAGAAAATTTGAAACTCAAGGGATTGTGGAACTGAATATTGTAAACTAAAAGTGAACAAACAAATTAATAAAGCGAAAAAAATTTAAAAAAAGAAACAACAGTAATATCTTAAAACTACAATCAGGATCACAAAAAATATAGCAGCTTTCACATTAAAAGAGTAAAGGACTTAGAATACAATACGCTGGAATGTAAAGGATCTAAGATCAAAACAAAGAGTAATCTACTAAATAAAAATGAATAAAATACTTCTGGGGAACAAGTCAATATTTAATGAAATAATGCACTTTAAAGCATTTCTGATAAAGAGAGGAGAGCTGAATAGAATTTTTTCTCAAATAAAAATGCCAAGAGAAATAGAAAAAATGGGAGCATGAAAGATAAATTATAAGAGACTCAATAAGTTTAAACAGTTTAAATTCCTGAAGATGATTCTTGTAACTTGAGGGTTTTATCATTATTAGGTCAGTTAGAAGTACTATACATCTACAGTGGGCATGAGCAAGAGTTGACTATGATGGCATGATTTGAACAAAATGAAGGGGTGAGAAAGAGGTATTCACTGGAAGAAGAGCAAGAGGAGAGGTAGAATGAATACAATTATTTCCCATAAAAGACATGTGTAAGGAAGAGCTTTTACATTGGAAGGGGAAATGAGACAGTGGCAGTTAAAAATATGAACCTGTTGAATCAGAATTAGTTTAAAAAGGGAATGATATTCACACTCAGTTTGGTTATTGTAAAGACAAGCATGAGCAGCTTTCCATAGGACAGCTGTTGCGAACTGCTTTCAAGGTTCTAATTCCATGCTATTCGGTAACAAATCAGACAAAACACTCACAGAAAATCAAGGTAAGGTATTCAGAATGTTACAAATTATCACAGAAAATCAAAATACAGCCTTCACCATGTCACAAATCAACAACTTGTCACTAAAATGGCCACATAGTTTTCAGCAAAGTGGTCACATTGTTTTGAACAAAGTACAATCACTTAGTCAATCAATCACTTAGTAACTCAATCATTCAATCATAAAGTACAAAAGGTCAAAGTCCTCCACCCATGGGGCACACTAAGTTACAAATCAGTCATTATTCAGTCATCTGTCACTATTCAATCATCAGTCACTACTCAGTCATCAGGCACTACTCAGTACCATCTTAAGGGGCAGTGGGAAATACACAAGCCATCCACCCCAAGGTCACTAGTAAATTACAATTTCAGTCACTACTCAGTACCCATGGAGAATAATCTTGACTCAGGGCAGGCTTTCAGCTTCCATGGCTCCTCTTCCATTGTCCTTCCAAATGTAACCAAATGCCACCTGAGTTCAAAGGTAGACAGTTCTCAGTTCTTGTCCAGCTTTCCATGCAGTTCCTGCTCCACAATGGAGCTCACTGTGTCTCATCTATCTCAAATACTTCACAGTCTCTGTTCCTGGGAAGTCAAAGCTTAACAACACTACAAGAACATGCATACACTTTAACAAAGACACAACAACATTTGTACAGAATACCAGCACCATAGTCATCCTTCCTCAGTCTTTGGCAGCTCCAACTGGTCTTCAGAAATCGTCAGCAGCTCTGCCTGGCCCTTGGTAGTCTTCAGCAGCTCCAGCTGGCCCTCAGAAGTCTTAAGCAGCTTCATTCTCAAAATCAAAATCATTTTCTCCATGGATGTTCTAGTCCAGCAGCAGCAGCCTAGCCTTCAGGTGCTCAAACCAAGAAGTTCTGACTTCCCTAGTGGGGATTTTTCCTTATATATAGTATTGCTTCTCCCCATGCTCCCCACAGGGATTCATACTTTCTGTTTCTTTAACAGAGGCTTAATTTGAAACTAGGTGCTAAGTACCTGTCAGCTTAGTAATACAAAGGGTTCTTTAAATTTCATAACTATTACAGCTATAGAAAACTATCTTACCCAACATAGAAGTAGGAGGGGAAGGATTAGGAGAATGGGAGTGGTATAATGTAGGGTGGATTAAGGGAGGTAGTGGAAAGAAATAAAACAGATTTTTGAGGAGGAATGAAAAGGGAGAGAGGGGGGAGAGAGACAGAGAGAGAGAGAGACAGAGACAGAGACTGAGACAGAGAGACAAAGACAGAGAGTGACAGAGACAGAGAGAGAGAGAGAGAGAGAGAGAGAGAGAGAGAGAGAGAGAGAGAGAGAGAGAGAGAGAGAGAGAGAAAGGACAGACACCTAGATAGACAAAGACAGAGTAAGAGAGACAAAGAGAAGGATAAACAGGGAAAAATAGGATGAAGCAAAATATGCAGGTACTAATCATAGCTGTGAACATGAATGGGATGAAGTCGATAAAATGGAAGCAGAAAGCAATGTGGATTAGAAACTAGAATCTAACAAAATGTTGTTTACAAGAAACACACTTGAAACAGGGAGGCACACACTGAGTAAAAAGTAAGAGATTGGAGTAGAATTTGTTATGCTTTAGTTGTAGGGGGAAAAGGCAGAATTGGCAATCAAGATCTCAGACAAAACTAAAACAAAAATAGACTAATTAAAAGAGAGAAACAGGGAAAAAACATTTTGCTAAACTGAAACAGACAATGAAGTAATACCAAAAACTAAATTTATATGTACCAAATGGTACAGCATTTAAATTCTTTTTAAACATTCATTTTTTTTAAATTTTCCCCCAGTTGCATGTAAAAACAATTTTAATGTTCTTTTTAAAACTTTGAGTTTTGAGAAGACAAGCAGTTTGATATGGGTTATATATGTGCATTCATGCAAAACATATCTATAATAGTGATGTTGTGAAAGAAAAGAGGAAAAAAACTCAAGAAAATAAAAGTTAAAATAAAAAGGATGCTTTAGACTGTACTCAGATACCATCAGTTCTTTCTCTGGGGATGGATAGCATTTTTCCTCATAAGTCCTTCTGAGTTGTCTTGGATTGCTTTATTGCTAAGAAGAGCCAAGTCATTCACAGCTGATCATCTTACAATAATGTTGCTACTTTGTACACAGAACTTTTCACTTTCCATTACCCTATTCAAGTCTTTCCAGGTTTTCCTGAGAGCATAGTTTATCATTTCTTATAGGACAACAGTATTCCATCATAATTATATGCCTTAGCTTGTTCAGTCATTTCCCAATAAGTGGGCATCTCACTGATTTCTGAATCTTTGCCCCGAGAAATGAACTGCTTTAAATATTTCTATACATATAGGTACTTTTTCTTTTTTGTTATTTTCTCCTTTGGGATATAAACTTAGTGTTATTCCTAAGTCAGAGTATGTGTGGATTTATAGCCCTTTGAGCATAGTTCCAAATTGCTCTATAGAATGGTTGAATTGAGCTCACAATTCCACCAACAGTGCATAACTATCTTATTTTTTCCCACATCTCGCCCAACGTTTGTCATTAATCCTTTCTATTAACCAATCTAATAGATATGAAGTGGTACCTCAGAATTGTTGCAATTTGCATTTCTCTAATCATTAGTCTGTCAGAGTACAATTTTCATATAGCGATAGATAGGCTTGATTATTTCATCTGACAAGTGATCACATCTATTGATCATTTATCAATCAAGGAATGGCTTTTATTTTTCATAAATTTGACTCTATTCTCTATTTGAGAAATGCAGCCTTCATCAAAGAAGTTGCTTCATTTTTAAAGTTACTATTTCTAACTGTATTTCCTTCTATTCTATTCCTCCTGCTTATTCTATTTTCTCTCTCCTTTCATCCAGTCCCTCCTCAAAAGTGTGTTGCTTCGGACTACACCCTTGCTCGTTCTTCCCTCTCTTCTATCACCCTCCCTTCTCTCATACCTTTCCCCTTCTACTTTCCTGTAGGCTGATAGAATTCCTATACACAACTAAGTGTGTATATTATTCCCTCCTTAAACAAATTTTAATGAGAATAAGGTTCATTCACTCTACTGAGCTCGTGCCTCTTCTGCTCCACTGTAAAAACTTTTTCTTGCCTCTTTAATGTGAGAAAATTTAACCCATTCTACCTCCCTCTTTCTCTTCCCCTCAATATATTCCTCTCTCACCCTTTAATTTCAGTTATTTAGATATCACTTCTTCATATTCAAAAAACACCTTCACATGCCTTCTAACTACTGTAATAATAAGAAAGACCCTGTAAGTTACAAATAGCATCTTCCCATAAAGGAATATAAAGAGTTTAACTTTACTAAGTCCCTTAACATTTAACTTTCCTGTTTACATTTTCTGCTTCTCTTGAGAGTTGTTTTTGCAAGATACATTTTTTAATCTATTTAGCTCTGGTCTTTTCATCAAGAGTGCTTGAAAATTCTCGATCTCATTCACTTTCCATTTCCCCCACTGAAGGATTATACTCAGTTTTGCAGGACAGATGATTCTTGGTTGTAATTCTAGCTCCTTTGTACTATGGAAAATCATATTCCAAGCCCTCTTCTCATTTAAGATAAAAGCTGCCAAATCTTGTGTTATCCTAACAGTTGCTCCACCATATTGAACTTTAAAAAATTATTAATAAATTAATTTATTTTTAGTTTTCAACATTCATTTTCTCAAGATTTTGAGTTCTAAATTTTCTCTTCATCTCTCCTGTCCCCCCACCTTGAGGTGGCATGCATTCCCTTCTATCACCCCCACACCTTATCCCCTTGTTCCTTACTTTATTGTAGGGCAAGATATATTTCTATACCCTGCTGCTTGTATATCTTATTTCCTAGTTGTATGTAAAAACAATTTTTAACATTTGTTTTTAAAACTGTTTTAAAACTTCCCTCCCAACTCACCCTCATTGAGAAGGCAAGCCATTCAATATGGGTTCTACATGTGTAGTTATGTAAAACATTTCCATAATAGTCATGTTGTGAAAGACTAACTATATTTCCCTCCATCCTATCTGGTCACCTCAAACTTATTTTATTTTCTCCCTTGACCCTGCCCCTTTTCAAAAGTGTTTTCTTCCGATTGCCTCCTCCCCCAATGTGGCCTCCCTTTTATTATCCCCTCCCCCCCCCTGCATATTATTGTTTTTGCCCTTATGTTCCTTTAGGGTAAGATACTCAATTGAGTGTGTATAGTATTACTTCCTTAAACCAAATTTTCCATTTTGGATTTCTTTCAAGAGGTGATCAGTGGATTCTTTCAATTTCTATTACCCTCTGGTTCTAGAATATCAGGATAGTTTTCCTTGATAATTTCTTGAAAGATGATGTTTAGGCTCTTTTTATATCATGAGTTTCAGGTAGTTCAATACTTTTTAAAATTCTCTCTCAAGGATCTATTTTCCAGGTCAGTGTTTTTTTTTCCAGTGAGATATTTACATCATCTAATGTTTTTTTTTCAATTTTTTGTTCTATTTTATAATTTCTTGATTTCTCATAAAGTGATTAACTTCCATTTGCTCCATTCTAGTTTTTAAGTAATTATTTTCTTCAGGAAACATTTGAACCTCCTTTTCAAATCTGGTCAATTCTGTTTTTTAAGGCATTTTTCTCCTCATTGATTTTTGAAACTCTTTTGCCATTTGGGTTGGTCTATTTTAAAAGGTATTATTTTCTTCAGTATTTTGAGGGGGTCTTCTTTAGCAAGCCATTGACACATTTCTCATGATTTTCTTGCATCAGTCTCATTTCTCTTTCCAGTTTTCCCTCTATTTCTCTTACTTGATTTTCAAAATCCTTTTTGAGCTCTCCCATGGCCTGAAACCAATTGAATATTTCTTATAGGCTTTTGATGTAGGGACTTTGACTTTGTTGTCTTCTTCTGTTTGTATGTTTTGATCTTCTTTGTCACCAAAGTAAGATTCTATAATCAGAATTTTTTAAGTTATTTTCTCATCTTCCAAGCCATATATTGGTTTTCTAATTCTTTTTCATGCCAGTATTCTGCTTTTGGTGGGTATTGGATAGCTGTTTTCAGAGATACTTCTAGGGGCTTGTAAATTTCAGCTCTTCCAAGGTAGTATATTCAAAGTAGAAGTGTTTGCTTCTCTCATGGCCTGTGCTCTGCTATGTGAGTTACCCCAAAGACTTTTCTGCCTTGAAACTGTGAGGAGGATTCCTTTTCTACTATTGCCACAATTTCTACTACACTAACACTCCTCCTCACCCAATGACTGCCACCCAGGACTACAGCAAATATAAGCAGTGGAAAGCAAGAGAGTCCTGTCTTAGTATTAGCAAAGAGATCCCTGCAATCCCGCTCTGATCAGTTGCTCTATCCCCACTGTCTGTGGCCCTAGGGTCCATAAGTAGCCACTTCTTCCACTACTGCTGCAAGTGGCACCTCCACTGCCCCATGGCTGGGGCTGGACCATGTTCTTCTTTCATCCAGGTTTCACAGAGATTTTCCACTGATCTTCTATGCTGTATTTGATCTTTGTGGGTTAAGAAATCTGGAAACTGCTACAGCTGCCAGTGATTGAGTCCTCTGAGGACTGCTCTTGCCCTCTCTGTGCCAGTATGGTCCACAATGGACAGTGCTAATCTACCAGCCTAGTGTAATAGCCTTCCTGTTAACCTTCCAGGTTATCTTGGGCTAGAGATGTGTTTCACTCTCTCATTTTGTGGTTTCTGCAGCTCTAGAATATGTTTAGAGTCATTTTACAAATATTTGGTGGTATTTGTGAGAGAAGTCACGAAAGTCCCTGCTTTTACTCTACCATCTCGATTCCAACCAACCTTGAATTGTTTCTACCTAGCCCCTTGCAATATTCTCTCCTTGACAAGGAGCTCTGGGTGTGGCTATAATATTCCTAAGGAGTTTTCATTTTGAGATCTCTTTCAGGGGGTGGCCAGTGGATTCTTTTGATTTCTCTTTTACACACTCATTCTAGAATATCAAGACAGTTTTACTTGATAATTGCTTTAAAGATGATATCTAGGTTGTTTTTCTATTTTGACCTTCAGATAGGCCAATAATTTTTCAGTTAACTCTCCTGGATCGATTTTGCAGTTGAGTTGTTTTTTCCAATGACATAATTCACTTTTTCTTCCATTTTTATTGTTTTTATTTTCTTTTTATTTTTTCCTCATTTCTCATTAAGTTGTCCCCTTCCACTTTCTCTATTCTAATTTATAAGAAATTATTTTCTTCATTGAACTTTTGGATGTCTCTTTCCTTTGGACAATTCTGCTTTAAAAGGCATTCTTTTCCTCAATGGTTTTTGGACTTCTTTTGCTTTTTAGGCTAGTCTGTTTTATCAGGTGTTATTTTTCTTCAGTATTTTTTGTGTGTCCTTTACCAAACTGTTGGCACATTTTCCATGATTTTCTTGCATTAATCTCATTTCTCTTCCCATTTTTTCCCTCCACCTCTCTTACTTGGTTTTCCAAATCCTTTTTGCTCTTTTCCCCCAGCTTGAGACCAATTCCTATTTTTCTTGGAGGCTTTGGACATAGGAACTTTGACTTTGTTGTCTTCTGAATGTGTGTTTTAATTTTCTTTGTCACCATAGTAACTTTCATAGTCAGAGGGTTTTTTCTATTGTTTTCTTATTTTCCCCAATCTACTACTTGACTTTAACTCTTTATTAAGAGCTCTGCTTCCAGCGTGAAGAGTGTTACTTCCCAAGTTTCAAGTGTTTTATGCAGTTATTTTCAGTGATACTTCTGGAGACCTGGAAGTTTACAGTTCTTCCCGGGTGTTGTTATCTAGGAGAGATCTTTCCTCTTCTCTTGGCCTGTACTCTATTCTGTGAGTGACCACAAGCAGTCTTTTCTACTCTAGAACTAGGAGGAAAGTCTTTCCCTTCACTGTAGCTGGAAGATCTGGTGTGCTAGTTCTCCTCCCACCCTGTACCTGCCATTCAGAACTGTAACCTGGTCTGTGTATGGGCAAAGCGAAAAGTCCTGCCTCAGTGCTAACAAATGACACCTGTGATCCTTTGGATGAGTTGTTTGATACCTTTAGCATCTTTGGGCTGAGAGATCTGGAAGCAGCTACTGTTGCTGCCACTCCTATGGCCTTCTCCTGGTTTCCTGGAGTTGGGGCTGTGCTGGTATGGCCTGTGCTAGACTATACTCCACTTTCACCCATGTGTGATGACCCCTTTCTGCTGACCTTCTAAGTTTTCTTTGACATCTGTGGATTGAAATGTCTGGAAACCATCATTGCTATGAGTTATTCAGTCACCCCAAGCTCTGGTCTTGGTAAGTTGGGACCCTGTCTGTGCTGCGGAAGCCTGTGTTGGACTGTACTCCTCTGGTGCAACAGACCTTCCTTGCCAACCTTGTCTTATGCCAAGAATTTCTTTCACACCATCCTTTACTTAGTTCTGTTTCTATAAAATTTGTTTAGAGTTATTTTTAAAGGTATTTGAAGGATTCTGAGGGGAGAACTCAGGCAATTCCCTGTTTTTACTGTGCCATCTTTGGGCTGCCTCCTCAGCATCCAAATTTTTAAAGTCACAGTTAAAATGAGCTACAGAAGGAAATAGACAGTAAAACTATATTAATAGGAGACCTAAGTTGTCCCCTCTCATAACTATATAAATCTAACAATTGAATACACAAGAAATATGTTAAGAAGAAGAATAGGATTTTAGAAAAGTTAGCTAAGGTGGACATCTGTATGAAATTGAATATGTATGAAAAAAGAGTATACTTTTTTCTGAGCTGTACATGGTACCTTAAAAAAAAAAACTAACCATATATCAAACATAAAAACCTCACAAACAAATGCAGAAAAGCAGAAATATTCAAAACATACTTTTCAGAACATAATTCAATAAGGATTATTTTAGTAAAAGGTGATGAAATCATAGGTTAAAATTAATTGGTAACTAAAAATTAATTCTAAAGAATGAGTGGGTCAAATATTAAATCATAGAAATAATCGATAATCTTATTAAGGAGAATTATAACAATTAGACGACATATTTGCAGGATGTGGCTAAAGCAGTACTTAGGGGGAATTTCATATCTCTAAATATTTACATGAACAAAAAGGAGAAAAAGCAAATCACTGAATTGGGCATACAATTAACAACAACAACAACAACAACAACAAAAACCCTAGAAGAAAAATAAAACTCCCAGTTACAAACCCAATTGGAAATCCTGGAAATCAAAGGAAAGATGAATAAAATAGAATGTAAGAAAACCTTTAAATTAATAAATAAATTAGGATCTGGTTTCATAAATAGAAAAATAACAATAAAATAAATCAATGTTTAATCTGATTTTAAGAAGAAAGAGGAAAACCAAATTAGCAGTATCAAATTTGAAAAGGGTAAATTCACAACCAATTAAACTAATTGCTATGAGATATTTTGACCTGTTGTATGCTAACAAATCTGATCATCTAAATGAAATGGATGAATATTTATAGAAACATAAATTCCCCAGATTAACAAGAAAGGAAATTGAATACATAAATAACCTTGTCTTAGAAAAAGAAATTTAGCAACTCCTCCCCCCAAAAAAATTTCTTATTACCAGATTAATTCATAAATGAATTCTTCAATACAATTAAAGAAAAAAAATTACTCCAATACTATATAAACTATTTATAACTATTGGTAAAGAAGCACCCTTACTAAACTCTTTTTACGAATAAATATGGTGTTGATACATAAATAAGGAAGAACATCTAAAATACAGAATGAAAATTATGGAACAATTTCCCTAATGAATATTGATGAAATTTTAAAAAATAAAATACTAGCAAGGAGATTACAGCAATATACCCCAAGGATCATATACTATGACAAGGTAGGATTTATTCCAGAAATAGAGGGCTGGTTCAATAATCAGAAGACTATCAACATAATTGATCATATCAATAACAAAATCAACAAAAATTATATGACAATCTCAATAGATTCAGGATAAAAAGCTTTTCACAAAGTACAACAGTCCTATTAAAAAAAACACTAGAAAGCATAGGAATAAATAAAACTTTTCTTCAAATAATTAGTATGAATCTAAAACCAAGGACCACCACTATCTGTAATGGGGATAAACTAGAAACATTCTCCATAAAATCAGGGATGAAGCAAGGCTACCTGTTATCATCACTATTATTCATTATTGTACTAGAAGTTCTAGTCATGATAGTAATAGAAGGAAAATAAATCAAAGGAACCCAAATAGACAATGAGGAAGCAAAATAAACACTCTTTGATATGATTATATACTTAGAGAAGCAAGTCAAAAAAAAAAAAAAACTAGCAGAGACAATTAACAACCTTAGCAGAATATAAAATGAACTCATATAAATCATCTGAATTTCTATATATCACCAATAAAACCCAACAGTAAGAAACAGAAAAGGGAATTTCATTAAATGTAATTTCAGACAACATAAATTACTTTGAAGTGTACCTGCCAAGACAACCTCAGGAACTTTGTGAACACAGTTACAAAATATTTCTCAAATAAATAAAGATCTAAACAATTTGAAAACTCTTAATTGCTCACATGGAGGATGAGAAAGTATAATAAAACCATCATTTCTACTTAAATCAATTAACTTCTTCAGTGTCATATCAATCAAATTAACAAGATATTTTATAGAGCTAGAAAATGATAATGATAACAAAATTCATCTGGAAGAACAAAAGATAATTACTATTTTTTTTAAAGCAATAGGGGTTAAGTAACTTGCTCAAGGTTACACGGCCAGTTATTTCTGGGTGGGGTGCTGAGCATCTGAGGCCGGATTTGATCCAGGTCATCCCAACACTGGAGCCGGTGCTCTTACTCGCTGAGCCACCTGGCTGCCCCTAAGCAATTGGGGTTAAGTAACTTGCTCAAGGTTACATGGCCAGGTGTTTCTGGGTGGGTGCTAAGTGTCTGAGCCTGGGATTCGATCTCCAGGTCTTCTCAACACTGGAGCCCGTGCTCTCATTCACTGTGCTACCTGGCCACCCCTGATAAATACTATTTTTAAAATGTCAATGAAAATATGTTGAAGATGGCAGCCTAGCATTATCAGATCTTAATCTGTATTACAGCGATGCAATCATCAAAATAATCCATTACTGGCTAGAAATAGATTGGTGCATCAATGCAGTATATTAGGGAAACAATACACAGTTGTAAAGGGTCATAGTAATCTACTGTTTGAGGAAGCTAAAGATCTAAGCTTTAGGGAGAAAAAAGTCACTATTTGAAAAAAAAAGTCTGGAAGAACTTCAAAGCAGTTTGGAAAACTAAGTTAAATTGGATGGAGCCAAGATGGTTGAAAAAAGGCAGGTACTTTCTTGAAGCCTGTAGCAGCAAGCACCCCAAGCGTGCTCAGGGTGGCTGCCCATACAGGTTCTTGGATCTGCTTTGATAAAGGAAAGCAACTCAAAATGGGTTAACAAGCTTACTTTAATCAGTCAGACATATATCGTTTACCTTGTTCAGGGGAAAAAGGTCAGCACCCCGAACTTCAAAGTATACAGGCAGAATTATCAAGACAGAAACAGATCAAGTAGACAGATTTCCAAACTGTTCAACCATTACATCCATACCCAGTCAACATCTGGGTTTCCACATCTGGGTTTTTCAAAGCCGGGGGGGCTCTGGACAACGGCTTCAAAGAATCCAGATCAAATCACAGAACACTTCTCAAAGTGAGCCCCCAAAACAAAGCCTCACATCAGGGCTTATATAGCCTTCTCCTGGCTCAGAGAATGTAACAACCTTATTGACCCACTTGCCAATCAAGAAGTATCTACTGAAAAACAAGCCTCCCACCCCAGGCTTCAGGTGCACTTTAGCCTAGGGGCAGGGTAGATCTTCCAAATTTGCATTCCCATTACAAGGGCTCTGAAATTCCTCTCCAAACAACTTTAATTAATGCCTCAAAATGAATTAGAGAGCAGCTGAATTCACAAAAGGAGGGAGTGAAAAAATTTCCAGCCCCAACAACTTAAAAGATCAGCAAGAAATGTCTGTCCCACTGAAATGAGAATGAAGAACAATACAGCACAGGTTGTGATAGTTCAGGCCAGGCCCCAGCAAACCAACAGCAGACTTCAAGGGTGACAGAATCAGGGGCAACCCTATGCTTTGTGGAGTTCTCAATTCACTGATAGTAAAGGGGTCAGAAAACTGATCAGAATATCACAAGGGTCTCTTTACTGCTATTGGATACAGGACTCTGTCACATTACCAAAATGTGAATCTAGGTGACAGTTCCGGGTGACAATTCCAGAGCAAGGTGGAGCACTAGCTTAGCAAAGCTTGTGCAAGCAGAAAAGCAGGGATTATGGTTACAGTTTAGGGATAGAAAAAAGTACTTGTGATTGCACAGACCAGAGCAATGGGCAGGAGAGTAGTAAACACACTTCCCCTTAGGTCACACCACCTTGGAAGAACCAAAAATTTACAGACCCTTAGAAGAAGTTGCATGTGTGCATGCACATGTGCACACACACACACACACACACACACACACACACACACACACACAAACCTGAAGCTTGGGGAAGTGTTTCTTAAATTCAAAGAGCAAAGCTCTACTTTAATATATAGTTAAAAGTCAAGAAAGAGGATGGAAAATGAACAAGCAATTAGAAAAAAAAAAGGACTTGACTATAGAAAGTCACTATGGTGATAAGGAATATTAAAACACAAATTCAGAAGAAGACAACAAAGTAAAAACTGCCACAACCAAAGCCTCAAAGAAAAATATGAATTGGTCTCAATACCACAAAATAATTACTAGGAGAGCTCAAAAAACATGTTAAAAATAAAATAAGAGGGGTGGCTAGGTGGCACAGTGAATAGTGTACCAGACCTGGCTTCAGGAGGACCTGAGTTCAAATCTGGCCTCAAACACTTAACACTTACTAGCCATGTGACCTTGTGCAAGTCACTTAACCCCAAATGCCCTGTTTTCTCGCCCCCAAAAAGCAAAAATAAATCAAATAAGAGAGGTAGAAGGAAAATAGGAAAAGAAATAAAAATAATATAAGATAATCATGAAAAAAGGAATGAACATTTTAATAAAAGAGGCAGAAAAATACTGAAGAATATAACACCTTAAAAAAAAAAACACAACAGAATAGGCCAAACAGTAGAAGAGATAGAAAAATCCCCTGAAGAGAACTCCAGAAAAAGGAATTGACCAAATGGGGTAAAAAGGAACAAAAGCTCAATGGAGAAAATAATTCCTTAAAAATAACAGTTGGGCGAGTGGAAATTGAAGACTCCATGAGAAAACAAGATAGAATAAAATAAAAAAAAATAAAAATAGAAGAAAATGTGAAATATGTCACTGGGAAAATATCTGATCTGGAAAAATAGATCAAGGAGAGATAATAATTTTTGGACTTCCAGAGAAATTATCAAAGAAAACTGCCTTGATATTCTAGAACAAGAGGGTAAAATAGAAATTGAAAGAATCCACTGATTACCTCCTCCCACAAAAAGAAGTATGATATAAATTTCATAGTGGAAGATGGAGGAAGACGTGGTGATTTGAACCTTACTCTCATCTGAATTGGCTCAAAGAGGGAATAACAAACATTCACATTTGAGTATAGAAATCTATCTTTCACTACAGGAAAGTAGGAGGAAAAGAGGACAAAAGGAGTGTGGCTGGTAGAAGGTAGGGAATATTGAGGGAGGCAGTTGTAAGAAGCAAATTACTTTTGAGAAGGTGAAAAGATAGAGAGAGGAGTATGAAGAGTGAAGAAATAAGATGGAAATAAATACACAGTAACCATGCTGGAAAATATTGCAAGCAAGTTTCTCTGATCAGAGAAAATTTAACTCATTTTTCAAACATATAGAGAGCTGAGTTAAGTTGAGACAGAGACAGAGAGAGACAGAGAGAGAGAGAGAGAGAGAGAGAGAGAGAGAGAGAGAGAGAGAGAGAGAGAGAGACAGAGAGAGGGGGCAGAGAGAGAGAGACATAGACAGAGACAGAGAGAGACAGAGAGAGAGACACAGAGAGAAAGACAGAGAGAGAGAGAGAGAGAGAGAGAGAGAGAGAGAGAGAGAGGCAGAGAGAGGGGGCAGAGAGAGAGAGACATAGACAGAGACAGAGAGAGACAGAGAGAGAGACACAGAGAGAAAGACAGAGAGAGAGAGAGACAGAGA
>NW_027187368.1:7105871-7128559 GCF_028583685.1 Petaurus breviceps papuanus | reverse complement strand
AGAGAGAGACAGAGACATAGACAGAGACAGAGAGAGACTGAGAGAGAGACACAGAGAGAAAGACAGAGAGAGAGAGAGAGAGAGAGAGAGAGAGAGACAGAGAGAGAGAGAGAGAGAGAGACAGAGAGAGAGAGACAGAGAGAGAGAGACAGACAGAGACAGAGACAGAGAGAGAGACAGAGACAGAGACAGAGAGAGAGCCAGAGAGAGACAGAGAGACAGAGAGAAAGAGAGAGAGAGAGACAGAGAGAGAGAGAGAGACAGAGAGAGAGACAGAGAGAGAGAGAGACAGACAGAGACAGAGACAGAGAGAGAGACAGAGACAGAGACAGAGAGAGAGAGAGACAGAGAGACACAGAGAGAGAGAGAGAGAGAGACAGACAGACAGACAGACAGACAAACAGACAGAGACAGAGACAGAGACAGAGCCAGAGAGAGAGAGAGACATTCCCCAACTGATAAATGGTCAAAGGATATGAACAAGCAGTTTTCAGATGAAGAAATCAAAGCTATATAAAGTAATATAAAATGCTATAAGTCCCTATTGATTAGAGAAATGCACAAAAACAACTTTAAGGTACAACCCCACATCTCTCAGATTGGTTGATATGAGAAAAAAGGAAGATGACAAATGTTGGAAGGGATGCAGGAAAATCGAGTCACTAATGCATAGTTGGTGGAGTAGTGAACTGATTCAACTATCTCCAAGAGCAATTTGGAGCTATATTCAAAGCTCTATAAAATCATGCACACCCGTTGACCCAGTACTGTCACTACTAGCTCTGTATCCCAGAGAGATTTTCAAAAAGGAAAAGAAAGGACCTTTGTGTACAAAAATATTTTGGCAGCTCTTTCTGTGGTGGCAATGAATTGGAAATGGAGGGGGTGCCCACTGATTGGGGAATAGGTGAAACATATATGACAAATGATTTTGATGGAATACTATTGTGTTATAAGAAGTTATGAACAGGATGCTGTCAGAAAAACCTGGAAAGACGCAAAATGTTGCAAAGTGAATTAAGCAGAACGAGGAGGATATTGTATACAGAAACAACAACATTGTATTATCATCAACTGTGAATAACTTAAGTGTGCTCAGCAATACTGTGATCCAATGCAATTTTAAAGCACTTACAATGAAAAAAGCTTCATGACTGTTGGGTCTTGAACTAAATGTTCTTCTGCTAAAGTCTTATGCTTGTGCTACAAGTTCTAACAGCCTATTTTTCTGATTTTCCCTCCTCTTCTGTCTTTTAGTTCTGACTCACCTGCCTCTTACTTGTGATTTGAGATGAAAAGAACATATGATTCAGAAGTTGAAAGATGTTAAACATCATGTGGTCCAAGCTCTTCATTTTACAGATGAAAAATGTGACCCAGAGCCAACTAACATTCTCAAAGTCATATTAGTCAGACAATAGGAAAATGAGATTTGAACTCATGTCTTTAACACCAAATCCAGTGCTTTTTAAGCTATACCACTCCACTGCCACTTTCAGTGATACTGCCCCTAGCAATGTCCAAGGGAATCAGATAGCCCCCCTTCTTAGAAGTGTCTATGAAATTAGAGCTACTGGTTTCTAAGGGAAGGATTTAGAGATTTACCAATAAAGTGTATAAATTTAGTTGTGGGCATCTATGAATCTACTTAAACAATTCAGAGGACTTCTATTTTGGTATTCTATTTGTACCAGCATATATTATAATTTATTGCTGATAGTAGGCATTAATAACTTGGTTAATTTGTTTAATTTCATCCTTTGAAGTCTTTTGCTATATTTGAATAGTCACATTTGCCACACAAATGATACCTGACATTAGATTGCAAATTCCATGAATGCAGCAATTATGTTTTATAGAAATCTTGCATCCCACTCAATGATGCTGTATACAGGTGGCACTTAATAAATATTTGTAAATGAGTGAATAAATTAATGAGATATTCCTATACTACTCCTTGTATATGAGGAAACTGAGGTCTACACAGCAGGTTCTCTTAACACTTTTTGGTTATGAGTCTCTATAGCAGTCTGCTGTAGTCTGTGGACCCCTTGAGTGTTTTGAGAGGTTTCTGGACCCCTTTGACAGGCTAGTGAAGTTTAAAGATCCCTTCTGAGAACAATGTTTTTAACTCAATAAAATCAAATACATTTGATGAGAAAAAAACTAATTATATTGGAACATATTTATCAAAATAGTTCAACAGAAAAACAAGTAAATAAATAGTTTTTTTTTTTTAAGTTTATTTAACCCAGGTCAAGAATTCCTGAAATAGAGATTAAGTGGCTTGACTAAGATCATAAAGATAAGTAACAGATACCAAATTTGTACTTTGTACTTCTGTTTCCTAAATCCAGGGCTCCCATCTTTAGCATGCTGCTTCTGAATCAAATTACCTGACTCCCAGTCTCGAATTCTTTTCAAGTACCTCTCAAGGTCTTTGAGGACCCTTTCTGAGGCATGAGGTTTGATCCATAATCCTTGCCACTCCCTCCTCTTAGAACAGTCTGTCCCTATTGAATGACCTTCTCATTTTCTTTCAAGCTCCCAGATTTGCCCAAGGATATCATACTCACTAATGAGCTTCACTACAACATGAAGGCTTTGTTTTTGTTATTGTTTTTTTTTTCCCCATGGAGAATGTTCTCTGATTGTCACATAAGTAAAGAATGCTTCTTGAGCCATAGGTCCCCTACTCAACACCAGAGTTGGCTGAATGTCTTTTCCAAAAAGGCCTCATTTTGGATTCAACTACAATGTGTTCCTGGAGCTGGCTGAATCCCAGCATGTCAGCACTTCTTAGTTCTCTCAGTGCTGGACATACCAATTACAAATACACCAGAGCTGCTGTGTAAAGACAGGGACATTGGCACAAGTCAATTACCTCTCCATGGCCTGCAGTTGCTGCAAAAACTGAGTGGGACTCAAGGGCTGAGTATCTGTAATAGGGAGACACACAGGGAGAGTATTTAAAGGAGCTGGGTGGTGGCCCTAAAGTTTAAGAATCTTGTTAAATTTTTATCTCTGAAGCCTGAAGACTTGCTCTGCCCTGTGGGTTGTAAATGCTCCCTTTCCCCTATTGTGCAAAAGTAACCATCATATTAATAACAATAAAGGACTTCAAAATACATGTGATTTGATCTCCTGTATGTATCCTTGCCACTGATACACATGCCTCTTGTTTCATGTGTTAGTAAATGCTTTAGTGACTTAATGTGAGCAAAACTTTCACCATTTTCATCATTGGTAGCTAACCTTTCTGTATGTCACTATTAATGAGCTTATCTAATGAACAAAACTAATGATGAAACTTTTAGCACTTAGCTAAGCTTGTGCTAGGGCAATATCATATCCATAGAGAAAGTGAATTTCACTCTGAATTCCAGTCTCACTTTGTCAATGAGTGGGTACTGAAAGACAAACCTTCACCATTCTGAAAGTCTTTTCAGTTTGCTAGTACCTGACAGCAATTGTGTTCTCCTATCATAGTCTTCAATACCTTATATTGCCTCTCTGTCATATAAATTCAGTTGAATTGAATGGAAGGATTTGGAATGAGGAACTGAAGTAAGAATTTGTTGGAGGTATATTTTTAATAGCTCACAATGATAGAACAATTGCAACACGTTTGTCAAAGAATTTCCATTATTGTATGACCTTGAATGAGACATCCACCCCAACCCCTAGACCTCCTTATGTTCATCTACAAAATAAAATTGTTGAGTCATCTAGAGAAGAATATGATCATTCTATGGTTCTTTTTGGGGGGGAGGGGCAGCCTCCTTGATTCAAACACTGATCTCAGTGATATGTGTGACTATTGTCTGCACTTGAGATAAGAAAGTTGAGTTCCAGGAAGATTAAGGAAATTGAAAAAAGTTACATAGCCACTTAGTGACTGATTGGGGACTCACAGTCTCTTAAACAGGGTCTATTGACACAGAGCAGTACTACATATCCCTTGATAAGAGAAAATGAGCACCTAATTACTATAGTGCTAGGATATGTTTAGCACAGAAAAATGATTACTTCTAATATTTATATGAAGATTGTCCTAATATTTGCCATTATTGCCAGAAATTCAGATGGCATTATTTGATTCCCAGTCATTTGAGTGGAAGAGAAGGGGTCTTTTCTTTGGACTTAGACCACATGCTACTGGTTTTCAAAGAGTATTGGCCCAAGAGTTAGAGAACTAGGTTCAACTCAGGTCCCTTTCATGACTGTTTCAGGTAAAGGACTTTTACAAATTCTGGGTCTTCTTGACTTTGTCTATTTCCTAAAACAAAACAATTAAAAATATTAACAGTTAAGAGCACTTAACATAATTTCAAAATTGAACTCTTGGTAACAAAAAAAAAATCCAACTACAGGATGAGGAAACATGATTAGGCAGCAGATTAGCTGGGGGAAAACAAAATATCTGAGGAACTTTAAGATAACTGTGCCATGTGTCAAAGTGGATGACCTTCGAGTCAGTAAGTCCTGGGTTCAAGACCTGTTTTTGCCATATCCTGGATATGTGACCCTGAGCAAGTCATTTAACTTTTTAGGGTCCCAGGCAACACTCTAAGATTATAAATTATAGATAAAAGCACTAATATTCATTAGGTGAGAAATTGTTTGCTTAGAGCTTCCTTCCCCAAAGAAATCATGGATATACACTTTTTCTCACCTGCTCTCCCTTCCCCCCCAAAAAATGTTCAGTAGCATTGTGACGTGGCAGACCAAAATAGCTAATGTGACCTTGGTTCCAAATAAGAGTGGGGAATTATGTAGGAATAAGTTGGTGATAATTGTTTTGCACCATACCATAGTCAGACTACAGATGAAGTATTATATACAGAATGGTGAAGAGCTTTGAGTCCTTGTCATGTAAAGGGATATTTAGCATCAAGTAGGGAAGACATGGGGTAGTGGGGACTGGGGAGAAGAAAGACAGCTATGTTTAAGTATTTTAAAGAGTGTCATGTGCAAGATGAGTCCTGTATGTTGCCCAGATGGCAGAACAAGGGTCAGTGAATTAAAATGATAAAGAGGCAAATTTGAATTTGATGTCAGAAAAAAAAAATCTTCTTAAAAAACCTAAAGGTAGTTATAAGTTTAACAGTTGCCTCAAGAAGTAAGGACTCCCAACTGAAGATATTCATGCCAAAGCTGGATGACTAATTGTTTTTTTCCAATTTATTCATTTATTTTTAGTTTTCAACATTCATTTCCACAAGATTTTGAGTTACAATTTTTCCCTGTCTTTTCCCTAACCCCATTCCAAAATAACAAGCCTATTGAATACATCTTCCCCCAATCTATTCTCTCTTA
The DNA here is from genome assembly GCF_028583685.1 of Petaurus breviceps papuanus. Classification (NCBI taxonomy): domain Eukaryota; kingdom Metazoa; phylum Chordata; class Mammalia; order Diprotodontia; family Petauridae; genus Petaurus; species Petaurus breviceps. The sequence goes on along the minus strand of NW_027187368.1, from coordinate 7,123,240 downwards.
TATCCTCCCCCATCACCTCCCTAACTTTCTAGTAAGTCAAGATGGATATATATATATATGTGTGTGTGTGTGTGTGTGTGTGTGTGTATATATATATATATATATAAAATTTCCCAGTTGCATGTAAAAAACAATTTTTTTAAACATTTGTTTTTAAAACTTTGAATTCCATATATTTTTCCTTCCTCCCTCCTCACCCACCCCAAGTGGGAATATAAGCAATTCAATATAGGTTGTACATGTGTAGTTACCCAAATCATTTCCCTAGTAGTTACATTGTGAAAGACTAACTATATTTCCCTCCATCCTATCCTGACCCCCACTTATTCTATTTTTTTCCTTTGACCCTATCCGTTTTCAAAAATGTTTGCTTCAAACTACTCTCTCCCCCAATCTGCCCTCCCTTCTATCTTCCCCCCTCTTATCCCTTACCCTCCCATTTTACTGTAGGGTAAGATACCCAATTGAGTGTGTATATCATTCTCTCCTTAATCCAGAATCAATTAAAATAAAGTTGCCCCATTTGCTTTCACCTTCCTGCTCTTTCCTTCCATTGTATGAGAAAATTTTTTATATGAGAAAATTTACCCTAATCTATCTCTCCCTTTCTCCTCCTAATAAATTCCTCTCTCACTTCTTAATTTTATTTTTTAGATATCATCCCTTCATATTCAACTTATCCTGTGCCCTCTGTCTATGCGTACATTAGCATACGTATGGCCACACTCACATATATATTTATATACACATACACTCTCCTATACATACATATATATGTATGTACACACCCACATATATGTTTCTATATATACATAAACACATATATGTTTATACACACACACACACACACATATATATATATATACATATATATATATATATATATATATATTCCCATCAACTCTCCTCATACTGAGAAAAGTCTTATGAGTTACAATTATCTTGTTTCCATGTAGGAATGTAAATAGTTCAACTTTAATAAGTTCCTTATGATTGTTTTTCCTGTTTACCTTCTCATGCTTCTCTTGCTTCCTGTATTTGAAAGTCAAATTTTCTGTTCAGCTCTGGTTTATTCATCAAGAATTCTTGAAACTCCTCTCTTACATTGAATAACCATATTTTTCCCTGTAGCATTAAACTCCATTTTTTCTGGGTAGGTGATTATTGGTTTTAGTCATAGCTCTTACGACTTCCAGAATATCACATTCCATGCCCTTTGTTCCCTTAATGTAGAAGCTGCTAGGTCTTGCCTTATCCTGATTGTGTTTTCACAATACTAAAATTGTTTCTTCCTGACTGCTTCCAATATTTTCTCCTTGACCAAGGAACTCTGGAATTTGGTTATAATATTCCTAGGAGTTTTCTTTTTCAGATCTTTCTTAAGAGGCATTTTGTGAATTCTTTCAATTACTTTTTTGCCCTCTGGTTCTGGAATATCAGGGCAATTTTGCTTGACAATTTCTTAAAAGATGGAGTCTAGGCTCTTTTTTTGATTAGGGCTTTCAGGTAGTTCAATAATTTTTAAATTATATCTCCCGGATCTATTTTCCAGGTCAGTGATTTTTCAAATGAGATATTTCACATTGCCTTCTATTTTTTCATTTGTTTGGATCTGTTTTATAGAATCTTGATTTATCATAAAGTTATTAGCTTCCAATTTCACCAGTCTAATTTTGAAGGAGTTATTCTCTTCAGTGAGTTTTTTAAATTCCTTTTCCATCTGGCAATTTTGGCTTTTTAAGGCATTCTTACCCTGATTGGCTTTTTAGACCTCTTTTGTCATATGTGTTAGTCTATTTTTCAAAGTGTTATTTTCTTCAGTATATTTTTGGGTCTCCTTTAGCAGGCTATTGACTCACTTTTCATGATTTTTCTTGCATAGTTCTCACTTCTCTTCCCAAGTTTTCCTCCACTTCTTTCAAAATCCTTCTTGAGATCCTCCATGGCCCGTAATCAATTCATATTTTTCTTGGAGTCTTTTGTTGCAGAAGTTCTGACTTTACTATTTTCATCCCAATGCATGTTTTGATCCTTTTTGCCCCCGCCAAAAGGGTTCTATGGTCTGTTTATGCTTCCTCTGCTTGTTCATCTTGCCAGCCAATTACTTGCCAGAACCACATGGCTCATGCAGCAATGTGCTCAGCTCCCAGCACACTGTGATAGACCTTTCATGTCTGCCTGGCAGGCTGCTTTCAGAGGGAGATTTGTTTCTCTCTGTCTCTTTCTGGTTTCTTTAGCTCTAAAGTTAGTTTAGAGTCATTTTTACATGTATTGGAAGTAATTGGAATGCGAGCTCAAGCCAAGTTTGTGCTTCTACTCTACCATCTTGGCTCTATCCCTGATGACTAGTTGTTTGACATTTTATAATGGCTTCTTCCAATTTTCAATCTTGACAATTTCATGTGTTTCTGATTGGTGAAATGTGAATATTCCAATTAATGACATCTAAGTCTCTCTCTGTTCTAACATTCCTTGTTAAAATTTTCTGAAATTCATTATCCCTTCTAGATTTTTACTTTTTTTGAAACATGAAGACCTTGAAATAAATCTAAACTTTTCCTTAGCTATATCACACCTTTGTTGCATCCTCTAATCTCAAGAATTAGAAGACTGGTTCAATATGAATAACTTCTTCCATTTTCAATGTGCCCTGTGGGTAAATTACAGAGTATTCTACTATGAAGTAGATGATATTGAGGATAGATATTTATAGAAGTCTCAGGAAAAGAGAGGCAGTATCATTCAGAAATAGTTCTCATTTATTGATTATTTAAAGTTACTTTTATTGATTATTGCTGAGCCTATGATTCAGTTAATTCAAGCAAAATGCATGTCACTTCTCCAAAATTAATAACAATAAATTTCTCAAAGTCTAACCTATTGTCCTAGTCTTATGTGTGTGTGTGGGGGGAGAAGAAAACCAGAGAGGAAGAAGGTGCTATATAAAAGGAGCAGAGTGGCAGCTAGGGTAATATATTGCAGTGATTTTAGGTATCCTGAGATTGCTGTGGAATCTGTGAAAGCCTGAAAAGAACACTGAAATACTGATGAATTGGCCTCTGGTGATATGCCTTAGGTTAGTGCTTTGGTCAGTGCAATTTAATTTCTCCTAAGAATTGAACAAATAGTCAGTGTGGTATAGCATTGATGGCTGGCCCATAGTTAGAACTGTTGTGGTGATTAGCTGAACAGAAAGGACAGCACAACAAGTAGCATATCTTCATTTTCTGGTGCCACATAGAGGGAAGACAAACATGCAAATACCCCACTGACTGGAAGTGCTTCAATTCATGTGGCAATGGCCCCTAAGGTAAGCAAATCATGAATGTGAACTAAAGGGACTAAGGATATTTTCAATGTGAAAATATTATACCATGATTAAATTAGAAACAAATATAATCTACTATAGGCAAGAACTTCATACTCTTAAATAAATTAATCAATGATACTTTCACCACCAAGCCCAAAAATATGTATTTCACACCAATGTAGGCAATCATCAAAGCACCTACATTCCAAAATCCATATTATATTAAAGGAGTGCTAAATGAATGTAAATGTAAAGAGGGAAAATTTGAAGAACCTGAAGTAATTGAAACTTTACTTTGAATGCCAACACCAGTAATTTCACCTACTAGATGTCAAAAATAATACCAAGTCCTAAATGGCTTTGAGGAGGAGATGTGCGTACTAAGAATATAATTTTTAAAAATAACTTTTTCTAAGTTTAAGCAACATGAATTAACATGATGGACCAAACATATGAACAGAGATGGGAAAGAGAGATCTACCTGTTATAACTAACATGAATGAACATATTTTTAATATGACGTTTGACCAAAATAGTAAAAAAAAAAAAAAACACTTGAGGACATGCCTACAATAGTATGACAGCCACCATGGAAAGAACCATTGGAGGAAAAATGAAGTTATCATGGAATAATCTAAAGTCTTCCCTTTGTCAAACAAAACGAAGACAGGCACAGTTTGCATTGTTTTTGATCACCTGCATAAAGACAGTAGAAAACTCTATCAATATACAAGTGTACACATGAGCTAAATTTTGAATAGCATTTTGACCCATTAACAGAACAAAATAAGATGCATGGGATAGAATCCAGAAAACAAAAGCTTATCATATATTCAAGTTCCTCTTAATAAGCAAATGAAAGTAAAAAATCAAAAGATTTAGATGATTCCAAGAGTTAAAGAAGTGGAAAGAATAGAATAAGCAATTCAAAATCAATAAAAGATGTTATTACATCTTGAGAAACAAGAAAATGAAAGGAGAGACAACCTCCAAAGAAGATTGATATTGACAATTTCTGGTTATTCATATAGTGATAAGTAATCCAACAGAAAGGAAGTGAAGTTGAATAAAAATGAAGCAGAAGGTGTGTACATAATTAATATAATGAATAACACAACATCTATATCAAGGCAGTCAAGTGAAACTTTAGATTCCCTACAAAACTACAATGTAATGGGTACAGATATGACCCATATTTATTAGCTCTAATGCATCACAATAAAGCATGAACCATTAGCAAGGCACTTTATCAGTTTTCTTTCAAACATAATCCTGATTCTACTTCATTAATGGAAAGTATGAAATATACACACACACACGTATATATATATATATATATATATATATATATATATGAATCTATGCTCTATATAAAGTATGTATTATTTAGATAACACATACACATACATATAAACAGTTACAAGAAAACAATGTATTAGCTGAAATGACAAAAGTGTATATAAAAGTTGTAGGACCATAAAGAGCAAATAATCTTCAATTTGATAACTATTAAAGAAGCTACATAAATGTGCCAATAACATTTACATGCCCTTTATTGATTTTTGCTGAGTCTATGATTCAGTCCACACTCATGAGTTGTTCAGATATTGTTTTTATATTACGGTGCCCCAAGGATAGTGAGAATGTTAGAGTATTAGGTATCTGAATGGAATTTTGTTTCTAAAACATTCAGCTAAAACAATCACGTCAAGAACAATTAATTCAAAATATGGCTTATTTAGAGAGATACTCCTACCTAGTTTAAAACCTAATATCAATGCTCTTGAAGAGAATTGAATTAAGCCACAAAGTTAAAGAGTAAGTTCTATCAAATCTCTTTTTAATTGCTTGATGTTAACAGATGACATGAAGTGATATGGTTCCACTGATAACATTAAACATCTTTTTATCTTTTGTACTCTCCCTGCAATGATATCAAAATATCATTTAGATTCAATAAGCATAAAATTTTTAATGCTTGTCAAGGAAAAATAGAGACTGAAGACTTTGAGCTTGAATCTGGAAGTCAAATTGAAGTAACAAATGAAAGCAAAACTCACAAGTACCTTAGTTTCCTCCAGGCAAAACACATAGAATTATCAAGGCAAAATCTGTGACTGTGAGTGTTAAAGGTTTTAAGGACATCATACATTCAGCATCAGTGTACAAGAGGAAGCACACATTTAAAGTTAATTAAACCAGGCTTTGGCACATGCCCAGATTACCTAAAATGGATTTACCCATATGGGAGATGCTGGAGACCTGTTTCTGGGAGAAGACATTTACAAAGATGTTGCCATACCAAATACTCATAATATTCAAGTTACATGAAATGGAAAGTTTTAAAACTATATAGACCCAATCAAAGGTATCAAATCATAAGGGAAATGATTTATGTACTTATCAGTGCTGTTGTCCTCTCTATTATTGGAGTTATCACAAAATTGATTTTAGTGAATCCACAGAAGATGAGCTCTGGAGGATACTAGGTGATGTAGTGCATACTGTACTGGACCTGGAGCCAAGAAGACCTCAGGTCAAATCTAATCTGATGCCTTTACGACCTATGTGATCACTTAACTTTTCTCTGCCTTGGTTTTCTCATCTTTAAAGTGGGGATAATTATAGCACTAAGGTCCCAGAGTTGTAGTGCTCACAAAAGTGAATATTTATAAATAACTTTGCAAAAGGTATAGCTCCGCATAAATGTTCTTGTTCTTGCTGTTGTTGTTATTCCAAAGCTCTTTTTCTATTATACAAAGTTGTGATTTTATTTAGCTGTGTAACAATCTGAAGAATATTACATGTAAAAAGGATGATAGGTGAGTAGCAACTCATTGCAGGACTATTTTATCTGAACTCCATTTAAAAGATCATGATAATGATGATGAGGATGAGGTTGATGATAATGACTCCCCATTCATAAAACCCTCTAATCAAATTCTCCTATCTATAAACTCCTTTATTTGGATATCCCTTCCATTAAGTCAAATTATAAACTATTAAGGTATACTCAACTTGGGCCACTCTTGTCCTATCCTCCCATAAATCTCCTACAAGGAATCCACTACAGCAATCCACAGAACCTGTTACAATCTGCAAATCATCTTTTTAGCTTCCTCAGAACATTTGCATGAGGGAGGATGAGGCAGATAATATTATCAATTTTTAAAATTAAGGAAAACAAACCTTAGAGAAATGAAGAGTCTCATCCATGTCCACTTAGCTACCAAGTCATACAGCCAGCACTTGAGGCAAGGTCTTTTGTCAGCAAGTGATATTGAGGTTGCTTAATAAAATCTTATCCATTTGGCCCTCATTTATTTATTCCTTCCACTTCACAAGGACTTTTCAGTTCACACAGATGGTAAGATGCAATATCCCAGTAGGTGGACCTTAAATTGTTTTCATTCATAAAACTAAAGGGATGCTGCTAACTTACATCAGTAAGTGATAGATCTTGAGAACAAGGATAACTGGCTCATTTTGTTTTTTGCCAAGAAACCTGAAACTTGTTGTGCCATTCTAGTCTCCAAACTTGCATTGGAAAATGGATTTGTGAATGTTTGAGTTACCAGCATCATCAAGCTCTCTGGTCAGAAGTTTACTTCAATCTGCTCTTTGGATCTCTTTTAATTCCCATATAGTTCTTAAGTAAAATGTTTATTTTCTTACTCTAGTTCTTGGGGTCACATGCTGATTTCCAAAATTAAATAAAAACACAAATACATAGAACAAAACAAAATATAGGAATGGTAAAGGTGAGTAACTACAAGAAGAGGGTCAAAGGCATTGACTACTTTCATATAACCTTAGTTGGCTCTGTGAAATCATAGTGTAGGGGTCAAGGATGCATGCATGTACCTCATGCATGTACAGAACTTGGGGCTGCCTCTAGAGATGGACTTACTGAGGCCCAGATGTCTTCCTGTGGTCATGTTGTGAAATGACTTGGTGGCATTTTCATAAGATTTATTTTACTTAAACTTCCATACTGGTGTAGGAAGTAAAGTTTTAACAAAAACATCTTCCTTCTGTCTTTTGCAGAAAATGATGATTTACATGGGAAGCACAGAGTGAATTGCATGCACTTGTCTGAGTGGACTCAGTTTCAGTAATTTCAGGTTTCTGGCCAGCCTCACCTCCCTCCCCCCACATACATACACAGAGTATGATTTGGAAACTAGGGTATGTATATGTATGTGTATGTGTGTGTATATGCATGTATGAACACATCCATGATCTCAAAGTATTTTGTTATAATTCCCTCTTTCAGCTAAAAATAGAAAAAAATCAGGCCAATTGAGAACTCTAATAATTTGAGAAATCTAGTGTTATTATTAATACTCACCCTCTTCTGCACTAAACATTTGTAATGTATATATTAGTACTTTGCGCCAGTTACTCCTGCCTTCAAAGATTCAATGTCCTCTCTTTTAAATGAAATGACCATATTTTCAGCCTTTGTATGATATGTGGCTTGACACCCCCCTTAATCACTAAATATACCGAGACTGTTCTGTGCTGGGACAAAAGGCATAATCTCATTATCTTACATTTTCAACACTAACTTCAGTTTCTCATATCATGTAGTCCCTACTTTTTCAAGCTGTCTTGGGTTCAGTGGTGGGAGACCAATACTTGCTGCTTTCAAATATTTTCAGAGTATTGGACTACAGAAGTGGTTAGTAACTAGTGAATGGGAGGAAAGAAAACAGAAGGTTAACTTAGACACTACCCAATTGGCACAATTTAATTTATAGCTTTTTGGAATATGGAAAAAAATACTTTGGTTTCATTCACTATGTCAAAGGAGGATTTGGAAGAGCAGGATTGAAAGTCAAAAGAAGGAGAGGGGGACAGAATTGGCCATTAAGTTTGAGGGAAATACTAATTTATATAGAAAATATTATTCCTTCTTTAAAATTCCTTTGAAAAAAGTAAATTCATCAATTATAAACTCAGAAATTTTAGAGTTAGATGGGGTTTTATCATATAGAAGACAGAAAGTAGACTTAGAGAGTACATAATATGCTATTCATAGAATAATTTAGAAAGGAATATTAGAACTTGTAATCGTAGAGTGGGAAGGAACCTTAGAACTACAATAAGGAGAGGAAAAAGATTAAAACTTAGAGGGACCTTAGAAAAATAAGAAAGAAACATAGAATATGAGAGTTGGTATTCTGAGGAAAAGTTCTTTTGAGGAGGCAAGATTTAGCATCTGTCAGTGGTGCCATTCACTGTGTACCTTAGGCAAGTCAATTAGTTCTGGGGCTTTGGTTTCCTCATCTCCAGAATGTAATGATAACAACTGTTTTCACTTTCATAGATACATTATAAACATGTTTGGTATTGAAATATCCTTTGAGCAATAAGTCAATGCCTAACAAATACCTATTCAAGGAATGAAAAAAATGCTTCAATCAACCTTGAGACTTTGACTAAGAGACTCCACCTTTCTTGGCCTTTTGTAAAATATAGAATTTGGACTGGATGATTTCTTAGCTCCTTCTTCAGCCTCATGCTTTATGAATCCATGAATGATTTTGAAATCTTCTTTCACCTAAAGTTAACAAGAAAATTATGTGATTTTGCCTCTTTTGGCCTCAGTTTCCAAACCTAGAGTTACCTTTTTATTTCCAGATGTCTGGGGACATCCCCTCACTATGTAAATTTGAGACATCCCTGTTTAACCAGGGTACCATATGCATCTTGTGTCTATCTATTCAGGGCACAATGTGCCAAAATAAACCAGTAAAGCCTCACAACAGGGACATTAAGTACTACTGAGGGAGGATTGAGTGAGGTCAGCTAATCTGATATTGTGGAGCCTGGCAAATGGCAGGCCCCAGATTTATAGCCCCATGTTTACAATGATGAGACACGGTCACTTTTTTATTTGACCTACACCATCCCAAAAGAAAATTGGAAGTATAATTAAAACCAGGAAAATGATAACTTAGGCATTGATTTTCCCATAAATGTGCCAACCTCAAAGAACAGTGGCTGGTATCTAACTTTCCTGTCCTGCCAAGGAACTTTAGATGAATGAAACCTTCAACTTCAATAAGTTGGCTTGTTCTGGAGTGTGAAAATTAAAGCCGGGATGCTGGAGATGACTCACACCTGTAGTTCAAATGTCTCTAAAGGCTGGAATTAGAAGAAAATCACAGCAACAGCTTCCATTTATACATGATCATAAAATTTTGGTGCTGAAATGGATGTGAGATCATCTAATTGAAAACTCCAATTTTACATATGAGGAAAGCAAGGCCCTGAGAATACAAGTGACTGCTTTAGCTTCTACAAAGCACTTCCCTCATAATGCTGCTTGATAGTTGCTAATGCTAGTATTATTATAATTTTACAGTTGAGGAAATCAAGTCTCAAAGAAAAGAAGATTTGCCCATTGAAACACATACTAAGGAGAGAAGTAGTAATGAGAAACCAGATTTTCTGTGACCATGCTACCTTTCCTAAGAAAATGAGGCATCCAAATGAGACAAACAATTCAGCATTGAAGACACTTCACAGTTCTGCCCCCAATGAACATCCAGTCAGAGCACAAGTTCAGATTTCTCACATGTCCTTCTGGAAGGGAACCTGTCTTCCTTCATCTATAACAGTTAAATTTATATCGCATATAATCCTTTCCATAATAGATGTATCAAACTGTGCCTTAATACAAAAGTATGATTGTGAGGCAAAACCCCATTATACTCAAAGGCTGTGGATATAGAGCTGTGACTGCAAGTCGACTATGCACGATTTTAATAAGCTTTGATAATGTGTTATCAGTTCGTGGGAGCTATAGATTGAATTCGTATAGATTTTTGGCTGCAGCTTCCAAATGATCAATCACGACAGCATATGAAAATCATTTCATTCCTTTCAATTGACAAGAAGATGTGATTTAAAATGCCAGACTTTGGATGTATGAGCAGGACTCCTGTAATTAATCACCTGGAATAAACTATCTTATTTAGCAGCTATTTGGAGGCAGGAGAGCTTTGGGGGAGAGGGTTAGGGGAAGATTAAAAAAATTGCATAATATAGAAAAGCTTCACATGGCATGTGCATATAAATGAATGATATTTGAATGGACTTCATTTTTGTGTATTCCCTTCTTCTCTTAAGTCATTTATTTAGAGGGGAGTGGTAAGTATGAGATAGTGGCAAGAGGATTGGACTATGAACCAGAATACCACAGTTTTAATCATATTTCTATCACTAATTTATTGTTTGACTTGAGGCAAATAACTCCCACTTCCTGTGCCTCAGTTTCCTCACTTAGAAAGTGACACAGAGTGGACTAGATAATGTCAAAGGTTCCTTTGAGTTCTAATTTTCTGGAAATACCAATAAACCTAGCATACCCAAATCATAAGGTTGCTGTTATTATTCATAGTTTAATAGAGCACAGATACAGGACAACATAGAAACTTTGAACATGTTATGTTGGAATATAGATTGTAAGAACTGGAAGTGAATTTAACAGTCATCCATTTCAAATGCTTGATTTTATAGATAAGGAAACTGAATTGACTTGTCTTAAGTAAAAATATCTTATTTGATTTCTACAACAAAATGAGAGATAGAGAGCACACATATTAGTATAATATCATAAATAGGAGAGGGATAGGTGCTGGACCTGTGATTTCATGGGTATGAGGAATCCTTTGCTGAGCAAACTTCAACCTTTCTCTACCTTCTCTGAAATGTATAGCCTTTTAGTGGCCTAGAGCAATGAGCAGATAAGTGATTTGTCCAAGGTCACACAGTGCATATCACAGCAGAACTTGACCCTAGGATTTCCTGAATTTATGGGAATCTTTCTATCCACTAAACCATGCTTTCTCTCAGTGATCTAATAATGATTATTATTTTCTCCATACTATATTTAAAGAGACTGAGGCATAGATAGATTAAATGATTTATTAAATGTTTTATAGCTAATAACAATATTAGCTAATTTTACATAGGTTTTAAATTTTCAAAAGTATTTTGCATGTGGTATTTCACTTTATCCTTAAGCTTGTAAAGTAGGTGCTATTATTATCTACATTTTATAAATGAGGAAGCTGAGGTTCAGAGATGTGAAGTGACTTTCCCTAATCATACAATTCATAAGTATCTGATGCATGATTTGAATTAAAATATTCCCAACTCCAAATTTAGTACCCTATCCATTGAGCCATCGAGCTGCTGATTAAAAAAAAAAAAGATAATAGCTAGTTTTATATAGCACATTTAAGTTTCCAAAGCATGCTATCTACTCATCCATTTATCCATCCATCCATCCATGCATCTATCCATCCACCCATTAACCCATCCATCCATCCAACCATCCATCCATCCATCCATCCATCCATCCATCCATACATACATACATACATACATACATACATACATACATACATACATCTATCCATCCATCCATCTATCTATCACTCTATCTAATCTCTTTTGATCCTGAGTAGATGCTCAGAATTAGGTGCTATTTTTATTTTAATTTTATAGATAAAGGAAACTAAGGCATACAGTGATTAAATGACTAGCCTCAGGGTCACACAGCTAATAAATGTCTGGGGCTAAATTTGAAAACAGGTCTTTCTGACTCCAGGCAAAGTCATGATCCTACACTCCTGTCCAGTGAGCTTCCCATTATGCCACTTGTCATTTATTATTCCATCCTTTGATATCACAGAATCTCAGGGTTGAGGGAATCTCTGAGGGCATCTAGCCTCACAAATATTTAAAAAGGAGTCCCCTCAACAGCATCCTTCACAAGTGCTAATGCAGACTCCTTGAATAAATCCAATGATGTGGGAATTGTGTTTCTTAAATTCTTTATTGTATTTGAAAACTTCACACTGACTCCAGAAGTGTAAGTATTCTACTTTTCTGCCTTGTTTGAAACTCCTTGTTTGATTAAGTCAATGTGGGATGTATTTACCTAAACATAAGGAAATCTCTGTCTCCATGGTATTAAGTAAAGGGCAATGGACTGGGTTGACAATACTTGGGTTCAAATTCTCCTTTGCCAAACACTACTTGTATGCCTTTTTGGGTGAACTTAATTGGCTCAATTTTCTTGTCTGTAAAAGGGAAAGTGAGTACTAGATTGAAAGTACCTTCTAGCTCTAAAATTTATGATTTGACATATGATTATCAATTCCAAATTACTGGAGGTTGTATCAATAAACATTGCATCATTTTCCTTTTAGGGCCCAAAAGTAAGATGCAATAGCATAAAAAAAGAAGGTGTGGGTAGGGAATACAAATACCAAATACTGCCAGAACTTGGACAATTGTGTTTTTTTTCCAATTGCTTACTGTTCTGTTTTCAGTGAATGAGTCTCTGTCTTTCTGTTCACCCTATCTCTCCCTGTGCCTGAGCAATCACACAAGTCTATGTATTTTTTGCATATTTTTCCCTTGTGCATAGGTTCTGCTATAGCTTCCTCATATTTTATGAGGCTCAGAGAGTAGTATGATAAGAGCTTACTTGCTCCATCATTTTTCTGTGCAAGGCAAGATTGTTTCTCTTTTCGAACTTCCCATTTATCAATGATGCACGAAACTAAGACTTTTAACTCTCTTTCTCTTTTCAGGAATTCTTCACATTACTTGATGTGCATGGTTATGTGATAAGGACTCACCAGGGTCAACTTTATTCTGCATGGACTCTTTTTGAGTAATATTGACTCCCTGGAAGGCTAGAAAAAAATATGTTCTATCATTTTTGCAAGCTATTAGGTTCATCTTCCTGAAACAATCTACCCCAAACACACTTTTTTCTGATAAAAGTAACTCTGCTCTCTTTCCTCTATGGGTAACTAGCCAAACTTAACCACCTCTGAATTCCATCCTCCTCATCCCTCAACAATTTCTTAATAGATTTAACAATTCTTTGATGTTGAAAAAGCAGATGATTTATACTTCCTTTTCCCCTGATTCATAACATCTTTATATTTTTGGTTTTCTCTTTATTCCAAATCAGCTCTTCAGTGTTAGCTTTGCTATTTGTTTGAAACTGTTCTTTTATATGCTCTGAAACTTACCAGAGCAAGACAATATAGAACTATAGAATAATAGTGCCAGAAAGGAATGTAGAAATTCATAGGGATTCAGAATCTGATAAGAACTTTAGAACCTGGAATGTTAGAAAATAAAGTTGAAAGAAAATCTTAACAATATGGAATGCTTGAATATAAAATGTAGAATGTTAAAATTGTAAAGGAATGTAAGCAATTAGTCTGAACACATCATTTTTTTTTGCTTTTTTTTTTTGGAGGGCTATTGGGGTTAAGTGACTTGACCAAAGTCACATGGCTAGTTTTTGTGTTGTGTCTGAGGCTGGATTTGAACTCAGGTCCTCCTGACTCCAGGGCCAGTGCTCTATTCACTGTGCCACCTAGCCACCCCTGAATATGTCATTTTACAGTCGAATAAACTTAGGCCTGACATTAACATGCTGCTTGTGAACTTATGAATGGGCATAACTATTTTGGAAAGCAATTTGGAATCATACATAAAAAAGTTACTAAAAAGTGTCTTACATTGCAGACATGCCAGTGCTAGGCCTATACCTCAAAAAACATAACAATGAAAATCAAGAATAAGGGAGGAGGACCTCATCTGTAAAAATATTTATAGTAGCCCTTTCCATAATTCAAAGAACTATAAACCAACAGGCTTTATATCAATTAGAGAAAGACTGAACAAGGTATGATATATGAATGTAATAGAATAAATGTGTGACCTAAGAAATGAGAAAATGCATGGTTGCAGAGAAATCTGGAAAGACTTCTATGAAATGGTACCAAATAAAGGGGTCTTTTCATTTAAGAAGAACCAGAAAAATAATTTACATAATAATAAAACTATTATAAAGACAAAAAAGGGGGCGGAGCCAAGATGGCAGAGTAGAAGCACGACCTTCTCGCAGCTGCGGCTTCCACCCTCCCCAATCCATGTAAAAAGGTGACTCTAAACAAACTTTGGAGCTGCAGAACCCACAAAATGACACAGTGAAGCTAACCTCCCACTGAGGACAGCCCGGCAGGCCGGCAGGAATCGGCCAGCGCAGCGCTCTGGGAGCAGAGCCCAGCACCACTCGGAGGCTTTAGCCCCAGGGAGGGCCTGACCAGCCTCCAGCCAGAGGGCCTCCAGATCAGCAGAAGCTGTGGCCATTTCCAGATTTATCAAAACATAGATGCGAAGGACAAGGTGAGAGGCCAGTGCAGTCTGGACTTTGGGACCCAGTAAGTGGGAGTGCATGGCTTTTACCCCCAGGGAGAGAAACCTCTGAGACGCCAGCACAGCCAGCCAGCACCATGGCTTCAGCTCCTGTCCTGCAGAGTGTAGGGGGACCAAGCACCAGTCTGAGGGGTAATCACTCTTGCTTTACCTGCTTGGATCTGGATTGCAGTCTAGGGTGGAGGTCCTGGGGTGTGTGTCCAGCTTGCCAGAGTGTGTGGAGACCTCAGAGAGGGCACCCATCTAATACCTCTGGCAGCTGAGAAAACCCCAGCGTTTGGGATGAAAGCTCCCCTGTCTGGTGGCAGAGTCTTACTGTGGCAAAAAACTCAAAAGTCAAATAATTTGAGTGGCAAAATGATCAGGCAAAGGAAACAAAGCAGACAGAAGATTCCAACATTACACTCCTATTTTGGGGATAAGAAGGAGCAAGGCATGGAACAGGAGGAAAACAGTGAAGTTAGAACTCCTGCACCAAAAGCTTCAAAGGAAAATACAACCTGGTTACAGGCCATAGAGGACCTTAAGAAGCAGATAAGAGAAGTGGAGGAAAAATTGGGAAGAGAAATGAGAACAATGCAAGAAAATTATGAAATGAGTGTCAACAGCCTGTCTGAGGAAAATAATACCTTAAGAAACAGACTGACCAAAATGGCAAAAGAGGCTCAAAAAGGTAATGAGGACAAGAATGCCTTAAAAAGCTGAATTTGCCAGATGGAAAAAGAATCTCAAAAGCTCAATGAGGAGAATCATTGCTTCAGAATTAGACTGGAGCAAATGGAAGCTAATGACTTTATGAGAAATCAAGATGCTGTTAAACAGATCCAAACAAATGAAAGAATAGAAGGCAATGTGAAATATCTCATGGGAAAAACCACTGACTTGGAAAATAGATCCAGGAGAGATAATTTAAAAATTATTGAACTACCTGAAAGCCATGACCAAAGTAAGAACCTAGAAAGCATCCTCCAGGAAGTTCTCAAAGAAAACTGCCCTGATGTTTTAGAATGAGAGGGCAAAATAGAGGTTGAAAGAATCCACCAATCACCTCCTGAAAAAGATCCCAAAAAGAAAACTCCTAGGAATATTATAGCCAGGTTCTGGAATTTCCATATTAAGGAGAGAATATTACAAGCAGCCAGGAAGAAAAAAATTTGATTATTGTGGAAACAAAATCAGGATAACCCAGGATCTGGCAGCTACTACACTGAGGGATCAAAGGGCTTGGAATGTGATATTCCGGAGGTCAAGGGAGCTGGGATTAAAACCAAGAGTCACCTACCCAGCAAAACTGAATATCATGTTTCAGGGGAAAATATGGTCATTCAGTGAAATACAGGACTTTCAAGCATTCTTGCTGAAAAAAACAGAGTTGAATAGAAAATTTGACATTCAGATACAAGAAGCAAGAGAAGCATGAGAAGGTAAACAGGGAAAAGAAATCATAAGGAACTTATCAAAGTTGAACTATTAACATTCCTACATGGAAAAACAATAATTTTAACTTATGAAACTTTTCTCAGTAGTTGAAGGGATTAGAAATATATATATATATATGTATATATATATATATGTCTTTATATGAGGGTATGCTGGCACATGAATACATATGTGAATGTGTGTATATACGTTTACAGGTATACATAGATAGAGGGCATGGGACCAATTTAACAGGAAGGGATGATACTTAAAAGGTGAAATTAAGAGGTGAGAGGAATATAATGAGAGGAGATGGGGAGAGACAGATTGGGGCAAACTATCCATACAGAAGAGGCAAGGGAAAATGGTTACAATGGAGGGGAAGAATAAGAAGGCAAAAGGGAATGGGTCAACCTTATTCCTATTGAATCTTGCTTGAGGAGGGAGGGAAATACACACTAAATAGGGGCTCTCACCCTCCAGGAGAATACGGGGGGGAAGGGGATCAGAGGGGGGATGATGGAAGAGAGGGCAGGCTGGGGGGGAGGGAAGTTGGAAGCACCCACTTTTGAAAAGGGACAGGATCAAAGTAGAGAATAGAACAAGTGGGAGGTGGAATAGGAGGGAGGGAAATATAGTCAGTCTTTTACAATATATCTACTATGTTATTGTTTTGCATTAGCCGCACATGTACAACCTATACTGAACTGCTTGTCTCCCCAATGGGGGTGGGTGGCAGGGGGGGCAGGGAATGAATCTGGAATTGAAAGTTTTAAAATCAAATATTCAAATATGTGTGTGTGTGTATATATATATATATGTATGTGTATATATATATACTATTATTAATACCATCTTACATGTAATTAAGAAATAAGATATACAGGCACTGAGGCATATACATCCACTGGAAAAGTCGAAACGGGTATGGGAGAAAATATGGGAGAGAGCAGATTGGAGGTGGAGATATCCTGTGGGACTGTTGTTTTGGGGGGATGGGTGGGGGAAAAGAGGGGAGAAAATTTGTAACTCAAAATCTGGCGGAAACAAATGATGTAAATCAGGAGTTAATAAAGCATTAAAAAAAATAAAGACCAAAAAAAATATGAAAGAGCACTGTTCCTGGAGTCAAAAGAACCTGAGTTCAAATATGACCTCAGACATTTACTAGCTATGTGAACCTGGGCAAATCATTTAACCCCTATTGCCTCCAAAAGAAAGGAAGGAAAGAAGGAAGGAAGGAAGGTAGAAAGGAAGGAAGGAAGGAAGGAAGGAAGGAAGGAAGGAAGGAAGGAAGGAAGGAAAGAAGGAAGGAAGGAAGGAAGGATAGAAGGAAGGAAGGAAGGAAGGAAGGAAGGAAGGAAGGAAGGAAGGA
>NW_027187368.1:7103831-7105861 GCF_028583685.1 Petaurus breviceps papuanus | reverse complement strand
GAAGGAAGGAAGGAAGGAAGGAAGGAAGGAAGGAAGGAAGGAAGGAAAAAAGAGAAATAAAGAGAGAGAGGAAGAAAGAAATACTTGCAATCTATATGAAATTATAAAAACTTCTGATTAATGCGGTGACAAACCATTATTCTAAAAGACCAGTGATAAAGTATGCTATTCATTTCCTGACAGAGAACTGATGGACTCCAAATAGGATACAGATTTTTTTCTTTTTGAAATGGACAATATAGGAATTTGCTTTGCTTTATTGTACATATTGGTTTTAAGAGTTTTCTTTTTCTTTATTTAATGAGAGAACGAGGTAGAAGGGAAAGAAAATAAATGTCTGTTAATTGAAAAAGTATTAGAAATTAAAACAACAACAACAATGAAACCTAGAGGGGAAAAGTGACTACTCCTAAGGTAAATTAGGACAGAGCTGGGACTAGAATTTAGACTGTCTCTTTTCTAATTTTCTCTTACTACTTTTTTAACATGTAGAAATATGCAGTGCATTCCAACACAACCCCACACCTGGCCCCACACCCAGTTAAAATGAAACATTAAGCGTTTTCTACAATGGCTTTAATGAAATAAGTATATTTAATGGCATAATGTTCAGACACAACTGCAGAAAGATAGGGGAGGTATTTCTGTATGTGTGCATTACATATACAGAAGGTGTGTGGAGGTGAGGGATCGGGAGTATGAGTTTTCACTACTTCTCAGGTCATACTTTAAAGATCCTCCTTTTCAGAAGAACTGTTTTTGTTGCCTCAGTTACCAGTTATTTTGTTGGGGTTCTGGGAACTCAATGGACACAGCCTTGACTTTATGCAATCATCCCATGATACTGCTTTGAGGTATTACTTTGGAATGTGAAGGAAAGAGACAGGCAAGATTGTTCAGTGACAAACTCAAAGACAGAATCTCATGACTCTGAGATTTGACATCTCTCTACATAGTCCAAGGGGGTGGTGGTGGAGAAATGAGTTCATTTTCTGAATAATTCAGTTCAATAATACAATAACAGTGAGAGCACATCAGAACCCTAACCCTAGATGGGCTACTTTTTCATTAAATTGATGACTTTATTTTGGCTTTTGATGACATTCTATCTTGGGCTTCCTCTATGCACTCAGGTCATCCTTGTGCTCTAACCGTTACCTAAAGGGAAAAGGATCAGAGGCCCTTATTAATTGGGAAGTATTAGGGACTTAATAGTTGAGTACTCTAATGCAAATAAAAATACCAATTCACATATCATTTTATTGTTACAAAGAATTTTATATACATAATTTTATTTAGTTCAACTCTGTAAAACAAACATTTATTAATAAACAAATATGTACAGAACTCTGTGCTAAGTGCTAGGAAATGCACATTTTAAATACAACATGGTCTTACCCTCATGGAACTTAAAGTGCCACAACTTCTTATGTGACATAATAGTCCAACGCTGTCTTTCTCATTCTACAAGTGAGGAAATTAAAACTCATAGAAGTAAAGTAAATTATTGAAGGTCTCCTAGTTAGGCTGTGGCTTAGACCTCAAACTTATGCCTTCTAACTCCCCAGTCTAGTTATTTTTTAGTATAAAGAGTAACTTCATTCCATTTTTTTGTCTTTGAAAAAAATATTGATGTCTTTTGCTATTTCATCTCTTTCATTTCCAATATATCCCTCCCCCTCCCCAACCCGTAAATCTGTCCTTTGTAACAAAGAATAGAAAAGAAAGGGAGGGAATAGCAATTCAACAAAACTAACCAATACATCACCAAGAAATCTGACAATACATAAAATGCCACATACCTGTAGGTCCTCACTCCATCGAATAATGGCAGCTTCATTTATAAGGAGGACCATAAAACAAGTGTGATGTCACCATGCTTAATTCAAAGCAGTGTCACTTAGGGTGAATTTTTAGGCACTGTGGTACATAAAAGAGAGGAAACGTTACATGTATCACACTGTATATCTATATTTATCTATCTCTATCTATCTATCTATCTATCTATCTATCTATCTATCTATCTATCT
>NW_027187368.1:7066165-7103821 GCF_028583685.1 Petaurus breviceps papuanus | reverse complement strand
TCTATCTATCTATCTATCTATCTATCTATCTATCTATCTATCTATCTATCTATCTATCTATATCTATATCTATCTATCTATCTATCTATCAACTATCTATCTATCTATATGTAGGCATAGGTGCATCTTTATTTACATATATATGTGCACATATGCAACACATATATGTACATACATTTATATGTGTGTAAGATTCTGGTCTCACTATGCATATACATTCATGCATGTATAGGCAAACATATGCAAATGTATACATATACACATACATATGCATATACACACATACACATACATGCATATATTTATATGTATATATACATACACATTGTGTGTGTATAGGTTGAACACCCCCATAACCTTTGAATTCCATTTAAATTCCATATAGAAGCTAATCCACCTTCCAAAACTTAAAATATTCTTGGCATCTAAGTGATCTATATTGCCTGTCTCAATAAATTGCATTCACTTGGTTGTTAGTAAATTCTTTGCCAAGTTCTTCTAAGGCCACAAGTAAGGAAAACCTTCTATCTATATGCTTTATCTGTCCCTTCTTTCAGTTACGATAAAGGAATGCTGCACACACATATCAGTCATGATCTTTATTAGCTTTAGAGACTGAAGTTCTTCTTTTTCCTTTCCAATCAAAATATAATTCTCCAAGACCAGCAATATACCCTTTTTGGGTTTCCCCCTGGGCTGTTGTATAGACCTGAGTTAGTCCTTTATATGAGGCTATGAGCTCCTTATAGAGAAGGAACATGTCTTAGCATGCCCTTTAGTCCTCTTGTGCCCTACCACAGGAATTAGGACCCAGTAAATGTTTAATGAAGATTTTCCTTCGTTTTTTTTCCTGGAGCATGGGTACACAATACATCTTAAGGAATGTTGTAGCCTAAATAAAAAAAGCAGCCAATGCTTGTGGTGGAGAAGAACAAAGAAGAAAACTTTGAACCAGCGCCCTGTTTGTACTTTTGCTGAACAGGACAATCAGTGCCATAAGACGTTATATTTTGATTAGAAATAGAACTTCCAAATGTTGGCTGATCCTGTTTCCCTTATGTAGAAAGTAAGAACTCACACATATTTTACAAAATGTCTCCCACACCAACTCTCAGGGAAGTAGTACACACATTTCCCTATTTTTGGAGATGGAAAAAAAAAAATTGTTGTTTGGGGAAGTCACTGAGTTATTGAACATAAGTAACATTGATAGTATGTAAACCAAACCCAGATATTCTGCCACTATGTTCAGGAATCTTATAAGAGTGAAAGCTTGTATGTTCTGGGACAAAAGCTAGCAGGCAGCTGGCTGCGCCATGGATAGGGAACTGAGCCTGGAGTCAGAAGGGTATGAATTCAAATCTGGCCTCATATATTTGCTATCTTTGTGACCCTGGGCAAGTCACCTCACTTTTGTGTGCCTCAGTTTACTTAACTCTAAAATAGGGATAATAATAGCACCTACCTCACAGAGTTTTGAGGATAAGATAAGATTAAAACTCACTACTTGGCATGGTGCCTTACATATAGTATGTGTTGCATAAATGTTTCTTAACTTCCCTTTCTTTGCTTGGATATCAGAGTCACGGACCCAGGGCAGTTTTGGGGGGAATCGGGGGGAGAGAACCTTAAATGAAGGAAAGATTACTGGTCATGGAGTCATATAACTGAGTTCAAATTTAATCTTCACCCGTTACTAGTTGTGGCCTTGGAGAAGTAATCGAAATTCTCAGAGCATCAGTTTCAAGATCTATAAAACAAAAACACTAATGATAGAACAGAAAGTAAGTTGATGTAAAGTTTTGTGTTTTTTCCTTATATCCCTAAAGTCTAGTAGAGTATTTGACAATTAGCAGTTAATAAATGATTGTTTAATTGACTTGGATAGAATAATAAGTACAGGGTTTTTCTGATGACAATTCTTTATAAATCTTCAATCACTCTGAAACTGAAAGCTATTATTAAGTCAAGTCAACAAACATTTATGAAGCACTTTCTCTGTGCTCAGCAACGGGATAAACCCTAGAGATACAAAGAAAGGTTAAAAACAAACAAAAAATGTCCCCACCTTTAAGTAATCACATTCTAATAGGGGAGAGAAGATGGTTGTTGATATTTGTCCTTTATTCTCAAAGAGGACCATGACATCATGGAGGAGATGCCAAGATATGCAAGTGAATTGAATTTAAGTGAGGGAGGGTTCTGCAAAGTCACCAGTCTCACCTCCCTTCCTCCTCTGATGTCATCTGGGTCCAGTGGCCAGATACACATCAGCATTAATGGAGATGACCCTAGATGTGGTGGAATACTGTGGCCTTTTAAAGCTAAGATTTTTAGCAGGTCTCGGTTTTACTGAGGCAAAACTCATTCACTGACTAAGGTTAACCAAAAAAAATGAGGCAAAGAATATCCTGAGTGACCTAGTCCAAGAAAGCAAAAATCAATCTGGGAGGGGAAGACCCTGAGAAGAGAGAAGATGTGAATAACTATATACATATAATATATTTACAGTATAGTGTAAGTAATCTGAGAAAGATAGATACCCAGAAAGGGAAAGAGACAGAGAGACAGAAAGAGATAGAGAAAGAGGCAGAGAGAAGCATCCTAAGAATGTAGGATGGAACTGAGTCCCAGGGAAAGCCAGGGAAATTAAGAGGCAAAGATGAGGGAGAAGAGTATTCTGAGTATGGAGGACAGGTATTTCAAGGGCACGGAGATAGCAAAAAATCACATGGAAAGATCTGCAAGTATGCCAGTGTAATTCCATCACAGAGCACATGAAGGGTAATAATGTACGAGAAGACTGAAAAGTTAGGAAAGAGCCAGATTGTAAAGCATTTTAAATACCAAATAGAAGAATATATATTTCATTCTGAAGAAGCTAGAGGCCACTGGAATTTACTGAGTAGGTGATATGGTTGTACTTAGACTTTAAGATAATTCCTTTGGCAGCTAAGTGCAGGATATGTGAGAATGAGAGCCTTGAGGCAGCAAGAAGAATATTGCAAGTTTAGATGAGAGGTGATTAGGACATGAATTAGAATTGTGGATATGGGAGTGGAAAGAAAGAGATTTGTAAGAGAAATAGAAATGAAACAATTTAGCAATAGATTGAATATAAGTAATCAATGAGGGTGAGAATTCAGTGATGACAAAAGTGTAAGCCTGATGAGAGTAGAGTGTTTCCCTTAACAGTAAGGGGAAATTTCTTAAAGGGAAAGTATTTTAGGGGTGTATGAGTTCATTTTTGGACATATTGTGTTTGATATATGTATGAGGTATTCAGTTCAAAATGACCCAATGGCATTGGATGATGTAGGACTGGGAGCTCAGAAAAGAGGCTAGAGCTAGATATATAAATATAGAAGTGATCTGTGTAGAGATTTTAAAGAGAGATAAAATATTGAAGAAGCATAGAAAAATGTCCAATACAGGGGCAGCTAGGTGGTGCAGTAAATAGAGCATCGGTACCAGAGTCAGGAGGATCTGAGTTCAAATCCAGCTTCAAACACTTAACACAACTAGCTGTGTGAACTTGTGAAAGTTGCTTAACCCCAATTTCCCTGACTTTCCCCCTCCAAAAAAAAAGAAAAGAAAAATGTCCAGCACAAACTCTTGGAAGATCTACCGGATTATCAAGCATTACTTGGATGAAGACATAGTAAACGGGACTGAGACAGAACAGTTAGGCAAGTAGGAGGAAAACAAAGAGAGAACCATGTAAGGAAAACCTAGGGAAGGTTAACACTCTACATCATGTAGAAGAACTCCTTGCTTTGGTAAAGAAAATGTCACATATTCGTTTAAGACTTGTAGTGGAAAATAAATTTGGTAGTTGTGGAATAGGAGTTGCAGAGTTCACAATAGAAGGGGTGGGCAGATTTATATTGGAACAATTAGTAGCATAAGGTTGAGCAGGGTGGGAGTATAAGGGATCTAAGAATAAATAATGGAGTATGTATATAGGCAATCAAGGATTCAGAACCAATGGGATGAAGAACATGAAAGGATAGAAATATGTCCACTATTGTAAAGTGAGTTCAGACAGACAACCAGCCATGAGAAAAAAAATAAGAAAAGGACGTAGATCATTCAAAGTTTTTGCTTAAAGTTCAACCTCTTGACCTCCTATTGATGTTCCCTGTGGATTATGACTCCCTGAGAGAATTGTTTGTCAGCAAAGAAGAAGCAAGCAGAGGCATATTCCAGGAAAAGTCACTAACAAAGCAGGAAATAGCTCAGTCTGGTTTGGAGCATGATCCCAAGTGTCCTGAAAAAGGCCTTGGGGTAGGATCTAAATCTGGAGACAGGTAACTTGGTCTGGTCCAGGAGATGGTCCTACCAGGAGAAGCATTCATGAGATCATTAAAGGAAAGTGGTCAGAGATAGAAACCTGGGAATACAACCTCTTTTTATCAATAAGGTTACCAAGACACAGACTGGAAGAGAGTTGATTAAAGGTGTCACAGTAGCAGGTCACAGAGGCAGCATTTAAATATGTGTGGCTTTAGGTCCCTTGTCCATTCTACAATACCACACTGTTTCTTTTTAATCTCCATACTGGAAAAGAACAGCTGTGAGAGTATTATAAGAAGACATGTTAGGCATCACTTGCAGGGGAACAGGAATTTAAAAATATTAAGGACTTTTCTATGAACTGAATCCAGTTACTACAGGTCTGATTCTGCTGGGCTATGCTGGGCCAGACTGGCATGCCCTTTTCCACTAGATGGCACCAGAATTCCTTTCAGCTACCACCTTTTCCAGGCCCCCATCTCTACCCCTCCAACACCACCCATTTTTTGTTTGTGGCTCAGCAGCCGAGGGCAGATCCTCATTGATTTCAGTTTGTGGATTGGATCCTGGCTCCCTGAGGCTCTGAGGGAAGGAAAATGCCACCTCCTCCCTATCCCTAACTGTCCTTTCCCTCCTTAATGGTTTTATGGTTTGGTTTTGCATTTATTAGCATGTCCCCATCCCCCCCCCTTCTCTCTCTCTCTCTCTCTCTCTCTCTCTCTCTCTCTCTCTCTCTCTCTCTCTCTCTCTCTCTCTCTCTCTCTCACACACACACACACACACACACACACACACAGAAATAATTTTAAATGACTGGGATTGTGATTTCATTAGTATAAGGAAGTCTTGGTTGAGGACAAGACTATGAACAAAGGTCAGCACCTTCACTACAATTTAAAGTATTTTTTTAGAGTTGCCTAGAGTTTTGCTATTTAAATGATTGGCTAATAATTTTATAATTTTTTTAAAATGTTGCTTTATATGATTATTATTTTCTTTTCTGGAAAATCTATTCCTTGGGCCAAATCATGTTGGCAGAGAAAGAAAAAAAAGTTTCAATTTGTATGCATAATGATAAGTGACATTTACATAGTACTCAATCCTTTGAAAAAGCTGTTCACCCCTCTCCCAACTCTGTAAGGTAGGCAGTACAATACATAAATTTTTATCCCCATGTAATAAATGAGATAGCTGAGGTTCAAAAAAGTAAAATGACTTGACCAATATTCTGTAGCTAGTAAGTGGCAGAAACAGGATTTGGAGGTAGTATGGTACAGTGTAATAAACATTGTTTCTAGTCAGGAGATAGGAGTTCGAGTTTAGCCTGTGGTACATATTGTCTCTATAAACTTGAAGCAAGTAACCTAACCCAAGTGGCACTCTATTTCTTCATTTGCAAAAATGAAGGAATTGGATGATATGATCTCCAATGTCCCTTTGAGCTCTAGAACCTATATGCAATGTTCTTTCCATTGTGTTTGCTTACTTTCATAATGCCATGTAGATGATCCTTTTATCTTTTCCTCTTTATTCATTTCAAACTGGCAAGAAATGTGTATTATTTTTATTTGTTTTGTTTTCATTTTCCTGTAGAAGCTATGAGCACTAGCCAATTTTTATCTGGAAATATGTAAACCATAGACTCTCTTTCCCCTCACTCAAAAAGGGGATCATTTTAAGTTGGCCATCACAGGAGGGTAAATATTTATTTTATTTTCAATTGCTACTAGCAAAAGGATATTGATGTTCTAGAGATGGAATGTTAAAAATCAAAATTATGTGGGGAATAAAAGGTAGCATAAATTAGAAGTGTTTGCTTCCATGGTGGTTTAAGAGTGTGAGAATTCATTCAATCCCCATATAACATTCCTGGGGATGTGTTTGGGAATGGATTGGGCTATAAGTCATGAAAAGCATTCAAGACCAATGAGTCCATTGTGGCAAAAGATGACTACAGCATAAATGAATGAGTGCCAATAAGAGAGCTCCCCAGGGTATGAGAGTAGCTGCCTATGAAAGTGGAAAACATTATCATCTTGGGACAACATCTGGGAAAAGTGGTTGGGGAAAGAGAGTAAGTTTGTTCTGCTTGACCCAAGAGGCTAGGCTATATGAAGGGATTTCAAAGGAGTGTGAGTGTTCTTCCACTTGAAGTAAGAAATTTCTATCCATCAGAACTTCTCAGAAATGGAAAGGGCTGCTTTATGAAATAGTGTATTCCCAGTCATTGTGAGTGTTCAAAACTGAGGCTGAACCAATCAATCAATCAACAAGCATACTATGTGTCAGATGACATGTGTATGACCACCTATCAGATATATCATAGAAAGAATTCTCAATGTAGGTTAGAGGTTGGACGAGATGGCCACTGAGGTACCAATTTAGAGATTCTCTTTTATTCTATCCAGTCATGGCTGTTCGCAATCTGCTCTAGTAGTTTCTGAGACCACTTTGTGTGCCTATATATGGATCTGTGCCTTCCATAAACATTTGAGGAAAAATTTTTCTTTAACTGCATTTGAGTTCTAGATTTTTCCATAAATTCAATACATGACCTTAGGCAACCAATCAATTAAAAAATTATTAAGTGCTGCTAGGTGCCAGACACTGTGTAAGAGAGGTGAATTAAAAAAAAAAAAGACAAAAGACTGTCCCTGCCCTCAAGGAGCTTACAAACTAATGGGAGAAACAATATGTAAGCAAATATATACAAATCAAGCTATGTACAGGACAAATAGAAAATAATAGAGGAAAGGCACTAGAGTTGAGAGGTTTTGGAGGTTTAATGTAGAAGGTGAATTTTAGTTGGCACTTAGAGGAAGCCAAGAAGGACAGTAGCTGGAAGAGAAGTGGGAGAGAATTCTTAGCACAAGAGACAGCCAGCAAAAATTCCCAGAGCTAAGAAGTAGGTCTTGGTTTTGGAATAGTCAAGATGCCAGTGTCATTGAACTGAAGAGTATATGTTAAGGAATAAGTTCTGAGAATACTGGAAAGGTAGGAGGGTGTTGGATTATGAAGGGCTTTGAATGCCAAACAACATTTTATAGTTTCTCCTGGAGGCAACAGGAAGCCACTGGAGTTTGTTGATATGATTGAACTTTCATTTTAGGAAAATGATTTTAGGGGTTGTATGGAAAATGGTATTGGCATGGAAAGAGATAAAGCAGTCAAAGCCACCAGCATTGCAGTAATCAAGATGTGAGGTGATGAAGGTCTGTACTAGAACAGTGGTAGCATCAGAGGAGAAAAGGGGGCATATTCAAGAGATGTAAAAATAAATAGAGAGATGTAAAAATAAAAAGAAGATGAAAAATAAAGTTGACAGGATTTGGCAACAGCTTGGATATGGGAGGTGAGAAATAGTGAGGAATTTGGACCTTGGGATCCCTCTTAGGTTACATGCCTGACGGACTAAGAGAATGGTATTGCTCTCTATAGTAAAAGGGAAGGTGGGGTAGGAGGGTTTAGGGGGGGGAGATAATGAGCTCTACTTTGAATATCTTATTTTTTGAGATTTCTTGGATATTCAGTTCAAGATGTTTGAAAGGCAGTTGGAGATGTGAGGTTGAGTTTAGCGGAGAGATTGAGGATGGAAAGAGAGATTTGAGGATCATCAATATAAAGATAGTAATCAAATCCATGGGAACTGACGAGATCACCAAGGGATAGAGAAAGAAGAGAAGAGGACCCAGAACAAAATTGTGGGAGACTTATAAATTTAGAAAGCATGACCTGGAGAAGGATTCAGCAATGGAGACAGAGAAGGAGCTCGGGGGGAGGGTTGGGGGAGAATGGTGTCCCAAACACCCAGAAAGAAGAGGATATCAAGAAGTCATGAGTAATCAACAGTATCAAAGGCTTCAGAGAGGTCAAGGAGAATTAGAATTATTAAAAGACCATTGATTTGTCCACTAAAAGATGATTAGAAACTTTGGAGAGAGGTGTTTTGGTGGAATGATAAAGTCAGAAGCTGGAATATAAGGGGTTAAGAAGAGATTGCCTGGAAAGAAAGTGGAGAGACCTATTGCAAATGGCCTTTTGGGGAGAGTTTAGCTGCAAAGGACAGAAAAGAAATAGGATGATATTTAGCAGGGATGGAAAGATCAATGAGGGTTTTTTTCAGGATAGAAGAAACATAGACATGTTTGTAGGCAGTATGAAATGAGCCAGGAGAGAGGGAGAAGGAAAGGAGGGAGGGAGGGAGTGAGCGAGGGAGGGAAGAAGAGAGAAAGAGAGAGAATAAGTGAAATAGTTGGGATTACAAAGGTGGCAATCTGTTGGAAAAGACGAGATTGAATGGGATCACCTGAACAAGAAGAGGGGTTAAACTTTGTAAGGAATGAAGTCACTTCATCAGGGATAAAGTGATGGAAACCTGAGTAATAGGAGACAAGGTAGAGGGGAGAAGAGAAAATGCATAGTGAATAAACTCAAGGTTTTTTCTGTAAAATATTGAGGCAAGATCCTCAGCTGAAAGAGGGGAGAAGGGATGAGAGATTTGAGGAAGAATGAACAAATTTGGAAGAGCCACTGTGGAGAGCAGAATAGTGAGTTGATGATTGAGGTATAGCAGAATTGACTAGCAGCAGTGAGGATCCAGTTGAGGTTATGTAACATACATTTGTATTGGACTGAGTCAGATTGGTTATGTGGTTTTCTATACCTTTGTTCAGCAGCACATAGTAGTGAAGGCAATGAATATTGGTAGTGATCCAAGACTGCAGCTTGGCTGGTTGTAATCAGTGATATAATAAGGAGGCTAGGGATTCAAGAAAGGTGGACAGTGTAGAGTTCAATTGGTTCACCAAGGAATCAAGATGAGGAGAAGAGGAGAAACTGGCTAACACAGGGGAGATGATCTGGGAGAGAATTGGGGAGTCAAGAGATTAAGGTTATAGTGTGCATGAAGAGGTTTCTATAATAGAAGGCAGAGGGAATGGTAAAAAACAAGTAGATCATGGTTGGATAAGTGGGTTTCAGATTTCTTGAACATGGAGGTAGTATATTTATGGGCAATGACAAGATAAAAGGGATGAACATTTTTGTGCAGCTGATAGGTTGAAGTAGTATTGGAGGTGAGTAGGTTGGAGAATAGAGTGGTTAGAGTATTTGAAGGAAAATCAATATATATGTTGAAGTCTCCTACCATGAGAGGAGGAGTTTGGGAGAAGAAAATAAAAAATCAAAGCAGGTATCAAACTCACTGTGGAAAGACGTGGAGTGACATGGAGGCCTGTAAAATAGCTACTAGGATTTTAATTGGGTTGTAGGTAGAAATAGCATAAACTACAAAGGTATAGAGGTTACTGAGTAATGGAAGAAAGGAGGAAATCTGGAGGTGGAAATGGGTAACTAAGAGGATTCTGTACTTGACCAGTGAGTGGAGGTGAATGAGTGAAGATGCAATCATTACTGGAAAGGTTGGCCAAGAAAGCTTCATCATTGAGGGAAATTAGGTTTCATTAAGAGCTGGAAAAAAGAAAAAGATAGAGTGGAAAAGAGAGAAGATGAAGGAAAATTTGTTGCTTAGACATTCCAGAGGATACAGTGTAAAGGCTGGGTAAAGTTAGGATAAAACTTTGGGGTAGGAAGGTTGAGAGGGATGGAAATTTAGAATTGGGTGGTAGGGAGTAGTGAATGAAATTTAGGTGGTGTTCTCTAGGATTTCAGTCACTGAGATGTGAAGGGTATGACTAGGTATTAGAATGTCAATCATTGAAAAGAGGGCATCGGTTCTCTTCCTTTAAAGAACAGGTGAAGTAGGAGATGGGAGTCCTGAAGTGAAAGTGAGTAAAGAACAGGTGAAGTAGGAGATGGGAGTCCTGAAGTGAAAGTGAGATTAGCTCTCTTCTTTGCACTGGAGGTTTTCCACATTCCAGTTGGGAGATTGGGCTGGCAGTAAGAGGTGCTGGTACAGATGGAAATAGTTGCTTTGGGACAGATGGACGATCCGTAACTTGGCCTTGAGAAGCCATTCCTCAGGGGATACAATATGCTACTTTCCATCCCTATGCCATAATACTCTGATTTATAAAATAAAAATATTAGATTAATTGGTTTCTAAAGTCTCAGTTAGACTTAGAATTCTATGTTCTAAAGTAATATCCTTAACATTATGCTATAAGATACTTTCCAGATCTAACATCTTATGTACTAAGTCCTCTTTCAGCTCCAGCACTCCAAAATTCAGGGTTTTTTTTCCTAAACATGGTGATGGGTTGTGATGACACAATCATATATTTTTTTTCCTTTTGACGCACATCTGTACCATAGCTAACTGGGCTACGAGAGCTGAACAAACCTAACTAAAGTATAAAAGGACTGGATTTCATGACGTTAGTTTCACTGGCCAAATGAGAAACTTAGCTACAGATCCAATCTATATATAAACCATGATGATATGAAACTTGGAAATCTAGAAATAGCAGAGATGCTGTATAATAATATAATAATAGCTCACATTCCGATAGTACTTTAGTGTTTCTTAGAGGCAGTATATCATAATGGATAAAGTTGACTTCCAAGTCAGAAAAGTTAGGGACAAATCCTGCCTCTGACAGACTGGCTTTGTGGCTGTGGGCAAATCATTTAACCTTGCATTTCCCCAGAGTTGCAGGTAGCTCTCTAAGAAAGACTATAAATCACAGAGAACCTGACAATCTGCACTAACAGAGGACCTTACCAGTGGCTCTCTACACCAAGGAAATCACAAGTCTAAATCACCCTCCAAAAAGTGTGAAAAATATTTGACATAATGTATCTCATTTGATCATCACAGAAACTCTGTGAAATAGATACTGTTATTATCTTTATTTCATAGATGAGGATCCTCAGGTTCAGAAAGGATAAATAACTTATCCAGGGTCACATAGATAGTAAAAAAAATTATTAGGAAGTTCCACAGGAATCTATCCACAGTTCCCAGGAAACACATCATAAAAACTTCCAATCATTTCCTAAAAGACAATGATACATAGCAGAAGGGCAGAATACACTCAAAGAGGCAGTGAACTCTTACAAATTCTGAGAGAAACTGGGGGGGGGGGAGCAGCGACGCATCAGGCAGGACAGTACCAAAAATGAATGAGATGAATGTCACATTGAGACACACAATTTGTGTAGGTGTTTCCACATTGCCGTACAGATTTGTCTCTTAGATGAGTTCACTCTGAAGTATACAAGACAAAAAGATATTATTTTCTTGGCTTGAGTAAAACCTCTGTGTCATCAGAGGCATTAAATGAGGTTGAGGGCTAAGGCACAGTGATGGTTCTATAATTAAGTTTGACATCCTCACTGGGGGATCATATCAGGAGGTAATGCTGGAGCACTCAACTTCAAGGAGGCTGCCTTGAAAAAAATAGAAAAAAAGGTAGAAAATGCCTGAAGGGAAAGCCAGAAAATTAAAATCCATAGAATCCAGCAGAAATCTATTTAAGAATAGCTTATGAGAATCCCAAAAGGTTTCCAGGCTTCTGAACAACAAAACTGGGAGCTAAAAGGGATGATAATAGACCATAGAATGGCAAAGTGTAAGGCACAGAAGATAATTCAGGTCAGGGATGTCGTCTTTAAGCAATAGAAGTAGAGCCCATGTGACTCCAGTATCAAAGGGCAAGAGTAGTGAATGGGAAAGGCAGCTTGCTACAATAGCAAGAGTACTGGAGTTTGAGTCAGGAGAACTGGTTTCTATTTTTGGCTTCCACTTCAGTTGTGTGATCATGGGCAAAGTTCACCAGCTTTCTGAGACTCGGTTTACTCATCATTCATTTAGTACATGGGAATACTAAATCACTACCTTCCATATGTCCTGTAGGAAAGTATTCTGAAAAGGAGATATGTGTGTATATGCATGCCCATGTGTGTGCATACACCCACACAAATTTACATTTCATGCTATTACTATTAAAATATGGATGAAAAAATACTTTTAAAACTTCCAGTAATATTAAAATATTGACTTTTTGAGGTGTAAAGGGCCTTAGAACAGAGGAAATTAGAGTCATAAGAATTAGAGTCATAAGACACTTAACTCTTAAGGGTTGAAAGGAATCTTCAAATCCAAAAAAAAAAATCAAAATGTTAGCTTGTACATAGCATGTTGAAGTTGGCAAGCTGCTTTTAAAATGTTACCTCATTTTATCCTCCTAATTACTCTGGGAGATAGGAGTTATTACTATATTCATTGTATAGATGTGGAAACTGAATCAGACAGTAGTTAAGTGACTGGATAAAGGTCACACAGTTGATAAGTGACTGAGGCCAGATTGGAACTTGAGCCTTCCTGAATCTACCCCTAGTGCTCTATCCACTGATCCACCCAGCTGGAAATGAGAGTGTATAATGTTAAAATGGAGCCTTGGAGATCAATTAGTCAAACTGTTATTTTATCCATGATGGAACTCAGCACTAGAGGGCCAAAATAAATTACCATCACCTAACCTTTAAATGACATGAACCAGTTTGCCCATCCCCAAATACTATGCCTAATCATTTTGTTCATCCACAAGTTAGTCAGAAATACCCTATGGGGTATAATCTATGTGTTACTTTAGGGCCAATTTTAACAGTAGTTTCAGTACATATTACAATTTTAACCCTGCTATTAAAAAAGTCTTATGACCTCAAATATATCTTGCCCTACAATTTTACCACTCTAGATTCATTTCTTTGGATCTTGAAGACATCTTGACTCTGAGTTTCTTTTATGATGAAGCTCTCAGGATTACCATATTAAAGTTCATGGTCCATGTGATAGCCATAGTTCCCTGTAGAAAACTAAAGGCATACAGGAGCTTATATAGGGTAGGAGAAGTCGTTCAATTCTGGATAGTTGAATGTGCCTATCCAAGAAGAAGCACCCTTTCTACCTCATCTCTATATCTTTTTATGTTGGGGTACATTGGGGGCTTGGAAGAGATATGGTATTTAAATATAGGGGTCATCAGAGGCCTAACTTCATGATAACATGAGAAAGAAGAGATGTCTCTTCCTTCTCCAGCACCCCATCCCACTGCCACCTGGCACCACCTGGCATGCATGTCCTTGTGCCAAATGGGAAGGCAGCCTGATTCCCCAACAATCAAGGGCCTGGAAGGAATTCAGTGAAGCAGGCAGATCCCCTCTCACTTGCTCTGTTTTTGTTGTGCTCTCTGCTGGGATAATCAGATGTTTATTCCGAGTGATAATTTCTTGTTTGTTTACAATGGACTGCTGAAGATCAGGCTAGTGCCCGCCTAGCATTAAGAGAATTCAGCAGGGTGGCTGGTGATATCTAAAAGTTTGGAGGCAAAATTGGCACAGAGAGGTTTGTCCTAAGCCAGCACTGAACAGCAGGTAAAGTTCAAGTTGGATCTCCATTTAAACAGGGGAGGGAAAATCCCAGTTTTAAGGAGGCAAGGATGGAATTCCAATCAGCCTGTGAGAGTAGGAGTGGCCTCTGCTTCGAGCTAGCACAATAAGCCTGTTCTATACTAGCTGGCCCTGGCAGCATCAATCATAAAGCAGAACTTTAAATGAATCTTCTCAGATGGAGGAAATACCTTTCTCCCCTCCATCCATTATGTACTACCAAATGTGGTTTTTGAATGCATTTGACAATACAACTAAAATACTTCAGCTTCTAACAGGGATCATAAATGTTGTGGGAAGTTTATTACAATTTACATATATTGCCGATTTCCCCATGTACATCTTGAAGAGATGTGCCATGCATTTGATCAAATTCAAAGCAGCCGTGCAAAAAAATGAGGTTAATATTATTTCGCACTCTCCTTGCTCCTCCTGGCAACAATTCCTCACTGCATTACTCATTTATTAAACTGCACAACGCCCTTGTGAGCTGGACACAGATCTCTACATTATTGTGCAAGGAAAGTGATTTGTTTGCTGGGCTAAACAGAAATCAAATGGCCAAATTGGGAATTATAACCTATCGTTCCAGGCAGTTGGCAAGTCATTCTTTTAACCCTGAGACAACTCCCCAAAATGCACAAGACTGTGGGAGAGTTGATAGGCAAAATTCTATGGTAAAGCTTATAAATCTTCAGATGTCCCAGGATTTTGGCCACTAGATATCATCACCATAGCCCTACCATTACTACATTGTCATTTAAATTCACAAAACTTTCCTATTACAAGAGTTTAATTTATTCTATTTTCATGACAGTCTTTTGAGGCAGGTTATATGAACATAAGCTTTGGAATTGGGATATATATCACCTAATCCTACCTCCTATATATATCATATATAAATATCATATATATATATATATATATATATATAAACCTACCTAATATATATCACCTAATCCTACCTCCTTATTTTATGTAGTAGGGAGCTGCAGTTATTTCCATTCTATAGATGAGAAAATTGAGTCTCGGAGAAATGAAGGGAATTGATCCAGGTAACTCAGGTAGTGAATGAGAGAGTTTAGACTTCAACCTAAATCATCCGATTCCAAGTTCTGTGCTCTTCTTTGTCCTATAATTCAAACGTCTTCTAAAAGGAAGCTCAGCAGTTAAAAAAATGGATTAAATAATACTCTGCTCAATGCCTTGTAAGTTTCCAAGTATTATGACTAATCAATGCTTCATAAATTCTTCAGTCCATTCATCAGTTAATCAGAAACCCCACTTAATTATGTCACTTAATAATTAGATTAACAGTCAGCAAAATCAAGAAGAGAAGGTCAAGGTGGAAGGTATTGGGGTGAAAATCTGGTATTATTTTCTAAATACATGAAAGGTCTTAACGAGGATGTGATGAACACTTATGGTGCATCCAGACATATTGAGAAAGAAAAAGGATTTGAATGAAGGACAAAATTATTTCAGATGGTAGAGAGGACATTCAAGATCATTTAGGCCAAGCCCCTCATTTTATAGATAAACAAACTGTGGACCCAGGAAGAGATTTTATTTGTTCAATGTCACTCAGCTAAGAAGTGGCAGATTTAAGATTTGAATACAGCAGAGTCAAGATGGCAGAGTAGAAACACGACTTCCATGGGGCTCTGGCTCCCAACTCCTCCAATTCATGTAAAAGGTGACTCTGAACAAACTTTGGAGTGACAGAACCCACAAAATGACACAAAGAAGCTAACCTCCAGCTGAGGACAGACTGGCAGGCTGGCAAGAAGTTGCCAGCTCAGCACTCTAGAAGCCGAGCCCAGCCCTGCTCCAGCCGGAAGTTTTAGCCTTGGGATAGGCAGGACCAGCCACCAGCTGGAGGGACTTCAGATCTCTAGAAACTGTGGTAGTTTCCAGAATTATCAACCCATAGATGCTAAGAACATAGTGAGAAGTCAGTGCAGTGTGGACTTTGGGATATGGAACTTTGGGAGTGAGGTCAGCCTTTTCCCCCAAGGCAAGAAGACAATGAGGGGCCATGGCCGTGCAGCTGCCACCACTTGGCAACTTCAGCTTTTGGACTGCAGATAGTAGGGGGACCAAGCGACCAGTCTGAGGGGTTATCACTCTTGTTTAACCTGCTTGGATCTGGATTGCAGTCTAGGGTAGAGGTCCTGGGGTGTGTGACCACCAGAGTGTGTGGAGGTTGCAGATAGGGCACTCAGCCAATACCTTTGGCAGCTGAGAAAAACCCAGTGTTTGGGACAAAGCTCCCCTGTCTGGTGTCAGAGTCCTACTGTGGAAAAAACTTGACCAAAAGTCAAGTAATTGAGTGGCAACATGAGCAAGCAAAGGAAGCAAAGCAAGCAGAACAGCCTAACTTTACACTCCTATTTTGGGGACAAAAATATCAAAGCATGGAACAGGAGGAAGACAGTGAATTCAGAACTCCTGCACCAAAAGCTTCCAAAAAAATATGAACTGGTTATAGGCCATAGAGGACCTTAAGAAGGATTTTGAAAATGAAATAAAATAAGTGGAGGAAAAATCATCAAGAGAAATGAGAACAATGCAAAAAAATTATGAAATTAGACTCAACAACCTGACTGAAGAAAATAACACCTTAAAAAGTAGACAAACTCAGATGGCAAAAGAGGCTCAAAAAAGCAATGAGGAGAAGAATGCCTTAAAAAGTTGAATTTGCCAGAGGGGAAAAGAATCTCAAGAGCTCATTGAAGAGAATCATTGCTTCAGAATTAGATTGGAGCAAATGGAAGCTAGTGACTTTATGAGAAATCAAGATGCTATTAAACAGAACCAAACAAATGAAAAAATAGAAGGCAATGTGAAATATCTCATTGTGAAAACCACTGACCTGGAAAATAGATCCAGGACAGATAATTTTAAAATTGTTGGACTACCTAAAAACCATGATGAAAAAAAAAAAAACCTAGAAATCATCCTTTCAGAAATGCTCAAGGACAATTTCCCTGATATTCTAGAACCCAAGTGCCAAATAGAAATTGAAAGAATTCACTTACCCCCTCTTGAAAAGGATCCAAAAAAGAAAACTCCATGGAATATTATAGCCAAATTCCACAGTTCCCAGGTAAGGAGAAAATATTACAAGCAGTCAGGAAGAAACAATTTGAATATTGTGGAAACACAATCAGGATAACACAGGATCTGGCAGCTTCTACACTAAGGGATTGAAGGGCTTGGGATATGATATTGCAGAGGTCAAAGGAGCTGGGATTAAAACCAAGAATCACCTACCCAGCAAAACTGAGTATCATGTTTCAAGCGAAAATATGGTCATTCAGTGGAATCGAGGACTTTCAAGCATTCTTGATGAAAAAAAAACAAGAGTTGAATAGAAAATTTGACATTCAGATATAAGAATCAAGAGAAACATTAGAAGGTAAACAAGGAAAAGTAATCATAAGGAAGTTATCAAAGTTGAACTATTTACATCCAAACAATAATTGTAACTTATAAAACTTTTCTCAGTATGAGAATAGTTTAAGGGAATAGAAATACATACATACATATATGTATACATAGGAGGGTATATGGACATATGAATACATATGTGAATGTGTGTATGTAAGTGCACAGGTATACATAGATAGAGGGCACAGGACCAATTTATTAGGAAGGGATGATACTTAAAATGTGAAATTAAGAGATGAGAGAGGAATATAATGAGAGGAGATGGGGAGAGACAGAATAGGGTAAACTATGTCATATAGAAGAGACAAGGGAAAATGGCCACAATGGAGGGGAAGAACAGGAAGGCAAAAGGGAATGGGTCAACCTTATTCTCATTGAATTTGGCTTAGGGAGGGAATGACATACACACTAAATAGGGTATCTCACCCTAAGAAGGGGATTAGAGGTGGGGATGATGGAAGGGAAAGCAGGCTTGCGGGGAGGGAAGCTGGAAGCACCCACTTTTGAAAAGGTACAGGATCAAAATAGAGAATAAAACAAGTGGGAGGTGGGATAGGAGGGTGGGAAATATAGTCAGTCTTTTACAATATATCCACTATGGAAATGTTTTGCATAGCTACACATGCACAACCTCTATTGAATTGCGTATCATTCCAGTAAGGGTGGGTGACAATGAATTGAATGAACGGAATGAATCTGGATTTCAAAGCTTAAAATCAAAGGTATATATACTATCATTAATATTTTACATGTAACTGGGAAATAATATATACAGGCACTGGGGCATAGAGATCCACCATGCCCTACTGGAAAGTTGGAGGGCGTATGGGAAAAGATATGGAGAGACCAGATTGGAGGAGGGATTATCCAGTGGGATAGCTATTCTGGGGTGGTGGGTAGGTGAAAAATGGGGAGAAAATGTGTAATTCAAAATCTTTCAGAAATGAATGATGTAAACTAGAAGTTAATAAAGCATTTGATAAAAAAGAGAAAGATTTGAGTACAGAACTTCTATCTCCCAAACGCACTGACCTTTCTACATTGCACCATATTTTAGGAAGAGGTTAATTGGACTGGGTAACTAATTTGTTTTCCTCAGTCACAGAAGTCTTTATATGAGGAAATAAATAACAATATGATCTGGTTGATTTAGACATTGACTTGTCTAACATGTAGGGGGCCACAGGAAGCTACCCCTCAAAGTTGGTTAGGGACTCAGAGGTTGCTGTCTCCATGAAGACCAATGAAGTTGACTGCTGTTATCATTCATTAGTAGAATTCTAAGCATATAAACACATGCCTGTTCATTCATGGGCTAATCAACTTTTCCTAAATTAGCATTTGAATGTTTCTATGCATATCTTTCTATCTGGTAGGTTCATACATACATACATGCATATATACATATACGATATGTGGAATATGTACATTATACATACATATATGTGAATATACATATATATTATATATACTTTTAATGAGACTTAGAAAACAAAATGTCATTATCATGTAGCTAGGATCCTCTATAGCCATCTAGTTCAACCTTTTTATTTATAATTCAAGAAACAGATATATATATACAGGTTAAGTTATTTGTCCAAGATCACACAGGTAGTAAACATCAGAATTGTTATTTGAACACACGTCCTATGACTCCAAACTTTTCATACTTTCTACTGTATGACAGTGTCTCACAGGAGACCTATATTTGTTATAAACTCAGTAGGAAAAGAAGCAACCAAAAAATTGATATCCACTAGATGTTACATATAATTTTGTACAATTTGAAAAGTTTCTTTTACTGAATTAGAGCATCAAAAATGTCAATAGAATCAGGCTACTTGCACAAAGTTTTAATTATCCTTTTCTTCATGGGTCAGAATCAACCCTCCTTATATTTATATACAGTTCACATTTGGGCAAGAACAATGGAGCTGTGTGGAGAAAGTCATACTAGATGCATATGTATGTCTTTCCTCATATAGGTAAGAGACTGTATTCTCTATATTCTTAGAGTATCAAATATTCTTACTTTTCCCTGGAAGAACCCTGCCCTCCCCATCACATGAATGAAAACTGTCTCCCCAAATTGCTAGTTTATTATCAATAATCACTTTTGTCTAGGATTGAAATTAGAAATGATTGTGACAATAATATCACTGAGCAGTTTAAACTTGCTAATTCACAGTCTAAACTTCATGCACAGCAGCCCTGTATTTCAGTTGCAAATCTTATTCTCAATCATGTAGATCCCAACCACTAGTGAATGTGTGTGTGTGTATGAATGTGAGTTAATGTAATCATTCTGTTTTCCTTGGGAATAAAGGGGGCCTAGGGTTAACTAGGTTAATTAAGCAGTTGTAGGTGCCTTAAAGTATTTTTATTTTTTGCTGTTACAGATTTTATTTCCTTTTTTATTTTTGAAATAATTTTGTGTACCTTCTCATCCTAAAATAACTTTGTGTGATTAATAGCTTGTGTGTCTTTTCATCCTCATAATATTATGGACAGTAAGAAGAATAAATAGTGAACAGGGGAAAACATAGGTGAATGTAAATAGAATAGTGGTGCTTTATGCTTTATGGTTAAAATATTTGAATGATGATGTGACTTTGTTTCAATTGATCTGAAAAAAACTGTCTTTGTATTTTTAGGCAAATCAATTTCTCCTTTTGGGCCTCAGTTTATTCATTTATGAAATGAAGGACTTTTACTAGATAAAATATATGCAATAAGCAAGGTAGAATAAAGTTCCTCATGCAAGGGGGTCAAATTTGCTAGTATAAATATCACTGAGATTTGGTGGCATGAAACCCATTACTCGGCTATGGCTCTGGAACATGGAAACAAACTGAGGAGAATAGACAGAAATGTGGACAGAGTAGCATTTAATATAAAAAAGAAATACTAATATGAGGAAATCCAGAAAGTATGGAAGGAACATTTGGATGTAGATAAATGAAAGCAGAAACAGATGTGATATTGTCATCAAAGTAAACATCAGACCACCTGGACAGAAAGAGGAGATAGATGAGGAGTCTGTAAAATAGATCACAAGCCTGGCAGGGAGTCATGCTATGGTAATGATGAGGGACTTCAATTATTTGGACATCTGTTGGAGCTCTCTTTCTGCCAAAAGCAGAGCAGCTAATAATTTCCTGCCTTGCCTAAATGATAATTTTACCCTTCCAAAAGTGGATGAATCAAAGAGGGGAACTGCCAGTCTGGATCTTATTCTTATCAACCAGGAGGAATTATTTGTTTAAAAAGAAATGATTGCACTAAAGTCATCAGTCGACTTTAGAAACTGTTTGTCTAGGATTTCTTCCAGCCCTGATATTCTAGAGCTTAAGGCTCCATTCAAGTTGGGATTCTATGTTCTAATATCCCTTCCAGCCTGGAAATTCTAAGTTCTGAGGTCTTCCTGACTCTCTTGTTACATACAGTCTGTCTTTCAATGAAATGTAATCTCGGAGTTTGGAAGTTTTTGACGAAGTGTCTACTTCAGAACAATTTTTATTTTTTCTGAATGTCTTTTATGTCTCATGCTGATGATTTTCATTTCTACCTCTGAAACTTATGCTGTCTGTTGTACCACTACCAAATAGCCTTTAAATGGCAGTGTTCCCAGGCCATCACTCCGGCAAAGATCTGATTAGTTTAATGCAAAGGGATGCAAAATAGATGCAAAAGCCATTGCTATTCTTATTCTACTGACACTTTATTATTAAATGGAGAAAGGAGGGTAAGCCCACTGAAAGGTTTAAGTGGCCCTTCCCCTTTCACTTGGAAAAAATGGAAATAGGGTAAAATTTAAAATCAAAATGTCTATCCATTGAGATCATCTTTCCATGTTTTGGACACTACTACCTTTCAATAGACAGTGAAGAAAGTAAGAGAAATTGTATGTATATATGTATTATATGTGGATTTGTGTATACATACATATACATACACATACACATATGTTCTGAGAGAGAGAGAAATGAATATTTTAAAACAAAAAGCAGAAGTGACCAAGAAAGCCAAAACCTTCATAATCTCTTCACCATCTAATCCAAATGTAAGTCTCAGAAACGAGTGGGGTAGGAGAGAAGTGGAAATGTTGACTGGGGTAAGGGCAAAAAAGTCATTCTTTGGAGAAAGGTTTGTAGTTGCATGTATGAATGGCTGAACAGTATTAAAAAAAATCAAAAACATCTGTAAAGATGGTGGAAAATTTGAGTCTTGATGAGTCTATGTTGCAATGAGATCTGAAAGGGAGGCATAAAAGGTAGGTGTGTCTGAAAAATATTTCAGTATAGAAATGGGCACACATTTGACGTTTCAGAGTGAATTAATGAACTCTTAGCTCAAATCCAGGATACAGCCATTGAGTAAATGTGTAATATTCCTGAGTCAAAGAAGCATATGTAATTTTGAAAGCCCACTTCATATCTAGCACTATGAGAGGAGCACAATACTAAAGGAAGCACACTGCACTGAGTTTCAGGAGACCTGGGCTTTAGTTCTGACTGTGCTATTACAATTTACTGTGTGTCTTTTGGCAATTCATTTTGTTTCTATGGGCTACAGTTTTCTCACCTGTAAGATAAGAGAGTTGGATGAGATGAATTTGAAGGGCTCTTCCAGCTCTAAACAGAATTCTTTTTGTTGTTGTTGTTGTTCATATCTTTTTTTTTCAAATGCTCTATTAACTTCTGATTTACATCATTCATTTCTGCCAGATTTTGAGTTACAAATTTTCTCCCTGTTTTTCCCCTATGCACAGCCCCAAAATAGCAGTCCTACAGGATATCCCCTCCTCCAATCTGCTCTCTCCCATATTTTCTCCCATATCCCTTTAGACTTTTCCAGTGGATCTCATGCCCCAGTGCCTGTATACCTTATTTCCCAATTACATGTAAAATAATATTAATAATAGTATATATATATATATATATATATATATATTTGAGCATTTGATTTTAAAACTTTGAATTCCAGATTCATTCCCTTCCTCACTTGTCTCCCACCCTTACTGGGAAGATAAGCAGTTCAGTATAGGTTGTACATGTGTGGTTAATGCAAACCAACAACATAGTAGATATATTGTAAAAAACTGACTATATTTCCCTCCCTCCTATCCCACTTCCCACTTGTT
The DNA here is from genome assembly GCF_028583685.1 of Petaurus breviceps papuanus. Classification (NCBI taxonomy): domain Eukaryota; kingdom Metazoa; phylum Chordata; class Mammalia; order Diprotodontia; family Petauridae; genus Petaurus; species Petaurus breviceps. The sequence continues at coordinate 7,081,578 of NW_027187368.1, read as the reverse complement.
CTATTCTCTACTTTGATCCCATTCCTTTTCTTTTTTTCTTTTTTTTTTTAAAGCAATTGGGGTTAAGTAACTTGCTCAAGGTTACGCAGCCAGTTATTATTTCTGGGTGTGGTGCTGAGTATCTGAGCCTGGATTTGATCCAGGTCATCCCGACACTGGAGCCGGTGCTCTTACTCACTGAGCCATCTGGCCGCCCCTAAGCAATTGGGGTTAAGTAACTTGCTCAAGGTTACACAGCCAGGTGTTTCTGGGTGGGTGCTAAGTGTCTGAGCCCGGGATTCGATCTCCAGGTCTTCTCAACACTGGAGCCGGTGCTCTTACTCGCCGTGCTACCTGGCCACCCCAATCCCATTCCTTTTCAAAAGTGGGTGCTCCCAAATTTCCTCCCCCACAGCCTGCCCTCCCTTCCATCATCTCCCCTCTCATCTCCTTCCCCCTCTACTCTCCTGAAGGGTGAGATACCCTATTTAGTGTGTATTTCATTCCTTCCTCAAGCCAAATACAGTGGGAGTAAAGTTGACCCATTCCCTTTTGCCTTCCTATTTTTTCCCTCCATTGTAACCATTTTCCCTTGCCTCTTCTATATGAGATAGTTTACCCCATTCTGTCGCTCCCCATCTTCTCTCATAATATTCCTCTCTCACCTCTTAATTTCACCTTTTAATTATCATCCCTTCCTGTTAAATTGGTCCTGTGCTATCTATCTATGTATACCTGCAAACGTATATACATACATCCACATATGTATTCATATGCCCATATACCCTCATAAACAGGCATATACATACATATACACACATACACACACACATACACACACACACACACACACACACACATATATATATTCCCTCCACCTACTGAGAAAAGTTTCAAAAGTTACAATTATTGTTTTTCCATGTAGGAATGTTAATAGTTCAACTTTGCTAAGTTCCTTATGATTTCTTTTCCCTGTTTACCTTCTCATGCTTCGCTTGCTTCTTGTATCTGAATGTCAAAATTTCTATTCAACTTTGTTTTTTACAGCAAGAATGCTTGAAAGTCCTCTATTCCACTGAATGGCCATATCTTCCTCTGAAACATGATACTCGGTTTTGCTGGGGAGGTGACTCTTGGTTTTAATCCCAGCTCCTTGGCCCTCTGGAATATCGCATTCCAAGCCCTTTGATACCTCAGTGTAGAAGCTGCCAGATCCTGGGTTACCCTGATTGTGTTTGCACAATATTCAAGTTGTTTCTTCCTGGCTGCTTGTAATATTCTCTCCTTAATCTGGGAATTCTGGAACCTGCCTGTAATATTCCTAGGAGTTTTCTTTTTGGGATCTTTTTCAGGAGGTGATCGGTGGATTCTTTCAACCTCTATTTTGTCCTCTGGTTCTAAAACATCAGGGCAGTTTTCTTTGAAAATTTCCTGGAGTATAATGTCTAGGTTCTTATTTTGATTATGGCTTTAAGGTAGCCCAATAATTTTTAAATTATCTCTCCTGGATCTATTTTTCAGGTCAGTGATTTTTCCCGTGAGATATTTCACATTGCCTTCTATTCTTTCCATTGTTTGGATCTGTTTAACAGCATCTTGATTTCTCATAAAGTCATTAGCTTCCATTTGCTCCAATCTAATTCTGAAGCAATGATTCTCCTCATTGAGCTTTTGATATTCTTTTTGCATTTGGCAAATTTGGCTTTTTAAAGCATTCTTCTCCTCATTGGCTTTTTGAGACCCTTTTGCCATTTGAGTTTGTCTATTTTTTAAGGTGTTATTTTCCTCAGGCAGGCTGTTGACTCTCATTTCATAATTTTCTTGCATTGTTACCATTTCTCTTCCCAATTTTTCCTCCATTTCTCTTATGTGCTTCTTAAAGTTCTCTATGGCCTGTAACCAGCTCATATTTTCCTTAGAAGCTTTTGGTGCAGGAGTTCCGACTTCACTGTCTTCCTCCTGTTCCATGCTTTGCTCCTTTTTGTCCCCAAAATAGGAGTCTAATATTGTAATCTTCTGTTTGCTTTGTTTCCTTTGCCTGGTCATATCGCCCCTAAGTCACTTGACCCCTGGGCTTTTTGCCACAGTACGACTCTGCCACCAGACAGGGGAGCTTTCATCCCAAATGCTAAGGTTTTCTCAGCTGCCATAGTTATTAGATGGGTACCCTCTCTGAGGTCTCCACATGCTCTGGCATGCTGGACACACCCCAGGACCTCCACCCTAGACCTCAATCCACATCCAAGAAGGTTAAAGCAAGAGCAATTACCCCTCATCCTGGTCGCTTGGTCACCCTACCCTCTCCAGGCCAGGAGCTGAAGGTGCCATGTGGTGTTGGCTGCCTGTGCTACGCATCTCAGAGGCTTCTCCCCCCGGGGGCAGAAGTCACAGACTCCCACTTACTGGCTCCCAAAGTCCAGACTGCACTGACTTCTCACTTTGTCATTCTCATCTATGTGTTGACAAATCTGGAAATGGCCTCAGCTGCTGCTGATCTGGGGTCCCTCCAGCCTTCAGCTCGTCAGGCCTGTCCTGGGGCTAAAGCCTCGGCTTGGGGCTGGGCTCAGCTCCCAGAGCACTGCACTGGCCAATTCCTGCTGGCCTGCCAGGCTGTCCTAAGTGGGAGGTTAGCTTCTCTGTGTCATTTTGTGGGTTCTGCAGTTCCAAAGTTTGTTTAGAGTCCCCTTTTGCATGGATTGGGGAAGGTGGAAGCCAGAGCTCAGCGGAGGTCCTGCTTCTACTCCATCATCTTGACTCTGCCCCTCTAAACACAATTCTTGATTCAAAACAAATCCCAATGACACAGCATCTGTGTACCAGCTATGCACTTGAAGCTTTGAATGGGAGTAAACTCTGGGAAAGAATATACCAACCATATGGATGATCACAGTTGGAGTTATAGAAATACGACTTCATTCCAGGTATTTATGTTAATAGTATCTTTAATACTTGACCAAAACTGAAGAACTCTTTTCATCCATAAAGAGTTAGGAAGAAAAAATAAGCCACTGTCAGTACTGGCTAGACTGGTAGGAAATAGTAATGATCAACATCAACATATCTCTCTAACAAGCAAGGGTCCTCAAAATCTGTCAGATGAAATATAAATAAAAGTCAGAGGAAAAAAGAAGAGGGTAATGGTCATTGGTCACTTCTTCTTTTGGGGTACTAAGATATCTCTTGATATAAAATGAGAGTAGAAAAATGTGTTCTCTTCCTGATACATGTAATCAAAATATAATAGAAAGGCCCCAAGATGATGTGACTGGGGAAGTTCCTTAAAGTGACTCATATGTTAAACAAAAGAGTTGATCTACAAGGCTTCTAAGATCTCACCTAGTTATTTATCTATGATCTTATACTCCTAAGCATTCCCCAAACAGATTACTTCTTTCCAATTTCAGAGATACCTGTGGATAGAAATTATATAGTGAGAAAGAATCTAGACAACTTTGACAAAATTTTGTGAAGTCAAGGAAAAAATGGAAGATAATTTTGTCAAAGATGATACTTTCAACACAAAGTAAGTCAGTAATTTTTGATAATAAAACCTTGTATAAAAATGGTATTTGTAGGGGCGGCCAGGTAGCACAGTGAGTAAGAGCACCGGCTCCAGTGTTGGGAAGACCTGGAGATCGAATCCCGAGCTCAGACACTTAGTACCCACCCAGAAACACCTGGCCGTGTAAGAGCAAGTTATTTAACCCCAATTGCTTAGGGGCAGCCAGGTGGCTCAGCGAGTAAGAGCACTGGCTCCAGTGTCGGGATGACCTGGATCAAATCCGGGCTCAGATACTCAGCACCACACCCAGAAGTAATAACTGGCCGTGTAACCTTGAGCAAGTTACTTAACCCTGATTGCTTTAAAAAAAATTAAAAAAAAAGAATGGTATTTGTATTTCTGTATCATGGTTTAAAATATAGGAATGACAGGGTCCTGGACAAGGTTGGAGATTGGTTTAAAAAAGCTAATAAGAATGTGTGTGTGTGTGTGTGTGTGTGTGTGTGTGTAGATTCTTATTAGTTTTTTCATTAATTTAACCCAAAGAATTTTAAACTAAAAAGAATGGGATAAAAAGAAAATCACATGCAAAAACATGTGTATATGTATATGTGTGTAAATATATATGTGTGTTTGTGTAAATATATCTAAACACATGCATATATATTTGTATCTAGATCCAAAATAAACAAAACATAGAAAAGGCACTACTAAAGAACATTTCCATAAAGAGTAGATATGTGGACAGCAAAAGAGTGGGACATTACAACACATTACTCCTGGAGGAAATTGAATATTAGGAGAAAATCTTTTCTGAGAAAGTTTTCTACCTCCCTAAGTAGGATAGCAGAACTGCAGGACAGATGTTATGGATATTGAGAAGGGTTATAGTGTCAGTTTAGGCAGTAGTAACAGGTCTCATTATCTAGGACACAGAATAGCTTATATGACAAAGCAAAATTTCTATCTTAGCAAGCTTTCCTCATGAATTACAAAGCAAAGAAAAACTTAAATAAATCAATAGAAAAATAAAGACTCTTAAAGTAAGAGTTGAAGGGAAGCAAAGAAATGAAGATCAAAAATCACTTGCTGGACTGTTCATGGAAGGACAGCACCAATTGTGGGGAATAGAAAACAGAAAACAGAAGAAGAAAAAGCAGAAGGAAAGGAGAGAAACAAAGAAAAAGGAGAAGGAAAGAGAGGGAGAGAGAGGGAGAGAGAGAGAGAGAGAGAGAGAGAGAGAGAGAGAGAGAGAAAGGGGGTAGGGAAAAGGGGAGAGACAGAGACAGAAAGAATGTAAAGAAAGGAAAATTAAAAATTTAAGTATATTCAAAGAATTTAGCGCAGACTAGGAAAATTGGATCAGAGTCCATTTCCCCTTTTCTAGTTCTTTCTCATTATCTACAATCATTTTGGATGCCAAAAAATGTTAATAGCCTATATCATTGAAGTAAGTGAATAAGAAAATATATGCTACATAATTACTACTTTGGTTAAGTGGAGTAAGATGCCTTAAGGGTAAAAGGTGTCCCTACCAGGAATTTTTAATAATTTATTTTACAATTACATGTAAAAACAAATTTTAAATTATTTTCTTTAAATTTTGAGTTCCAAATTATCTCCCTCCCTCCCTCTTCTCCACCTCATTGAGAAGGCAAGCAATTTTCTATAGGTTATACATGTTCAGTCATGCAAAACATTTCCACATTAGCCATGTTACAAAAGAAAATAGAAAGTACCCTTCCCCCTCAAAAAAACATACCAAGAAAAATAAAGATACAAAAAGTATGCTTAAAACTTCATTCAGAATTTCTCTGGTACTGGATAGCATTTTTTTTACCATAGTCCTCAAGAATTGTCCTTGATCAGGGCTGGGATCCTGCAGCTTTGAGGCCATACCTAACCCCCTTGGACTTCAAGAGATGCCATTTGACTGAATCCAAACTTCACAGGACAAATCATTTTATTGCATTGTTCTGTGAAGTTTTTATTCAGTCAAAGGTTCACACTTGATCACTGACAGGATCATATGTGGTGTTGAGGCCACAGATTCTCCATATTTGTCCTAGATCATTGGATTGCTGAGAACAGCTAAGTCATACACACTTGGTCATAATACAGTATTACTGTTAATGTTTAAAATGTTCTTCTGGGCAAAAGCAGGAACTTGTTCGAGCTTACACCCCAACCACCTCCACTATCTGTAAAAAATTTCTCTAAACAAATTCTAGAGATACAGAAATAAAAATATGACAGAGTGAAACAAATCTCCAACTGAAGGCAATCTTGCAAGCTGACAAGAAGGGTCTATTGCACCAGACTGGGAGAAGAGCTCAGTCCTGCATGGTCTGTGCTGAAACAGACCATGGCACAGTGCCAGCCAGAGTAGATCTCAGGGGACTGAATCAAAGGTAGGTGTGGTAGTTTCCAAACTTCTCAATCCACAAACATGGAAGAGAAATTAAAAGGTCAGTGAGAAACTCTATTTGAACTGGGTAAGAGAAGAGCATGGTCAGGTCTCTGTGCCCAGGGAGGCATAGGTGGTACCAGAATGACTACTTCTAGAGCTCCAGGCCCATAGATAGTAGAGGAACTAAGCCACTAACCAGAGAGCAATTGCAGAAATCTCTTTGCTAGTTGCTTTGCCGTGTTTGGATCTGGGTGACAGCCTTGAGTGGTGGTCAAGGGGTGAGTAGGAGCACTGGTGTATCAGAGCTTGTGGAAAGGGAGTCCTCTTCACAGATCTAAGGCAGGTGACTAGAAATTGCTCTGACAACAGCACAAAACTCCAGAAATTTGGGGCATAGCACTCTACACTATGGAAACAGAGTTCTACTGTGGCAAAGAGCTCAAAAGACAAGTAATTGACTGGCAGAACAAGCAAACAGAGGAAAATAAATCATGCTATAGAATCGGTCTTGGGTGACAAAGAAGATCAAAACATAGAACCAGAGGAAGACAACAAAATTCAAAACTCCTGGATCAAAAGCCTCCAAGAAAAATATGAATTGGTCACAGGCCATGGAGGAGCTCAAGAAGGATTTTGAAAATGAGAATAATGAAGGAAAATCATAAAAAATGAGTCAGCAGTTTGCTAAAGGAGACCCAAAAAATACCAAAGAAAATAACACCTTAAAAAATAGACTAACTCAAATGGCAAAAGAGGTCGAAAAAAGGCAAATGAGGAGAAGAATGCCTTAAAAATCAGAATTGGTCAAATGGAAAAGGAAGTCCAAAATCTGAGTGAATAAAATAATTCCTTCACAATTAGAATGGAACAAATGTAAGCTAAATACTTTATGAGAAATCAAGATATTATAAAATGTATCCAAAGGAATGATAGAATAGAAGAAAATGTAAAATATCTCCTTTCAAAAACAACTGATCTGAAAAACAGATTCATGAGAAATAAATTAAAAATTAGTGGAGAACCTGGAAGTCTTAATCAAAAAAAGAAACTAGACATCATCATTCAAGAAATTATCAAGGAAAACTAACCTGATATAATAGGACCAGAAGGTAAAATGGACAGTGAAAGAATACATCAATCACCTCTTTAAAAATATCCCAGAAGTGGGGTGGCCAGGTAGCACAACGAGTAAGAACACTGGCTCCAGTGTCGGGATGACCTGGGGATCAAATCTAGGCTCAGATACTCAGCGCCACACCCAGAAACAACTGGCTGTGTAACCTTGAGCAAGTTACTTAACCTCGATTGCTTAAAAAAATGTCCCAGAAGCAAAATTCCTAGGGATATTACAGCCAAATGCCATAGTTCCCAGGTCAAGGAGAAAATATTACAAGCATTCAGGAAGAAACAATTCAAGTATTGTGGAAACAGAATCAGGATAACACAAGATCTAGCAACTTCTACATTAAGGGATCAGAGGGCTTGGAATACAATATTCTAGAGGTCAAAAGAGCTAGGATTAATACTGAAAATCATCTATCCAGCAAAACTGAGTATAATACTTCAGGAGAAATAAGAACATTCAATGAAATAGAGGACTTTTGAGCATTCTTGCTAAAAAGACCAGAGCCGAACAGAAAATTTAACTTTCAAATACAAGAATCAAGAGAAGCATGAAAAGTTAAACAGGAAAGAGAAATCATCAAGAACTTATTAAAGTTGAACTGTTTACATTCCTATATGGAAAGAGAATATTTGTAACTCATGAGATTTTTTTCAGTATTAGATAGTGGAAGAGAATGTGTGTATGTATGTCTATGTCTGTATGTGTATATGTGTGTAAATAGGTATACATAGACAGAGGGCACGAGGTGAGATTAATATGAAGGGATGATATCTAAGAAAACAAAATTAAGAGGTGAGAGGAATATATTGGGAGACGGAGAAAGGGAGAGATAGAATAGGGTAAGTTATCTCACATAAGAGAGGCAAAATAAAGCTGACACAATGGAGGGGAAGAGTAGGGAGGTGAAAGGGAATGAGTTAACTTTGCTCTTATTAAGCTTGGCTAAAGCAGGGAATAACATTCACACTCAATTGGGTATCATACCCTACAGAAAAGTAGAAGGGAAGTGTATAAAAGGCAGGATGATAGAAAGGAGGGCAGATTTGGGGAGGGGTAGTCAGAATAAAAAACTTTTGAAAAGGGACAGGGTCAAAGGAGAAAAAAGAATAAGTGGGGGCAGGATAGGATGGAGGTAAATATAGTTAGTCTTTCACAATATGACTACTATGGAAATGTTTTGCATAACTACACATGTATAACTTATATTGAATTGCTTGTCTTCTCAATGGGGGTGAGTGAGGACAGAAGACGGGAGAGAATCTGGAACTCAAAGTTTTAAACACAAATGTTAATGTGTAATTAAAATAAATAAACATTTTCAAAAACACGAGGAATTGGGCCATCCAAGAAGAGAGGAAATACAGAAAATTGGGAGAAAAAATTCTCTTAAGACAATCACACAGTTAGAATATGATTGGGTCAGAATACTGTTGTGGTATAGAAGACAAGCTGGTGGATTTAGAAAAATATAGAAAAATTTGGATTTATGAAGGAAAATGCTATTGACCTTCAGAGAAACAGATGTCAAGTGAAAATAAGCATGATATGGTCTTACATATATGAATTTAAGTGTATGTTTGTATACGTGTCTTTGTTTATGGATATCTATGTATATGTTTGCATATATACATTGGTGTGCATATATACATAGACATAAGATACATGCATATACATATGCATGCATGCATGTATATATTGCATCTATCTGTACTTTATTATATTCTTCTGGTATTGTGGATAAAGTAAAAAATGAACAGCAGAGAACAAAAGAAAACACACAAGGAAGCAAAAGAAATGTGGAGAGCTTTGAAAATAATGTGTAGTATTATATATTTTTTCTTGAAATGGTAATTTTTCATTTATAATGAATCTTTTCTTATGTTCTGTTGTGTAGATGGCAGGTTTTTTTTTTCTTTTCTTTTTTATAATTAAGCTAAAATAAATTTAAAGACTAAAAAATGGGGAGGGGTGTTCTACACATAGAAAGAAATGATGGAGTCTGAATGCAGATTAAAGCATACTATTTTCACTTTCTTTATTATTTTAGTGGTTTTTATTCTTACAAACTATAATTGTTTTGCAAACTGTTTCTTCTTTCACAACATCACTAATATGGAAATTGGTTTTATGTGATTGCACATGGAGGAGGGTAAGAAGTTGGGGAGAAAATTTGGAATTCAAATTTTTATAAAAAATGTTAAAATTGTCTTCATATGTAATTAGAAAAATACTATTAAAACACAAGTAAGAATGGATAATTGCTTACAGTCAGGAATATAACTCATTAGGAAGATCAAATGAAGAGAAAGGTGAAAGAATGAAATTTTGATGTGGTCAGATAGTCTATGGCATAGTAGAAATAGCTCTGCGCATGGATGCAGAAGACCAGCACATTGTTTCTCTCACAAGGGATGCTACAGAGGACTGGGTGTGATTGATATGGAACTATTTTGAAAAGTATAATGTGTGACATTAAAGAGGCTATACATGTACGTACATATATATGCACATACATTCATATATTCATGAACACACATACATATATATTTGTTCATGTTACAAATTTATGTGTACATGCATGTAATTATTAGGAACTAGATCTGTGATACCATTAATATGCTAGTGAGAAAGCTGCTTCTCTCAAAGAAAATTTGCACACTTTTTTAAAATTAACATAGTCTTAGTTGCTTAAAACACTATGAAATTGTGATTTGCCTATCGTCATGTAGACAGCATTTTGTGACAGAAGGAGGGTATGAATGGAGTTTTTTCTGGCTCTCAAACTACTTCTTTCAAATAAATATATATTTGATTTGTGGACCCAGGACCATACAGTTTCTAATTTCAGCTGTTCATACGTAGGAACGATCTCCACCGCCTGCACCCCCTCACACACACACACACTCACAAATGTGATCATCTGAGTGAACTGGTCATGGAGCTAGGACAATTTACTGTTGACATCCTACCTATGATGTGAAAATTTGGCTTGGTGACTTTGGGTAACTCACTAGACTTCACAGTACTCTAGACAACTTTCAAAGAACATAAATACAAGGGCATATGTTATTTGTGTATTATGTGTGTATACATATACATTTAAATATGTATGCATATTTGTATACATGTACAAGTATGTGCATAAATATATGCAAAGACACACACAAATAAGAGAGTTCTATTTCCTGTCATAAAGATGAATAAAATAACTGCTTTTCTTATTCAATATCATGCTGGTATGTAGCTTTGTGTAAGTTAGATTCACTGAATCATTTTTGGACAACTCCAAAGCATACAGAACAGCAGAAATGATGTAGATTTCATCATGTTCCTATATGAAATTGATTTCTCCTGTGTTTGCATTCTCTGAAATCTTTCTATGTCATATAACTTGGACGTTATGAGTATTTGGTATGGCATCTTCTATTCAACATATTTTTCTTAATTTAAAAAATATATCATTGTTCATTTCAGGTGATTATTGACAACATAGAGACTTGAGGCAGAAATATCAATTAATATTCAACTATAATAATTCAGGTTGAATTAAAGTCATTGTTGGGTAAGAAGAGAGGAAGGTGGGGGGGTGGAGTCCAGATGATAGAGTAGAAACAGTTCTTCCACGAAGTTCCCACTTCCACCTCCAATTCATGGAAAAAAATGACTCTAAACCAAGTTTAGAGCTACAGAACCCACAAAATGATAGAAAGAAGCTAATTTCCCACTGAAGTCAGTTCAGTAGGCTGGCAGGAAGGGTCAGCAAGAGAGCTCTGGGGGCCGACCCCAGCTGCACCTGAGTTGGAGGTTTTAGCTTCAGGGCAGTCACAACCAGCCGCTGGCTGGAGGGACTTCAAATAACCAGAATCTGTGGCAGTTCCCAGAATTATCAACCCATAGATGCTAAGGAAAAAGTGAGAGGTCAATGCAGTGTGGACTTTGGGAACTGGGAGTACAGGAGTGTGGTCCGGTCTTTAAACCCTGGAGGGAGAAGTAGCTGAGGTGCTTCAGCCATGTGGCTGCTGCCTCATGGATTCTTCAGAGCTCCTGGCCTGCAGATTGTAGAGGGACTAAGCAACAAGTCTGAGGGTTAACTGCTCTTGCTTTAACCTGCTTGGATCTGAATCACTGTCTAGGTTGGAGATACTGGGATTCATGACCAGTTTGTCAGAGTATGTGGATGCTTCAGAGAGGGCACCCAACTAATAGCTCCAGTAGCTGTGAAAACCTCAGCAATTTGGGACAAAGCTACCCTCTATGGTAGCAGAGTTCTACTATAGTGGAAAGGTCAAAAGTCAAGTAATTGTGTGGCAACATCAGCAAGCAAAGGAAGCAAGGCAAGCAGAACAATCCAACACAAGACTCATATTTTGAAGACAAAAAGGATCAAAGCATGGGACAGGAGGAAGACAGCAAATTTAGAACTTCTGCCACCAAAAAGTTCCAAGAACAATATGAACTGATTACAGGCCATAGAGGAGCTTAAGAAGGATTTTGAAAACCAAATAAAAGAAGTGGAGGAAAAACTGGGGAGAGAAATGAGAACAATGTAAGAAGATTATGAAATAAGAGTCAACAACCTGACTGAAGTAAATAACACCTTAAAAATTAGATTAACTCAAATGGCAAAAGAGGCTGAAAAAGGCAATGAGGAGAAGAATGCCTTAAAAAGCTGGATTTTCCAGACAGATAAAGAATCTCAAAAGCTCACTGAAAGGAATCATTACTTCAGTATTAGATTGGACCAAATGGAAAGTAATGACTATGAGAAATCAAGATACTATTAAACAGATCAAAAGGAATGAAAAAAAATGAAATATCTCTTTGGAAAAACCATTAATCTGGAAAATAGATCCAGGAGAGGTAATTTAAGAATTATTGGACTACCTGAAAGCCATGATAAAAAACAAGAACCTAGCAACTATGCTTCCAGAAATGCTCAGGAAAATAGCCCTGATGTTTTAGAACCAAAGGTCAAATTAGAGGTTGAAAGAATCCACTGATCAACTCCTGAAAAAGATCCCAAAAAGAAAACTTCTAGAAATATTATAGTCAGGTTCCAGAGTTCCAAGATTAAGGAGAAAATATTATAAGCAGCCAGGAAGAAACAATTTGAATATTGTGGAGAAACAATCAGGATAACACAGGATATGGCAGCTTCTACCCTGAGGGATCAAAGAACTTGGAATATGACATTCCAGAGGTCAAAGGAGCTGGGATTAAAACCAAAAATCACCTACCCAGCAAAACTGAGTATCATGTTTTTGGGGAAAATATGGTCATTCAATGGAATGGAGGACTTTTTAAAGCATTATTGATGAAAAAAACAGAGTTGAATAGAAAATTTGATATTCAGATACAAGAAGCAAGATAAGCATGAGAAGGAGAGCAGGGAAAAGAAATCATAAGGAACTTGTTAAAGTTGAACTATTTACATTTCTACATGGAAAAAAAGATATCTGTAACTTATAAAACTTTTCTTTGTATGAGAATGTTTGAAGAGAATCAAAATGTGTGTATACACACACATGAATATGTATATATACATATATGTATATATACGTATATGTATGCATACATATATATGTCTATATAGGAGGGTATATGGGTGCATGAATACATATGTGAATGTGTATATATGTCTACATGTATACATAGACAGAGGGCACAGAACCAATTGAATAGGAAGGAATCATATTTAAAAGGTGAAATTAAGAGGTGAGAGAGGAATATAATGAGAGGAGATGGGGAGAGACAGAATGGAGTAAACTCTCTCTTATAAAAGAGGCAAGGGAAAACTGTTACAATGGAGGGGAAGGACAGGAAGGCAGTAGGGAATGAGTCAACCTTATTCTCATTGAATTTCACTTATGGAGGGAATGACATACAAAAAAATGGTGTATCTTATCCTACATGAGAGTAGGGGGGAATGGGATGAGAGGTGGGATGATGGAAGGGAGAGCACTTTGGGGGAGGAATGAAGTGGGAAGCACCCACTTTTGAAAAGGGACAGGATCAAAGTAGAGAATATAATAAGTAGGGGTGGGATAGGTTGGAGGGAAATATAATCAGTCTTTCACAATATATCCACCATGGAAATGTTTTGCATGGTTACACATGTACAACCTATATTGAATTGTTTATCTTCCCAGTGAGGGTCCGTGACAAGGGAGGAAAGGAAAGAATCTGGATTTTAAAGTTTTAAAATCAAATGTTTAATATATATATATATATATATATATATATATATATATATAATTATTATTATTATTTTACTTGTAACTGGGAAATAACGTATACAAGCACTGGGGCATAGAGATCCACCACATGCTACTGGAAATTCAGAGGGAGGATGGCAGAAGATATGGGAGATAGCAAATTGGGGGAGGAGATATTCAATGGAATCACTGTTTTGGGGTGGTGGGTAGGGGAAAATTGGGAGAAAATTTGTAACTCAAAATCTTGTGGAAATGAATGATGTAAACTAAAAAAATAAAAAAGAGAAAAAAGAAGAGAGAAGGGAGGGGGTGTCAGAATGTTGTGTTTAAGTATAGTAAAAAAATTGTTGTCAGAATGGATGTGTAAGGTAATAAAATGTGATTAGTAATATTAATAGCTTACATCCATGTAGTAATTTGGTGGTATGCAATCTACACTATTTCATTTGATACTCACAGCAAGTCTATGAGGTAAGTTTCAGTCATTATTGGTGTCATGATTAAAATGATGAAACTGAGTCAAGATAGGAAAATAAGATGTTTCTCTGGGCTCATACAAATTCAGAATTGGTTAAATTTTTTGTTAGAAATAATGTCAAAGGGATCCTTTATAATTTTACTTTGCCTTTAATCCTATCCTCCTTTCACCAAATTTTTTCAACCTTTTGCCAAACACATCCTTTACCCACCTACATACACACACCTCTCTACCCCAGTATCTATAGCTAGAGAAATTTTTTTTTGTTGCTTGAAGCCTCATTTTGCAGGTCTGGCATATCAATAGTCCAAGAGTTCCCATGTACTGCTCCTTTACATTTCAGTTTTAAAAGCAATAAAGTGAATATCCAAATATTGCCCTTACCTGGAAAAACCTTTCCATTGGCAATGTTCATGAATTTCCATTGCCTATACTCTCATGAGCTGATGATATTAGATAGGACACAGCTAAGTGCCTTTTGACTGAAAAATTCAAATAATTTGGCATTCAATTTTGGAAAAAAATCAAGGAGCAGAGAAATCCAACAGGATGACTTTTAAATTGCTTAAAGTGAAATGTTCATGATAAATGGAGATGATATCCACACTGTATGAACACTGAAAGAAGGAACTTGACTCAATATAAAGAAATACATTACAATTATTGCTCAAATAGAGTTTCCCCTATTTTATAGGTAGGAATTAGATGACTCTTACAACAGCATGACTTTAGAATTCCATGAAAAAGTAACCAATTCCAATTCAATAGTAATCTTTATTCCAGAGGATTTTGAAAGAAATTTAACTAATGATAAGCAATTGACACTAAAAGGAGATGAAATGGAAGCAAGGTATTTCAAATACAGATCTAATTCCTTACTAAAATATGAATGGCAACCATGGGAAATACCAGCCTAGAACAAAAGTTAATTTTCAAAATATTAGAGAGACTGACAAAAGAGAATAGTTGGATATGGTGGTGCATGACTTTAATTTCTGATACTGGGGAAGTTGAGGCTGGTAAATCACTTTTGCATAGGAGTTCTATGTTTAGTAGGGCTAATGCCCAGGTGTCCAAGCTAAGTCCAATAAGGGATTGGAACACAACTCCCTTCTTCCATTCTCTATAGTGGAGGACTACCAAGTTGGCTAAGGAGAATTGAAATAGTCCAGGTCAGAAATGGAGAAAGTTTTCTGTCCCAGTTAGTAGAAGGATTGGTCAGTGAGTTTTTGTTGTACTTCAAGCCTAGGTAAAATAGAGACACTCAGTTTAAAAAAAAATCTTCTAGTATTACCATATCAATCTATTCTCATCAACAGAAACAGTAGAACCATCAGCACCTCATTACAAAAGTGTTATGTGAGGAAGTGGAAATGCTGGTCAAAAAAGGAAACCTGAGTGGAAAAAGAAAATTACAGAATGCTTTATGGTTTATAAAACGATTTAAAATATTATCTCATTTTATCATTCTAGAAAATGACCCTTGGTCCTTCCTTACAATGGAAGAAATCAAGGCAGGTAGAGGTTCAGTGACTTGCTCAGGGGCACAAACTAGTAAGTATATTGGGCTGAATTTGAATTCTTTTCTTCCTTAATCTAGGTCTGCCACTATATATATATACTGTGTCATGTAGTAGGAAAAGGAGAAAGAAAGACGAAAGAAAGAAAGAAAGAAAGAAAGAAAGAAAGAAAGAAAGAAAGAA
>NW_027187368.1:7024542-7066155 GCF_028583685.1 Petaurus breviceps papuanus | reverse complement strand
AAGAAAGAAAGAAAGAAAGAAAGAAAGAAAGAAAGAAAGAAAGAAAGAAAGAAAGAAAGAAAGAAAGAAAGAAAGAAAGAAAAGAAGGAAGGAAGGAAGGAAGGAAGGAAGGAAGGAAGGAAGGAAGGAAGGAAGGAAGGAAGGAAGGAAGGGAGGGAGGGAGGGAGGGAGGAAGGGAGGGAGAGAGGGTGGGAGAAAAGGAGAAAAGAACAAAAAACATTCCATTAAGCAGGTGAAGATAAAATGAGGTTTCAGAAAGCTTGGTGTAAGACCTACCTATGCCATATAATCTTAAAATAATTTGTAGATGAATTAAGAAAGGACACAACAAATTGAAATTAAATAAAACAGATCTTTTAGTATTACCATATCAATCTATTCTCATCAACAGAAACAGTAGAACCATCAGCACCTCATTACAAAAGTGTTATGTGAGGAAGTGGAAATGCTGGTCAAAAAAGGAAACCTGAGTGGAAAAAGAAAAAAAATACCCAATAAAGTTTATGAAATGCATAGAAAGGAAATCTGTGTTAGTGTTAACAGAGTTCTAAATTCATTCAGAAATTGATATTAAAGATATAACAAATAAGAGAAATTTCTAAATGAATGGTAACTACCATGGGGAGTATTTCTACCAAGGAAAGATAATTGATAAATTTTTCTCAATTTTTCTCATATTTCTACTCTCAGGGACCTACGTAATCTTTGGGGGACTGACCAATACACTCATTGAGAATAGTGTAGGAGAAAACAATCTTTCTCTAGCTGATTCCCTATATCAGACCACAATTTCACCAGTGCACAAATGATTCAGAGATACAAAGGATAAGAAATCACACATTTATTGCTTATTGATTTTGAAACAAAATGAAATATTAATTATTATGGAACAACTCAGTGTTAAAGCTTGTCTTCCAATCAGATGTCTCTCATGCATGTGTAAGAATTATTTACAACCTTGAAGCCTATTGCCAATGATGATTTGTATGCAAAAGTATCATAAAGGTATCTTCAAGGACATATATGATTTGAAAATAAGCTAAGTTAATATGAAGTATAATAATTGACAATCTCACTGTTGCACTGGTTGCATTGGTATCTTCATAATATTCAAAACAAAACATAATTCAGAAGAAGACTTTCTCTATGGAGAGTTCACAGAAAGTCGTGTACAAGAGTTACTCAGGATAAGGAGGCACAAATCAGTTTTGATCAGTGGTAGTGGAGAGCATACCCACACCAGATCGCAGATCCATCAAACTTTTAATAATAACTCCTCTGAACCTCTTAGACCTAGCTGTTTTCCTGGCAGCAGTTTGGAAAGAGAACTATCAATTTCCCTCTCTTCAGCATGACTGTCCCTGACCAGCTCCCTTGAGATCTCATCTCTGACCCACTTACACATAACCCTCCATATGGGAATGGCAGCATTGAACTGCACAGAAAACACAGTAAATCATGGGCTTTATGATTCTTGTTCAGCTGCTCCCTGACTTCAGTCAGCTTGCTGTATCACGTCACTGTCTACCAGCAGCTTAAGGAAGGACGGATGACACTGTCTCAGGCAAGCAGCTGTTACCACTGGTGTTTATCTTACTTCAAAAGGAGTCAGACTCTAATAATGCGCTATATTTGACATTTCAGTCCTTGGGATTAGAATAACCAATTCAGAAGGCCATGCAAAGGAATGTAGGTAGTGCAGTACAAAGAGTACTAAACTTGGAGTCAGAGATATTAGGCCTATAGTTTTGGATCTATTGCATTAGACAAGTCAGTTAACCCCTCCATCAGTTTCATCATCTTTAAAATGAGAGGGCTTGCCTAATTGAAATGAAGGTGCCATCTATCTCTAAAGTCTTTGATTCTATATTTCCATGATGACTGCGGGTCCAGAGACTAAAGGATGGTAATAAGCATTCATCTTAGTCTTGTGTATCCATGGATGAGTAATTTACCATTTCTGAATCTCAATTTCTTCTTCTGTAAAACAGGTGGACTACTATCCAAGTATCTAAGTAACAGTTGTTAGTAGGAAAATCTTTCACTACATGCAATATAAAAGTGAGACTATTATTATCTCTGGCCAATTCCAGAATTCACAAAGAAGAACCAGGTGGAATTCTTTCCAGAGTTGTCATCCATCTTGTGAACAGCCATGTGAAAACTCAGACTAAGTGGAAACAATTTACAAGGCAGGATTCAGCTTAAAATCCTGTAATCTGCCCCATTTTTAATGTGGTGAGGCAGGGCATTCTGCATATGTCAAAAAGGAAATGATGTCTTCCCAGCAGAATAAACTTTCCCCCTCTTTTTTTTTCTTATAGTATTAGCTACTACCAACCTTCTGACAATCTATATATCTCTACTTATGCTACTCTAAGGGCTAAGAGCTACCAGTTTCTTTATGAGCTAGAAGTTTTAAAGAATATTGGGTTGGAAAATGGGAAACTTGGCTACCAGTCCTTCCTTTTCTACCATTTATTTGCTATCAGAATTTAGTGAAGTCCCTTATCTCCTGGACTAAACTTATTCATCCTCCAACACCTATTTTTCAAATAAAAAAAGTTCAACTAGATAGCCTCTAATATTTTTTTCGAACTCTGGCATCCTATGTTTGGAATTCAAGCTTTTGGAGTTCTAAGGCCCCTCCCAGTTCTGACAGTCTGTGTTCCAACAATCTGTTCAAAGGTCCCTTTCTCTTCTGACATTCTATGTTCCAAGGGCCTTTTCAGCTTTAACATTATATGATTCAATGAAAGCCCAACCCATGGTGGGTGTGCGTGGGGAAGCAGCCAGCCAAGCCAACACAAGTGAAAAAAAAAAGCCCTGCATGGCACCTGCAGTTCACTTAAAGAGGTCTCTGATCAGTCAACGGACCACACTCTCTAATCAGCTATTCTACATGGGACTTTCCATGGCCTATGCCTACATAAATCCCTGATTACACTTCCCCAATGCCACCTATTTACACTTTTCACACATTGTAGCCAGCAGCATTCCCTAGATATTTATTTCATGCATTGGAAAATGAAAACTCCTGCTTGTTGATAGTTCTGATCTCAGTGGCTGATGCTCCCTCCCAGTAACAGCTGCAATGGTAACAATTAGCAATCCATTATCTTCTATATTCAGGACTCTGTATTGCCAGGCATCATGGAGAAGCTTGGCTGCTATGACAATCACTATCTGCCACTGAACTTCAGTAAAGCATGGCCTCAAGTTTATGCAGATTAAGACATTACCTACCTGGTTGGATGTGACACATACTGAGAATTAGGCTGCTCCTTTCTTATCTACGTGCTTCAATGAATGAGAGTGGCACAGAGGTATAGAATTCCAGATTTAGAAGGGTTATGAGAAATTATTAAGTCTTTTTTTTCTCATTTTATAGGTGAAGAAAATAAGGCTTTGAATGGTAAACAAGGTTAACACAAGGTCACACGACTAGTCAGCAGCTAAAGAAATATTAGATCCCAGTGATTTATAAGGCATCAGGACACCTTGTTGATTGAATGTGGTCTCACACCACACCAGTGTCTGCTGCATTGATTCTCTCCTTCCCTTTCTCACTTCCCCACTCCACTTCAGGCCCCTCATTACTTTTCTTCTAAAGTAATGAAACAAGCTCTATTTATAGTTTGCCTGGCTTTCAATCTCTTCCTCATTGAATCCATTCTTCAAATGATATCAGATTCATATCCATAAAGCAGAATTCAAATGACTTCCTTCTCTCACTCAAAAAAATCTTCAGTATTTTTCCTTCATTCCAGTCTCTGATAATGAAGTATTCCTTCTGCTTGCCAAAGGTAAACTGCTTATATATACCCCTGATCCCATACCATCTTGTTTTCTCTAGCAGATTGCCAACATCATCATTCCCATCCTTTCACCCATCTTTAATCTCTCCCCATCTAGTGTTTCTTTCTCTTCTGCCTTCAAATATCCCCAAACTACCATCCTTAAACCAAATGAACAACAGCTAAAAGCAACAATAACTTCACTAGATTTTACCATGCCTAGACTTCACAAACCATTAAAAAGATGAAGGTTGCTATTGTAAGTGTCATTTGGTGTGAGTGGATTCTTGACCCTATTCCCTTGTCAGGTAAAATGTGATTTTCTGCATGGAATCAGCAATCTGTAACTTGGTACACATTCCAAAAAGTTGGATGCAAAGTATTTCCGTGTGGATAGATCTCCAAATATCTTAAACAAAATGAGCATATTAACATGGTAGTACTAGCACTGAGTGGAAATTATGCTACAAATCTCAAAATGTCAGAGTTGGGGGGGGGGAATAGAACATGGAATGTATAGCTAGAAAGAACCTTAGGAAATCACTTAATCTAATCCTCCCATTTTACAGATGAGGAAACAGAAAACCTCAAAGATGAAGTAGCTTTCCTAATGTCACAAAGAGAATGATTAGCGGAATCATAACTAGGACCCACCTGCATTGACTTTTAGCCCAATTTTCTTTCAGATTGAATGTAAGCTCCTTAAGGACAGGGAAGAATCTTGTCATATGACCAGGAGCTAGGACAGAATGCAGAATATTGTAGCTATATAAAATATTTATATATTGACCATTTAGTTTGTTTGTACTACATTATTCTGTCCTCCAGTTCTGTATGCTTATCATGTATACTTTACCCCAAGACAAGAAAGTTTGAGTATGAAAAACACATATACACACACAGCCATTTCTGAGTTAAGTAAAAGTGACTCAAAGATCTATTTTTCAAAATAAAGCAATATAAAGTATTTTTTAAACTGACAATAAATCAAAAGTGATCTGGGGAAAACCAGAAAAAAAAAATATCAGTGCTAGCAACTGACTGGAGACCTTTATGGGATGGTCTCACTATTAGGTTCTAGAATAATGTAAAAGAGAAGGATAAAACATAGATCAAGAAAAAAATGTCTACGGAATTAGAGCTCAGCTTCAGCATGATGTTGGAACACATCCTTCTAGTAATAATTATAATAATGGCTGCTAGGTAGCGCAGTGAATAAAGTACCAGCCTATTCAAATCTGGCCTCAGACACTTGATGTACTTATTATCTGTGTGACTTTGGGCCAGTCACTTAACCCCAA
This sequence comes from Petaurus breviceps papuanus, assembly GCF_028583685.1. Classification (NCBI taxonomy): domain Eukaryota; kingdom Metazoa; phylum Chordata; class Mammalia; order Diprotodontia; family Petauridae; genus Petaurus; species Petaurus breviceps. The sequence goes on along the minus strand of NW_027187368.1, from coordinate 7,061,057 downwards.
TTGCACACCAAAAAATAATAATGTTTAGCATTTTATAGTACCTACTGTGTGCCAGATACATTAGAAAATTTATCTCATTTGATCCACACAAAAACCTCAAGTGTTTAATGTGACTATTGTCCTCAGTTTATACATGAGGAAACCAAGGCTGAAGGAGGGTGTGACTTGCCCAAGGACACATAGATGATAAGTGTCTGAGAATGGATTTGAACTGAAATCTATCCTATCTCTAGGTCCTTTGCGCTATCCACTATCACCTAGCAACTTCCTCATCTAACAAGGACTATTCAATCCAGATACCCAAATTTTGCGAGCCAACATTTCTTTTCTTTTTTACTCTTTATAGCTTGACTCCTGTCATTTATGAATCCCAACATGAAAAAGCTCAATTTACACTGACCATTACTTGTTTTTGTTCCATTCCATTTACATATTGTTTGCACTTCATTAGCAGTAACTTGCTTGGAAAATTATGCATTTCCTGAAAAAAGAAAAGGCTCTTGAATTTTAAAATCATAATTTAAAGGAAGTAGACGATGCCAGAATTTAAAGGAATTCTATGGAGAGTCCTTAAATTAAAAATAATAATAATTATCAGATTTATATGCATGAAATTGCATAAATCATGATGTGCCAGCATCTTCTTTTTGTTTACTAATGGTTACTTTTTTCTGTTTTTATTTGTTTATTCATTGTTGTTACTTTACCAAAGATCTAGGCTTGATTTCTGACTTCATAATTTACAAACTATATATTCCTTGTCCTTCAGATACCAGTTTCTTTATCTGTCAAATGGGGATAATAACAGTCACACTATTTGTCTCTGAAGATTTGTATGATGACCCAGTGATAATATTTATGTTGACACCTTTCTAATTATACTATATAAATGCAAGCTATAATTGTAATTACATTATTCCAGGGAAGGGTTAGACATATGATACCCCTGCTAAAAACTTTCAGTGGTTTCTCTGTTGACCCTTCCTGCTTTCAGCCTGCCTCCTTTCCCCCTTAGGCATTCGTCACCCAGGGAAGCAAGCCTTGGTGGGGAGGGGAATGGGAACTGCCAACTGCCTTTGACAGAGCTGCAACCCCTAGTTTCTTAACATTTATAGCTATTGAAGACCTGGAAAAGAACGTTCTCAACACCAGAGTCCTAGTCATTGTCAGGTGGATCAAAATGAGAAATGCTTTTTATGAATGTAAGTCAACTTAAAGAAGACTGCTTTGTCATTGAACTTTAAGGTCCACCAGGTTTTCCCACCTAACTTGCAGCTGAAGTCTCCTACTGTCGAGGGTCAGAGTTGGGAGAGCTTGTTCTGTTTTGAAAAAAATCAATCAGACCTTCTCTTTGGCCAGTGGGAGCTTTATTAACACAAAAGCATGCAGGCCTGAGATTCAGCAAGGAGCTAAACAAAGGCAATGATACGGGAAAAGAACTGGACTTATATACACAGAAAGCTACACAGATTATGATGTTATTTTAGGGTTCTTAATAGGGCGTGGAGATTTAGGGACAGAATGAGGAAAATTGATGACACAAGATAAGGGAGAGAGAGGAAATTTTATGACTCAGGATGGGGGAGACAAGGAATTTCATCGTCCAGGACAAAGGGAAAATGTTATGGCATTTCAAAATAAGGGAAGAGACTTTAGGGCACCTTCAGGTTAGAGAATAAACTAGTAGCTTCACAAAGTACTGAAAAAGCAACCCTTATTATTATTTCTAACCCTTAGGGCACCTTTGTATCCACATGAGTGTTTGTGTTGTTTCCATTCAAATTTAAGCAATTCGAGACCAGAGAATTTCATGCTTTTCTATTTTCATCTCTAGCCCTTGTCAAATGGTCTGAATGTGCAAAACAAATAATTTTTGCTATTATTCATTTGTAAATACTAAACTACAAATTCCTCAGTCATGATCCTCCATGATCTCACCCCTACCTAACTTTTCCAGATATATTTAATATGAATCCCCTTCAGTGGCTCTGTGACCTAACCAAATTCAATTACTGTTCATTCCCCAAACTCAGTACTCCATGCATAAGACGATAGAAAGTTCTTAGAATTTGATTCTTTCTTGCTTTTACCTCTGAGTACCAGTTTTTCCTCTAAATAGCCTATTTGACCTTTTCCCTGCTCCACTCCCTCACTTTAGTTTTTTTTTCTCTTCCACCTCAATTTACCTTATATTCACTTATCTTTGTTCATATTGCATTTTTTGAGTAGGATGTAAGCTCCTTGAGGTCAGGATTGACTTTTGAGATTGTTGTTATATCCATTGACAAAAGATACCATGTGGACAAATTAATGTGATTTTGAAGTATAGATGTTGATATTTTGAAAGTATCTTAAAATATAGGATAAACTGATCATAGAAATCATCTTGCCTGAACCCTCATTGGAAACTGAAGCCCAGAGAAGGAAGATGATTTGGCCAAGGTCACACAGTGAGTTAATAGTTAGGTTAATAATTTGTGCTTCCAAATTCTGTGGGTACATCTAGGTCCTTAAATACTAAGGCAGAACAGCTTTCTCTCCACCTTCACTTTCCTGCAGATTAGTGATACATCATAGTAACTCATTTCAGCAATCTGCAGAATTACAGGAAGGGTCATCCCATGTATGTCATGGAATTCTGCCCACTCTGAGGTAGAATGGGTTAAAAACCAAAACAAAACAAAATACCACTGCTATGTTTATTGAGGACTTGGCTGATAAGTGTTTTAGATTGCAATCTCATCTTCCCAGGTGAGAGAGGATTAAGAGGAATCTGTTGTGTTTATTTCAGTAAATATTCCCAGAGGGTATTCCATTGGAGGCTTGGGTTTTTAATGAATTGAATAAATATGCCAAGTTCTTGAGTGGCCTTGCTACTAGATGGGAGGCTTAGAAAGAGGACATCACAGATAATCTCATTTCTCACTCTAGGCATTGTTTTCAATCTCTTCCCTAATTGGTATCTCTAAAAACTATTGCTATAAAAAGTATTGGAATGAACTGATTGGGATTTTATCACCTCTTCTCCCTCTTTTCTATATCAGACCTATACAACTTCTAAACTTCTTCAGGTCCCAGACAGGTTAGATTAGAGACAGACTGACAATGTTTGTGATGAGGTCAGAGTTGGCAGAGAAGGCCGCCCCTAACCCTACATTTTTTACAGGCTGCCTGAAATCCTTTGGTGGCCTTGATTGTATGTTGTGCACTCCTGTTCTATATCACCCTCTATTTATCGTTTCCTCTTTCTACTCCTTTCCCTACTCCTTAAGACATAAAAGAGGAAATTTAAGTTAAGGCTTTTAAAAAAATGTAATTAATTTAGAAATTTGACAGCAAAACATTGGATCCTTTATATTTATCTGGAGGTCAAAACTCAAACAAATGAATGATTCTCTGACTTGAGAACTGCTTTTCCTGAATTCAGAGACCATCTTCAAGTTCTTTTTTTTTGCCTTTATCTTTCTATGTTATAGGTATTAAATTGTTATGTTCTAAGGTCTATTCCAAAATAAACATTCTTCACTTCTTTGATTCTAAGATTCTAGTTGCAAATTTAGAAATATTTAGCAGAAAGATACCAGGCTAATAGTTCTTCCTCTAGGATTAGCTTTGTCATATATCCTGGATATTCCAAGCTTTTTAAACATTATCTATGCATTGAAAATTAGGGAAATAGGTACTGCTTTTGCTTTTATTTGAAAACCCAAGGCTTAGCACAGTGCCTGACATATAGTAAGTAGTTTAAAAATACATATTGATGGACCATTTTGTTTCACACTAGCCAAGTGATCTACTAAGACAAGTAGGGTTATTGACCACCACCATTTTCCATCTTGGCATTCCACCCACACCTTAGCCCTTAGCATTTATTAGAATTCATCACTTTCTTAACATTATGTCATGAGACAAAGACAAAAAGAAAATCCTTGTGTTGAAGTCAACTAAATCCAAATGAAAAACTCAGTACTCAATGCAGTGACTTTTTAAGCTAGAAAAGGGGGAAAATGATCTATACTCTTATCAGTGGCTAAGGCAGGAAAAAAAAGTAAAGATGGACAGGGAGGTTAGTCAAGATAAAATAATATACAAAATGAATGCTATAAGTAAAACCTGATCCTTAGATCAAGTTCTGATTCAACCCTAAAATTCTTGCATAGTTTATGCTGTCATGGATATTTCAAGGGTCCAGAAAGCAATAAAGAAAGAGATTGGGTTTAGTGATTAGGTTAGGAATTGCACCTGGCTAAGAGAGTGAATGAGGGAATGGTAGTTAATGGAAGAGCAAATGAAGAAGAGTTGGATCATTTCTGTTTACATTTAGACAGAAGGTTTTACAAACATTTAGTCTAAAGACTGGTTGAGGTTAGCCCTAGAAACGCATTTGTTTCTGATAAATTCTGTATGGTCTTTTGTTCTCATCCACTCTCTCATCAATTCTTTTCACAAAAGGAATACACACTTTGACACCTGGGGGTAAGGAATGACAATTATTCCTAGTGGATCAGACCCTGATGAAAGCTGAGTGGCATCTTCCATGCCATGAATGAAATCAGGTCTGTCTCTTATTGCAGAATTCCTTCTCTGGACATCAACTTCTCTTTTCTGTTTTCTGGCAGTCACTAAATTACCTTTCAAGTGAACTTCTCAACATTCTCAGTATCTCCCCCCACCCCCATAACTTCCTTGAACATAAGGGGAGTTTGATAACACACCCTGTTGCCATCATTCTATTGGTATTAATGTTCTGAATGGCATTAGCCACAGCCTTTTTTTTTTTTATCTTGATGGTATTGAGTGACAGAAGTGAAAACTTTTCAGAATATACTCTAAAATCTAGTAAGGCTTTTAGTGGGAAGCAGGCCCAAGTTCCCTTTCACTGGAAATCACATGATTTACAAGGACTCAAAACTCAGGGCGGTAGGGAGTCAACCCTCTCCTCAGTGACACCTCAGCATAAGATATGCCAAAAAGACAAAAGTACTTCCTCAAATGTACATTGGGTAGTGTACTCTTTCCTTGTTCCAGTACTTGGGGTAGATTGCTGCTCTTAGATTGTGCACCTGACTTCTAGCCAATGGAAGAAAAGGGTCAGAAGTGGGAGTGGGGGAGAATTTCACATTAGGGCTTTATAACTTTGGCATTTCTTTTTGTAAATTGCTTCTCCTCCCTGACCATTTGTCAGGAGGGTGGCCCTTTCTCGAGATTGTAATAAACCATTCTTTTCTGCTTCCTATCTTTAGAAGCCTCTGACTATGATTTGGGTAAGGATTTCTGTTTCACACAGTTTTGGGGTACACACAGTATGTTTGGAGGAGAGTGCCTAAGTACCTAGCACTGAATCGTTGCCTTTAGAAATGAAAAGAGCATTAGGGATCATTTTAGAGATGGGCAAACTGAAACATAGAGACATTAAATTAATTTTCAAAAACCACAGAACTAATAAGAGTCATCATAACAACCTAGGTCTTCATCTATTTGCCTACCCATATTTGACATCTAATCGATGTTTGTTGAATTTAAATGATTTCACATCTAGTGCTCGTTTTTTGTACTCTTTAGTCCAGATATATATATATTTATAACATTATTATTTTCTCTCCTCTCCTCTCTTCCTCCTCCTTCTTCTTGTTCTTCTAATTCTTGTCCTCTCTCTCTCTTTCTCTCTCAGTTTTATTGGGTTCACTTCTTAACCTTCTGGCCATGACTCGATTCTTGACCCCTCTAATGAGCTGTAATTTTATATTACCAGCTTCCTGCTAGGCAATTGTATCAGGTTGTGCTGTAGGCCCTTCAAATACAAAAGGTTCAAAATATAATTTACTTTCCTGGTCTTTCAGTTCCCCATAACTATTCCAGTTATTCCAGTTTGCAACCTTGACTACTTACTCGCCTCTTCCCACTTACCAATTTATTTTCCAAGTTTTATTGATTCTACCTTCTCAATGTCTCCCACATTTGTCCCCTTCTCTCCATTCATACAACATCCATAGATCAAGCAGTGATCTTCTTTTACCTGACTATTTCAATAACTTCATAATTAGTCTCCATGATTTAGTTTTTTTCTCTATAAACTATTCTACAGAATCTGAAAAGTTGATATTCCTTTTTTAAAAAAAAACAAAGTTTTATGAACTTGAAAAATATGTATATAAATATTTCAACATGCAAGAAATATAAAAAAGAAGAGTTTATGTGAAATTGTGAGTCTCTATTATGTATAGCTTTCAAAGTATTTACTACAATTAACACAATATTACTAGCACTGTTCTGCTTATTGTTGAATACTTCAGAGCTTCCTTCTGCTCTTTTCTGCATATTTTAAAACCCTTCACTGAGACTCTGTCCATTCTTTTCTTCATTTTTATGACATCACAATCATGACTCCCAAATTCTCATCACAACCTACCTAAATAAATCAAAATACTATCTTGTATCAAATAAGTATACAAAAGCAAAACAAATTCAAATATTGATTCTCTCTGAAAATGTAAATCTCTTTCTGCACCTCTTTCTGCCAAGAGATAGGAAAGCATTCTTCATCACTTGTCTTCTTGAGATGTGATTGCTCATTATCATGATCAGAATTCTTAAGGTTTTCAAAGATGATTTTCCTTGCAATATTGTAGTCCTTGAATCAATCAATCTCATGACTCTTCCCACCTCACTATGAATTGGTTCATGAAGGATTTTATTTATTTTCTCCTGAACGAGTCCCCTCACAACATTTTATGGAACAATGATAATCCATTACATTCATATACCACAATTTGTTCACCCATTCCCTAAATGATGAATATCCATATTGTTTCCTGGTCTTTGTATCAATGTAAAATGATGCTACACAGATATGTTTGTATATATCTGTTTCATTCCTCTATTTTTGGTCATTGGAAGGTATATTCATAGAAGTGGAATTGCTAAAATAAAGGATATACACAATTTAGTGCCTTTGGGGGTATACTTCCAAGTTGTTCTTTAGAATGGTTGGATCCATTCATAGTGCCATTCACAGCTGATAGCCCCTTTAACAATTATAATTTATTTTTTCTTGTCATTTTTGCTGATCAGAGATTTATGAGGTAGATTCCAGAATTATTAAAATTTAAATTTCTTTGGTTACTGGTGAAATTGGCTAGTGATCATTTATACTTTTTTTCCTTTGAGAATTGATTTTTATCTTTCTACCATTTATGTATGTGGAAAGTCTCTAAACCTACTTTATTTATGTGAATTCCCTATATGTGCTACATCTTTTCACAGTTAACATTTTTCTTTCTAATTCTCACTGTACCAATTTTGTTTGTACCAGAACCTTTCAATTTTAAAGCAATTCAATTGTACATTTAATCTTTTTTAAACATTTATATATCATGTTTGGTCAGGAACTCTTCCTCTATTTATCATTGCAAAACCTATATCTCCTTCCATCCTTCCCTAATTTGGGTCATTTACGTATTTGGAGCTTATTGTGTTGCATGCTTATATATGTATAGTTGGTCTAAACATCACTTCTGTCATAATACTTTACAATTTTCCCAGCAAGAAATGTCATTTTTTCCATCTAATTGCTTTTGGGTGAAAAGTACTAATCCTAAAGGCACATGTTTGATGATGTCACTTTGCTGAATAAGCTCCAGTATTGTCTCTAAAATCAAAAGCAACTTCTTCATTTAAAACTCTTAACAACCTGGTTCCAATGTAGTTTTTCATTTATAAATCACTTCCCTTAATTGACTTGAGTGCAGTCAAATCGCTCCTTTTTTCTGCTCTGTACACATGACATTTCAACCCCCATTCCCATGGGAATGACCCTCTCTTCCTAGCCTGAAATGCAACACTCTTCTCACTTGTGGCCCAGACTCCATAGCTTCTTCCAAATGTCAGCTTACTGTCACCTCCAACATGACATCTTTACAGCATATTTTGCATCTATTCTTAAACATGTAAAGTTTCCCCCAATAGACCATAAGGTCCTTAAAGTCACAGTCTCCCCCACCCCCCATTTTTCTCTTTGTATCACTAATACTCAGCACAAGATCTGGCACATAGTTGATGTTTAAGAAATGCATGTTTATTTATTGATTGTTCTCATATTATAAACATATTTCATTATTCATATTGGAATATTCTTGAGGGGACAGAACATATCATATTTTTCTTTGCTTTTCTTCTAGAACTTAGAATATATCCTAACAAAGAGTAGTAGGTGATCATTAAACATTGTTGAATTAGTTTCAATTAAAATCAATTATTAACTGTGAGTGAAATCAGAGCTACACTTCTTTTTTTTTGCAAGCTTCTACTTACTATAGAATATTAGGGAAAGAAAGGAAATCAGAAGACAGGATATTATAGAATATGAAATCCTAAACTAAGATATAAAAGTTGCTTTGCTTTTTTGATATTTGTATTTTAAGATAATTATTTTCCTTTGTAGCCCTAGGTTTTTATGCATTTATAAATATTAGTTTGAGAAGGAGTTCATAGACAATCCAATAAACAACCAAAGATTTGCAATGAAAAAAAATTTATATAGAATATATTTAGATTTTTGTCATTATTTTTATTATTATATAGAATAGAAGAGCTAGAATAGACATCTAAAACATATTTTTGGCTAAATCTATAGTTATCTCCTATAGTTATTTCCCTGATTGACAAATAAAATCAGCAAGCATTTATCTAAGCAATACAGAAAGGCAAAAATAATCCCTGCCCTTAAAATCTTTCATTCTACTGGGAAAATCAACATCTAAATAATTGTGTGTGTCTTTATGTATATGTGTGTGTATCTCAGTTTGAAAGCAGAAGGCATTACTAGTTGGGAGTACTGGGAATGACTTCCTGTAACAAGGTGAATTTGAATCCAGACTTGAAGAAAACTAAGAATAGTGGGAGTAGAGCATTTTAATGATAGGACACAGCCAGTATAAAAGCATAGTGACAGGAGATGGAGTGTGATCTTGAATAAACTACAAGTAGAAGAGTTTTGCTAGGATACACAATGCATAATGGAAGTGGTGTTAGAATTACAGAAAGGTAGGAAGGGGCCAGGTGTAATGATAATGGCATATAAGATCTTCTCAGTGTATTAATAGGTCTCATGTGGAGCCAATTAATGGAGCTTGCTTAGAGGAGTCTTGCTTTTAGGAAGGCTTTCACACCTTTTGCTAATTTCTAATTAGGCACTGAGTTGTGAGGGTTCTGATGCTTCTGACTCTGAGAAGTGTATATATACACTGAGTTGGTATTTTGCTTTTGGGGCTCTTATGAGAAGGATCTTGTGATTCCCCAGTTGAGATTCTGAGTGGTGGTATGTTCAGAGCTCCTGGACTGCTCAGATGTAAAGCCTCTATCCATCCAGGGATGTATGTAAAGTGTATAGTTGATTCAGGCAGTCAGAGCCATGTCTGTTCATCTTTATTTCTCTGCTTGCATTTTCTCTGTTTACTATGGGGTGAAGGGAGGTAGAGACTTGAAATAGGAAGTCACTTAGAAGCTATTGAAATAATTCCGCTTAAAGATGATAAGAACATTTAATAGGCTGATGGTTATGTAAATGGAGAAGAAAGTATAAATATGAGGGATATTGTGAAGGTAGAAATGAAAATATTTAGGAATGGATTGGATACATGGCATGAATAAGAGTGGAGAATCAAGGATGACACAAAGTTTGTGAACCTTGGTGACTGGTAGGATCATGGTGCTCTTGATAATAATAATGAAAGATGAGAAGAAGGCAGGATTAGAGGGAAAGATAATGAGTACAGATTTGGAAATGTTGAATTTTATATTCCTGCAAAACATTGAGTTCAAGATGTTTGAAAGATGATGTAGGACTGAAACTTAGAACAGAGACTAGGGCTGGATTTATAGATATGATAATCACTTAGATATGAATTGTAATTTAACCCATAGGTGCTAATGAGATAACTGAGAGAGATCATATAAAAACAGAATAGAAGATAGTCCAGGACAGAGCTCTAAGGAACATCCATTATTAGTGGATATGACATGAATAAAGAGCCATAAAGGGAGGCTGAGAAGGTATAATAAGACAGAAAGGAGAAGTAACTAAGTGTAGTTTCATTAAAAACTTAGAAAGTATCCAGAAGGTTATAAAAATTTTTAAAGTTTGCATAATTTTCAAGAAAGATGAGAATTAAGAAGTCACTTGATTTGTCAATTGAGATGTATTTGGCAATTGTGAATATGGACATTTCCATTGGATGCTAACTATACTAGAGATGATTTAAAATATAGTGAGACGTGAGAAAAAGTGAATGAATAAAACTTAGATGGATTTTTTTCAAGGAGGATAGCCACAAAGGGTCCAAAAGATTAAAACAAAATGATAGTAACTGGGAAGAGTAGGATCAAGTAAAATTGGATTTTTTTAACTTTTGTTTACTTTTTGAATTGAGAAAACATATTCAAGTTTGTAGGTAATAGGGAAAGAACTAGTAGGAAGAGACTAAAGATAAGAAAAGGGGTGGGATAGTAGTAGGGACAGTTTGCTAGAGAAGCCAGGAAGAGATAAGTTCCAAACTACATGAAGACAAAGCTCTTCCTCTTCCTCCACAGCTAGGGTGAAAGACCAGAGAGTAGGAGGAGATGTTTGAATGGTGTATGATGAGGAGGAAAGAAAGGCAGAATTATGAAAAATTATCTTAATTCCACCTTCTCTTTTGAAGAAATGTAAGAAATATCACAGGATCATTCAAGTAGCCTGGCCTAGCTATCAAGTAGGAAAGTTTAATAGAGAGGCAATTAAAACAACAATAACAACAACTTGGCCCAGCAAAGACGGTGGTTTATGAGGAAGCAGTACATACCAACTATGCACTATGACCGCTCCAACAGGAGCACCATACTGAGTTGTGGTCAGGAAATCCAAGGGAAAAAATCATGGTATATTTCCACTTAGATTGGGGAGACAGCAGAGGTTTAGAGGCATTGTGGATAAGGCTCGAACCAGAAAGGCAACACATAGAACCATCCAGGGTAGGGCCCAAACGAGGGCATATTCGGGTAAGAAACAGCTTTGGATCCAGCAAGGACAAGTCTGACACTGTGCAGGAAGCAAGAAGAGGGGTCAGTCAGCAATTCTGTCGCTCATACCTCCAAGCTAGGTCCTGGATCCATGCAGATTGAGCAGAGGACCTGCATCTAAAGATGGCTAATATATGGCTATTTCCTGGGAAAGAGTGGCCATAGGCTGGAGGCTTTGTGTCATATGAGGAACAGAAATGGAAGTGAGTAGCATTTTTGTGGCTTCAACTTTAGAGTTGATCATTGGATTCAGCTCCCAACTCTAAAGACTAAGACTGCATCAGAAGAACAACACGGAAAAGCACTAGCTCGTTCTTCTCTTGCGGACTTTCTAGCTAGTAGAATCATGTAAATCATGAACACTTTAATCTGGTATCAGACCATTGATATCTATATGACAGTGGATAAATCGTTTTAACTCATTTGCCTCTGTTTCTTCATCTTTTAAATGGCAATAATAATAATATTTGTCTCCCGAGGTTGTTTTAAAGATTAGATATTTGTTAAGGACTTTGTATAAACTTAAAGCACCATATAAAGATCATCATCATCATCATCATCATCATCATCATCATCACTACTACTATAGCTTCTGTTCCTCCTCCTCCTCCTTTTGTTTGTATGACTACTATAAAGATCTCTTCAAAAAAGGTTAGAGAAAAGTTGTATGTGAGATATGGATGGAGGAAAATCTTAAGTCTCTTCCTCTAGCCTTTTAATGGACTCAGTGTTTCATTCTTGTTGGAGCCTGGCCCATGACAGTATTATATGTACTGTGAAGAATACAGATACTTGGGAGGGTGTGGATCTTGAGTTGCTATGGGCTTAGATGCAAGTCCTTTCTGTGTAAACACATCTTTTAAGTCTGAAATCGAATACTAACATAGTCTGGTCAATCGAGTCCTAGACGTGAAGTTGAGAAGATCTGTTTCTCTTCCTTTCTTACTTAATGGTAATATATAGATTAGTCACTTCTGACCCTTAGTTTTCTCATCTGTAAAGCGTTAACTGATACTATTTGCAGAACTTACCTCATAGTGCTTCTATGAAGCCAAAATGAAATAATGCACATAAAGTATTCTCCGAAATCTAAAGCATGACGCCAATGCCAGTTGCCATTATTGCAAAATAAGGACATTATTGCAAGATAAGGAGAGTTGATGGATACTTTGTTTGACTATGACATACTAAACTTTCTGGTATCAATCTTGGTTTGGGAAAAAGGGCCTAATAGGTAGATATGTCCAATGCATATATGGTATCATGTTGTCAGCAGGCAATTTTAAATTCAAGTTCAAAGACAGAAAGAGGCACCTCATTATATACAATTTTCCTGGTAGCTTTCGTGTTCATAGACCTTGACTGAAGAAATTGTGGAATATGTCTGGAAAGAGCACCATAAGTTATAAACAATGAAAATAGAAATTCTGAGAACCATGTGAAACCTTGCATGAACTGATGCAGAGTGATGCTATTAAAACCAGAAAAAATATGAACAATGATCTCAATAATGTAAAATAAAATAATTTTTAAATGATGCTCTACATCATTTGAGTATATGATAAGCTATCTTTCAATTACTCAGTAAGTATCTATTAAGTACCTACTATTTAGTAGGGACTGTGCTAAGTACCAGAGGTAAAAAATAAAACAAAAAAGTCCCTGATTTCAAAAAGTTCACACTATAATGGAGGAGAAAATACACACACACACACACACACACACACACACACACACACACACCCAAACATTATTCAAAGTATTAAATAGGAAAAATAATGGAAAAAATCAACAGAGAAAACAATATAATTAAGAGGGATTGGGAGAGTCTTCCCATAGAAGGTGAGATTTTTGCTGTGACTTGAAGGTAGTCAGGGAAGCCAAGAGGCTCTGAAGAAGAGATGAGGATATAGCTGGCTTCTTTCCATTGGCAAGGTGGGGTACTGTGGATGGGGAATGCTGCATATATTGCCAAACACTGTCCTTACATCAGTTGGGCTAAACTATTTTTCTTTGTTACAAGATAAAATTTTCTCATAGGAGTAGAAGGAGGTATATTTTAAAATGATTATGATGTAAAAGTATCCAGAGAATTTTAAAACACACAAGGAGGTAACTGCAAAATGATTTTAAGTAGGTAAGAGTTATTATTAAAGAGCACTTACTTTTCACCTAGAGTTTTCTCAGTCAAGAGGGAAGGCCTGTGATGCTTAACACGGTTCAATAGGAATGCTGGAGTTGGTTGTCTCTATTGTTGTTTTCCAGGCCAGACATTAAATGATGGTGACTGTATGTGTGCATTGTTTAGTTCCAGTTGTTCATCAAACTCAAGTCACATGGGAAACTAGGATATTGCTTTTTGTGGATAAATTATGTCTTTAATTTTGCAAATGCACCCAGAGCTGCAGAGCGTAATGCATCTCATTGCAAAATTAAGAACAACGCCTCTGATTGGGAACAAGACCTGATCTGCATTCTGCTGAGCAGGGCCAGCAGGCACTGAGCCCTTGGTTTCAAATGGCTATTGGCTACTTCTCTTTTCAAGTCTCATTTGCAGTATGCCTGTGGGGGGGGTTTCTGCTGTCTCTAAAGGACCTTCCACCTTTCCACCCCTTGCCCTTGGACAATGATATAAAAAATCAATCAATATTATATTGGTGAAAATGGTTCTACATTTATATGATGCTTTTATAAAGTGCAGTTCAGATCAGTGTGTAGCTATGAGTTTAAAAGGGAAGTTATATTATTTCTTTTTGAACCTGATAGTTATTTTTTATTTGTGTTTGGAATCCTTAAAGAGCTTCTAAACAGCATAGGACTTGGAGGCTGTCATGGTGACCAAAAACACAACCCAACAAAAAAACCTAAAAGAAACAAAAAGAAGCAGTAAATATTTTAAACACCTACTACATGAAAATGGCTACTATTTCTATAGTATTTTTAGATTGGCAAAGTACTTTACAAATATTTTCTCATATTTTTTCCTACTATAGGAGGTAGTATTACCATTATTTTCACTTTATGTCTGAGAAAATTGAAGCAAATCAAATTTAAATCACTTATCTAAGGTCATAGTTTCTGAGGAAGAATTTGAACTCAGGTTTTCCCAACTCTAGGTTTAACACTCTATTGACTGTAACACCACCTAGCTGTCTATTATATTCAAGAGATTATGGATACTGAGACAGTAAGATATATTACTGTCTTTAAGAAGCTTACATGGGGAGAGAAGACTAGTTAATTTCTAAAATCCCCCCAGAGCTAATTAACCACATTCTGTATTCAAAAAGTCTTTCAATTCTGACAATCTATTTCTATGTTTGAATATTCTCCTTTCTAAATTTTTTGAAATCTATAATGTTTTGTTGATGTCTAATTTATATTAAAACAAAATTCTAATGTCTCTTCATGCTCCAACATTTTGTGCTTCTTTCATAGGATTATTGCTCTGGAGCTGGAAGGGACTTCAGAGGCTATCTACTCAAATTCTTCTTTTCCCAGGTAAAGAACCTAAGGAGAAGCAAAGTTAATGGGCTTGTGCAACATAACACAAATAGTGGGCTTCAGAGGTGTGATTTGAATCCAGGTACACTTCCTCCAGAAACAGAACTGTTTATATTTTCAATTCTGTCTCCTGTTCCATGAGATGAAAAGCCAATGAAGGACTTTGTGCCTTTTGTTATTTTTAGGGCTGGATACCTGTTTGGTGAGTCGAGTTAACTATTTAAATCCCTCAATGTCTGTAACCTCTGGACACTATTATGAGGATTACTTCTAGTGGGTCCCACCTTTGCTCCCCATCCTCATGTCATCTAGAAGCATGGGATTATATTTACATCATTCCTAATGAAGTCCCTTGCTTAAAACAATCTGGAGATGACTTTATATATATTTTTTAAAGTTCATCAAAATAAATCAATCATTTAACACAAATATTTTGTTTTTGGTGTTGAGTCATTTCAGTCACATCAGACTCTATGTGACCCTACTTTGTTTGTTTCATGCAAAGATACTGGAATGGTTTACCATTTCCTTCTCCAGCTCATTTTATAGATGATAAACTATGGAAAGCATGGGGGAATGACTTGCCCAAGGTCACATAGCTAGTAAGTATCTGAAGATAGATTTGAACTGAAATCTTCCTGACTCCAAGGCAGGTGCTTGCTTTATCTTCTGTACCTTCATCTACTGTACCTTGCTTTATCTACAGTTCCTTTATGTACTGTATCTACCTGTAACCTCCTAATTGCCTGCTGATTTACTTGCTGGATTTTAAATTCAAGAAAATGACTATGTAATCTCTCTTCTCTGTTCTTTCTCCCCTCTCTCTGCCCATCCCTCAGGTAATAAGATTGGTGGAGATAAGGTATAATTGGAACTACACAGTCTCACACAGAGGATTATGTGTATATATGCACATTCATTCATGTGTGCATAGATTTGTGCAAGCAAAGCTTTGCATGTGTTTTAATTCAGGGCCTGGCATTTAGTCTGTACCTGTTCCTATAGTAATATTAATGACAAAGCTTTCTCTTCCCTCCCTTCCCCCATCCCCAGTCCCTCAGTCTTGCTATATGTCATTTGTTATCGAAATTCAACTGCACAGCGACTTTCTGGGAATCCATTTTTCATTAACACAAGTGACCAATCCTATGATAAGCGTCTCCAGACTTTGGACGACATTCTGTTAAACACTGTCTAGTAGATCATAAATCATCACCGTGTTAAAGAATCCTTCCACTGAGAAGCAGGAAGCTAATCTCTGTCTGCGGCTTTTTAATTGAGTAAAACAAACAATGATGAAACCCAAACTAGATGCAGACAAGTTCTTAGTGAAAACAAGCTAGTTTCCTTGAATGGCTCTCTGAACTGGATTTCCTACCTAGAAGCAACAATATAGATATGATTATCTCTAGAGTCCATTGGTCAGATGCTGCTATGGGAAAGCAGAAGAATTGTGAGGTCACAATGTTTTATTTCAAATCCTAGTTTTGCTACTTACTACCTGTGTGACCTTGGACAATTTACTAAACCTGTGTAATCCTCATTTCTTTAATTTGTGAAATTAGAGGGTTGAATTACACAGGCAATGGAAAGAGTGGCCAGAGTCAAAGAACTTGGGTGCATAGGATCATAGAACTAGAACTGGAAAGGAACTTAAAAGTCATTGAGCATAAGTCCCTCATTTTATAGATGAGGAAACTGAATACCAGAGTTGGATGGAGGGAGGAGGGAAGTAATATAATAAGCATTTATTAAGTACCTACTATAGGTCAACTAGATGGCACAGTAGATAGAGTACTTACCTGGAATCAAGAAGACTCATATTTGTGAGTTCAAATCAGCCTCAGCACTTACTATTTGTGCAACCCTGGGCAAGTCACTTACACCTGTTTGCCTCAGTTTCCTCATTTGTACAATGAGCTGGAAAAGGAAATGGCAAACCACTCCAGTATCTTTATCAAATTAACCCCAAATGGGGTCACAAAAAATCAAACACCACTGAAAAAATTACTGAAAGTGACTACTATATTCCAGGCATGTTTTAAAAATATTTTATTTAATCCCCCAAAAAACCCTAGCAGGTATAGGTGATATTTTTTTATCCCTACTTTATAAGTGAAGAAATTGAAGCAGTTAGAGGTTTAGCGACTTAACTTAGGGTCACACAGCTAGTAATTGTCTCACTTCTTCCTGACTCAAGGCCCAGTATTCTATTCACACTGAACTTGCTAAGGTCGCAGAGACATTATGTGGCAGAGTTAGAATTCACATTCAGGTTTAATGATGCCAAATCTAACACACATTCCACTAAACTATACTAAATAGGATCATTCCACAGGAAAAATTAAAATAACTATGCTTGTTAATGCATCTAACTGTGATGAAATCCTTTAAAGAAAAAATAGAAAAGGAAAGAAAGAGTAATCCAAGGGAATAAAATCATTGGTAGAAGATATATTTAAAATAAAATTCTGGAATTGAAAATAATTTTAAAATATATAATTTTATTTATTTTTTTTCATTCAACAAGAATTCATCTTCTCTCCCTTCTTCTACTTCCTTACCTCACTGAGAAAGAAAAACAAACCCCTGTTACAGATAGGACATAGAACTGTAGAACATAGGATGCTAACACTGACAATGATATGGAACTCATGTAATCGAATCACTTTACTTTAGAAATGGGAAAACAGGTGCAGCTAGGTGGAATTGTAAATAGAGCACCAGCCCTGGAATCAGGAGAACGTGAACTCAAATCCGGCTTCAGACACTTGAAACTTACCAATGGTGTGACCTTGGGCAAGTCACTTAGCACCAATTGCCTTGCCTTTACCTCCTCAAAAAAAAAAAAGAAATGGGTAAACAGATCAGTCATAGCTGAGGAATTCAAGTAGAACCATGTCTAAAATCTAAAACACTAGACTTGGAGTTCAGAAGGAGCCTTGGTTTAAATCCCAGAATTGACATTTGTTAGTGATGTGATTATGAGTAAATCAACTAACTACCCAGAATCAGTTTCCTTATCTGAAAACAAGAGATAAATGAGATAATAGTAATACCTACAATTCTGACTTCCCATAATTTCTATGAGGGGCAAATATGATAATAAATGAAGTTAGTTTGAAAATTTTATGGAGCTATCTGAAGATCAGTTATCAAAAATCTTTGTCAAATCTCCTACACCAGTGTCCTCTTCATTATACAAAGAAAGGGGAGAAAATCCATAAGGGAATTCGCTCTGTGATTTCATTGAGCATCTCACATCAACATTTGGGCATTCTTGTTGGTGTCATTGTTGTGACCATTGATGGCTCTTACCCTTTGAGAATTATGAGCCTCAGACTTAGGTCAAAAAGTACAAGAGAAGAGGAATCAATATTTGCTATAATAAAATCTCTCATTTCTATATATTTTAAGTGTTGTTCTCACAATATCAGTATTATAAAAGTAGTATAAGTATTGTTATTTTCATTTCACAGATAAAGAAAATAAGTATCAAAAAGGTGAAAAACTTGTGAGCCTTAGTATTCTCAACTTTACTCAATTTCAGCAATCTGTTCATCTTGTCACACTTTCATGTCCCATGATCCTTCAGTTCTAGAAGAATCTAGTTTCTCTAGCTTCCAATTTCATTCTTGCCTATTATCACTTTGCTTCCTATCCACTTGATTATTTATAAATCGACATGCAACCTAATCTTGAAAATAATGATGTTAGTAAGAGCCAGTACTTTTAAAACCAAAAGTTTATTTTTACTTTTTTTTCCATCTCTTTAGAAGCACAATCACCAATCAAGGTCTCTGATTCTATAACATGGTCTCCAAAAGATGCCACATCAGCTCAACTAATTAGGGAGGAGAAACACTCAAACTCCATAGTCTTTAATGACATCAATTGCTGATGGAATACTATTTTCACATTGTGAAATGAACATGACCCCCCAGTTACCAGACATCACCCCAGAATAAATGACTCTCTTCCTATCAGCAGTGCCCCCAAAGGAAGACTTAACAGGGAATATGTTTGAGTTTCTTAGATTTAACACTCACAGACCAGCACAGGCTAATGATGCAGTAAACTTTCTATTGTTTTATCTCAGAGGCTCAGAAAGCATCAATAATGTAGAACATTTGTGTTTCATGGGTCACAGCAAGTCAATTTCAACCTCAAGGAAGATGACAAAAGTCCTATTTAAACATACTTCTCCTTTTTTCTTTCTATCTACAGTTATTAAGTATCTTCTACTGACCATAAATTGTAAAATGTTAGCACTGGAAGGAACTTTAGAACACAAAGTGTTGAGCATAGAACGTAGAATGTTGGCATCTGAAGAAGCATTAGGACATAGAATGCTCAGGAAAATGAGACCTAAGAGATTGTCAGATATCTAACTCCCTTATTAGAAAATGAAGAAATTGAATACAAGACAAAAGAATCTTTTCCATAGTCACATAACTAATCATTGGCAGAAGCAGAATTATACATGGTCACATCAATTTCTAGCCCATTATTAAGGCTGCCTTTTGTTTCCAAAATTTCATTTCGATTGACCTCTTCTACCCATGTTGACCCTTATCAGAAATTTACCTTAACTCACATACGATCATCATTACTATCATCATCATCATAATCATCATCAACAACAAATTTTTTTATTTTTAAGCAATTGGGGTTAAGTAACTTGCTCAAGGTTACACGGCCAGGTGTTTCTGGGTTTGTGCTAAGTGTCTGAGCCCGGATTCCATCCCAGGTCATCCCGACTCTAGGGCCGGTGCTCTTACTCACTGCGCTACCTGGAAGCCCCAAAGATAATATTTATACTGTGCTTTAGCAAAAACAATCAAATTTACCACTTAGGGCAGTGGGGAGAACGTGATTAAAATATAATTGGGAGATTATTAACAAAATAATAAAAAATATCATTCAAAAAGTTAACTTGTGATTTTTTTAAGTCAATATTTAGCTTTCGGAGGTCCATTTTCATTTGTTTGACCTCACTGCTTTACAATTTATAAACTCCTTTTCTCACAATCACCCTATAAGTTACTTTGCTCACATATTATCTCCCAAATAGGAAATGAGTTGCTTATCGGGGAAATAACTTACCTACAATCATGCAGGTAAAAAGATCAAAGTCAAAGCTTTACCCAGGTATTCTGATTTCATATCCTCTTATGGTAGGGTTTCTTTTGGGATCAAAGAGAATAATAGATGCTTGAATTAATGTCTTGGTGAAATCAATAAACATTTAATTAAGCACTTGTTTTATGAAAGATTCTGCTTAGCAGTGAGAATAGAAAGATAAGACAAATGAACAACAGCAGTGGCAACAACAACAACAATAAAAACCTGACTTCAGGAAACTTACATTCTACAAAAGGGATCAAGGATACAATTACAACATTTTCATAGTAAATACAAAGCAACTTAAGGAGAGAACACGACCTGCTCCAGAAATCATGAACCATTTTCCATTGTAGGTGATAGCTAAATTGAGCCTTTGAAAAACAGTGAAAGCTTTTAAGTGATGGAAGTAAGAAGAACATGCATTCCAGGCATGCAGAATAGATTATGCTAAGGTATGAAAAAGGGAGATGCCAAAACACTGTGAAGTTCGAGGAAGAGTAAAAGAGCATTTTGTTTAGAAGGTGTGGCATGTGTAGAAGATTAATATGAAAGAAATCAAGAATGTTAGGTTGCAGCAAGAGTGTAAGGGAATTCAAATTCTAGGGGATGTTCTAAGTGATTGTGTCATGATGACTACAGGGGCATACTTGAGATTTTTTAATAGGGCAGTGGCATGGTCAGTCCTGTGCTATAGAAAGATTATTTTGGCTACTTATCCTTGTGGAGGATAATTTTGAAGGGGGAAAGACTGGAAGCAAGAGACCAATTTAAAAACAAACAAACAAACAAAAAATCGATTACAATAGTCAAAGAGAAAGATCATTGACATCTGAACCAGGATGGTGGCCAGGTGAATGGAAAGAAGAAGATGAGTATGAGAGATTACATGGAGTTAGAATGGATACACTTTGTTTCTGAATGGATATAGGACATGATGTAGAGTAAATATGACTTCATAGTTGAAAACTTTAGAGTTTAGAAAAAGAGTTTTCTCAACATAAAAATAAGAAAGTTTGGAGGAGGGGCAGGACTTGAAGTGAGGACATATTTAGGATAGGATTTACATATAGCATATCCAGATTAGGCTATACTGTGGGCTTGAAACTCAGGAAAGTCATTAAGGATCAGTATATAGGGGCAGCTAGATGGCACATACACATTACTGGGCCTAAGGCCAGGAAGAATCATCTTCCTGTGTTCAAATCTAACCTCAGATACTTAAGAGTTTTGTGACCCTGGGCAAATCACTTAAACCTGTTTGAATCAGTTCCTCATCTGTAAAATTAACTGGAGAAAGAAATGGCAAATACTCTATACTATCTTTGCCAAGAAAACACCAAATGGGGTCACAAAAAATCAAACATCACTGAAATGACTGAACAACCACAAAACAAAGATTTAAGAATCAGCTGTACAGAGATAATCATTGAGCCTATAGCATCTTAAGAAGAGAGACAGAGACAGAGAGAGACAGAGACAGAGAGACAGAGACAGAGAGAGACAGAGAGACACAGAGACAGAGAGAGACAGAGGGAGACAGAAAGAGAGGGAGACCAGAATAGAGCCTTAGGGAACATCCGCAGAGTATAAAGTATGGATGCTAATCCAATAAAGGAGATAGATTAGAGGTTAAAAGAAAAGAAGGAAGATCACAGATGATTATAGAGTCACACTACCTAGAATTTTAGAGAGAGAATGCATCTCAGTACTCATCTAGTCTAATTCATATTCCCAAAGGAATTCCCCACTACTCTCTATCCATCATATTGTCACCCAACTTCTCTTGAAAGCCTTCAAAGACAGAGAACCAACACCATCTAAGACATTCCAAGTATTTTTTATGCTTAGTGTCATTTTTAGTTTTTTCCTGACATTAAAACTAATTTTGCATCTCAGTGACACCTACCCTTTGCTCCAAGTTCAAGATGAAAAACATTTAGTAACCATCCTACTATGTGTTAGCTCCTGTTGTAGACTTTGAGCACACAAAGACAAAAATCAAAGTAGTATTTAACCTCAAGTATCTGACATTGTAATTGAGGAGAATGCAATGAAAGTCAAAAGGGAGAGGGAGTGTTCAATGATAAGTAAAAATAAAATGTATACAAAATAAACATAAATATTTTAGGGGGATTCCCCTTCTTTGTGGAAGGAGGAGTGACAATAACTAAGAAAAATCAGGAAATACTTCAAATAGAATGCAGCATTTGGACTGTTTTGAATAGAGCACAGGAATACAAACAGTGGACATGAGGAGTGAAAATATTCCAGGTATGGGGAATAGACAGTGCTAAAACATGAATGTGAGAGATAAAACATCTTGTGTTGGGAATAACAAATGGGTTAATTAGTCTGGAAGAGAGATTGAGGGAAAGTAAGGTGAGAAAAGTCTAGAAAGTTGGAACCAAAGTGAAGGACTTTAAATGTGGCTTTCTGAAAATCTGTACACAATGCTACCTGAATTCTAACTATCCTCTTAATCCTCTTCAGATGGGAACTTTGACTCTTCCTCTGGAACCTGGGCTCAGGTAAGTGAATTTTTGATTCATATTGTACAGAACTAGACTATTGTGCTATTTCTTGTCCATTCCCAAACCATGTCTCTATTTATACTTCCCGTTCTTCCTTGTTCCCCTCCTCTATTGTTACTATATGTTAGAATCCCTATTAGACGTTTCCTGAGGACAGAAATTTAATTTTTGCTTGTATTTAGAAAATCAGCCCTTAGAACAGTTTATGGCTCCTTATAAATGCTTCACAAATGTTCTAAAAATTCCTTTCATTCTAAAGAGTGATATTTGTATTTTTCTCTTAGGGTTTTATTAGAGGACTTTCCCAACCAACTTAATGGTCTCACAGTAAGTCCTTTGGGAATTGACTTGGTTTACATTTCAGTGAATCTTTGAGAGAAAATTTTGAAACCATCTTTATGCTCCTGATATCTTGTAAAATGGACAAAAGATAGCTACTGATTAAGTCTGTAAATGAATCTGCCTCAAGATGAGTTGGTTGATTTGGAGGCAAGCTATAGTGGACCACGGGTTTCAGTGACTGAGGCTGTCTCCTAAATGAAATGGTTGGCACATATCATTGAGAAGGTTGATAATTTTCCAAGGGGCCAAACCCTTTCCAAATAACCCATACTAGCCAACTTCACTGGGCACCCTGGGCTTCTTTTCATGTTTTACTTCTCATTCTTCCTCTAGACCTAACAGTATAAGTCTAATCCTTCTGCATAATAATATTTCAAATACTTGAGTATAGCTATTATGTTCCTCATGAATTTTCTCTTCTCCTGACTTAAAATTTTCAGTCTCCTGACTAAATTTATGTTCCTATTATCCTCTGTCACATATCTTTGCATGTCAAAGTTCTTTATTAATCTAGTTGCCCTGCTCTGGATAGTCTTTAGCTTTTCAATGTCCTTTTCAAACTGTGGCACAAACATTGAACATCATATTCTAGAAGGCTTAACTGTTAATCCCTATAGAATTCCAATGTTCTATCCTCTCAAGAAATCTGTAAACCAATGAGTTTCCTATCCTATCTAGCTTTATATAGTCTATGCATTTATTCAAATTATTGATGAAAGTGTAAAATAGTACAGGGGCAAGCAAAGGTCTCTAGGGAAGTTCATTGGAGTTCCTCCTATTTGGCATCAAACCATCAATGACTACTCTTTGAACGTGGTCATTCAACTCCAGCCAAAACAGATTCTGAAGGCCATTATCCCAACTGTCTCACCATGGTGAGTCATAATACCAAAGAGACTCTGGATCTACTCTTCCAATGCGCATTGTCACAAGCCAGTTAGATCCCTAGGATGTGACTGGTTACATCCCTGTTATGGTTCTAGGGGGTACTCCTGTTGGGCAATAGTATTCTTTAAAGGTCATTGTCTTGAGCCCTTATTCAAATGTGTCCTCTCCTTGATATCATCAATAACATTAATTTGTGTTTCATTATAATTGAACCAATGAACATAAAATAGCTTATATTGAGGGATGTTTATTAAGAACATACAGCAAGAACTATAGGTATTTAACAAGTCTCCATCAGTACTTGGTGTACATTTTGTTCTGTATCACGTTGGCTGCTGGGACCAGTGGGCTTAAACTTGAAACAGATTCTATAAAGCATTGGGTTCTAAAAGTTTACTTCTGAATGCTACATAGCCTGTCATTGGATTTCTGATTTGCCTGCTTGACATTGTCTTAAAATTTATCCCTTGTTGGACTGATTCAACAAGGTCATTCTTTGGGGTGGATAGGTGGTGCAAATCACTTACTAGCCATGTGACCTTGGGCAAGTCACTCAATCTCAATTACCCTACAAAAAGACAAAAAAAACCAAGGTCATTCTTTCAGACCTCTTGGGTCCTCTGAGCTTGACTTAAGGGCAATTCTCTTTGAGATTCTAGTTCCCCAAAGTCTGATGGTTCACTGTTTTTGACTATGTGAAGCCCACAAAGTTGTATCTATCTCTATTAGTACTTTGCCAAAGTAGGAAAGGATAACCACAACAAAGATATTAAAAAAAAATCATGCTGTGATTTCCTGATAATAGGGTGAAAACAGCCTGAGGTCCTATTTTCAACCAGAGGGCCATAAAAGTATTGCATTCATACTCTGCTCTACTCAGTAGTCAGTCAAAAGCATTTGTCTCACCTTAAAGAAAGTGACTCAAAAGTATTAGAAAATGCCTGTAGATGCTTTGGCATGGATAGAGCAAGTTGGTCTGCATCATTATGCACTTTTAGAAGAGGGTTCAGATGTGATTGATGAGCTAATGTCAGTGATATCTGAAAGACCAAGGATAATAGGAGAGGTCTTACACAATTAAGGGACATCATTCTCATTTTTAATAAAGGCAGAATGGAATAGGGGTCTACAAATAATATACCCCACATCTTCACTTCTATCCTTGGCAAAATCCCTAAAGATATTAAAGAGAAAACATTTAGAATGGAAATGGTAGTCACAAATAAGCAACATGGCTCTATCAAAAATAGGTCACATTGGGCAAAAATTATGTTCAGGAGATATGTGTGTATGTATACTTATATGTATGTATTATATGTGTATATATATATAAACACACTATATACATATGTATGCATGTGTGTATATACATATATATATATACATATATTCAAGTTATCTTTTTAATACTATCTTTAAAAATCTTACCAAAGTTAATCTTTTGGGACTATAATTTACTGAATACCATTCCCCTCTCTTTTGTTTTAGAAAATGAGTATGATATTCTCCTTAATTGCACCAGACCTACCCTGCTATCCATGATCTTTTACATAGCAATGATAAGAACTCACAATTCACATCTGTCTGTCCTTTCAGGACCTAAAGATATAGTTCACATAGGATAGCCCAAATGAATTCATTAAGGTCTTCTAGAGGCTGTCTTCCTGTTTTCTTACCTGGATATTGAGTCTCTTTTAGATATTTCTCTTGCCTTTTATACCTCAAATTTCATTACTTTTTTCATATAAAACAGAAGTGAGATCAGAATGAAATCTCTCTCTTGCCTGTTATTATTATCACATGCACCCTAAATAGCAATCTTTTCGCATTTTTGACAATTCTTTCCATAAAATAATTAAAAGAAATAAAAGAGTACTTCCTTTTTCTCCACTTTCAACAGCTTTCTTTCTTAGTTCTTCAATCATTCTTTAGCACATCTGACACTATTCTAACAATACCAAGCTGGCTGAATTGGTATTGCCTCACACAAACTGAAACCTAGGAAAGACCTTAGTTTAAAAAGTCCAAGGTTTCCCATTGCCTCTGGGACCATCTTCAGTCTTCATAACCTATGTTTTGCTACTGGACTCAGATACCCTAGAAGAGAGGGTGAGGGTAATGACTTTGCATAGTTCTGTCTCACTTAAATCCAAATTGATTTGCAAGTCAAGACTGATATCACACTCCTGATGACATTACTCATATTTGAGAATGAAAGAAAAAATACACACACACACACTTTAATGTTTATATGTAAGTTGGTTTGTGAGTTCTTTGTGTGTCTTTTCAGACAACTCCTATGTTACCACCTAAAATGGATTTGTTTCCTTTGTGTTTTCAGTATTTCCCCATTGGGAGTTTCCAATAGCTTCTAAGTTGACTTGCACTGTAGAATAATAGTCTATGTGATGATATCCATACTTGCTTTAAACCCTTAGGAATCTGCTCTGTCAAAAGTCCATGTCACTTTAGGTCCAGCTTCCCTCTCCTTTTGTATCACAAAATGTTAATGGCCTTGTTTAATTTTCACAAAGATTTCCATAATTTACACCCATAGTAATCAGTTCTTTCCTGTTACAAGGAATCAGATGCAAAATAAAATGTTCTCTTGTTGATCCTTCCACTTACTGAAGAATTAAATTATTGTTAGAGCAAAGAAAAAATCCTTTACAACTTTCCTTTTGGCAAAGATTTCTCTAGTAGGTGTATGCAACTAGGTGGCACAGTGTGTTGGGCAGATGATTTAACTTCTGTGAACCACAGTTTCCTTATTTAGAAAATGAGGATAATAATATCACTTATCTCTCAGAGTTATTCTGAGGATCAAATGAAATAGTATTTATAAAGTGTTTAGCACAAAGCCCGGCACACAATAGGTGCTATATGAATGGCAGATATTATTGGTGAATTCACCAGTCACTACTATGTTCTGCCTCTATGCCAGGTTTGTGATCAATTTCAGAAAATCTTGATCTATATCCACATCCTGTCCAAGAGATCTGTAATATTATCTCATAGGAAAGTCCCTTTTCTTTCTCCTTACATGCATCTTCATGCTTATACTGTCCACCATAACTCCTCTCTCTGATTTGTTTATTTCCTCACATGAATATGCCTTCCTTAAAGATAGCATTAAGCAGGAGAGATGACTAAGCATTAAATCACCGCTATTCTCCCCTAGTCACCTACAAACACCATTAAATAGTACCCCCAAACAAATCCTGGAACAGAACCACAAAAAGACAGGGAAAACAATCTTTGTGCCAAAAAACTTGTAAGATCAGCAAGAAAGGTCTTTTTCAACATTGGGGAGGTAGAGCCAAGATGATGGAGTAAAGGCAGAAACTCACCTGACCTTTCTCCAAAACCCCTCCAAATACCTTTAAATAATGATTATAATCAAATTGTAGAACCCACAAAAAAGATTAAATAAAACAAATTTCCAGCCCAAGACAACTTAGAAAGTTGTCAAGAAGGGTTTGTTGCACCTGAGATTGGAGATAGACCATCACAGACCACACAAACACAGACCAAGATCAGCAAATGAGGAAAAGGCCTTGTGAGTCATTCCATCAGAACTGGCAATGGTTGCTTCCAGAACTCTAAGTCCACAGATGGTAAGGGAGTCTGACAATTTGCCAGAAGGAGATTTTAGGAGTCTCTTTGCTAGTCCTGAGGCAAGACTATGTTGCTTTGTCTATATTCAGATCTCGGTTGCAGTTCTGAGTGACAGTCTCAGAACAAGGAGGAACCCTAATACACAGAGTTGTAGTGCAGCAGAGATGCTTGTCACAGTTTCAGGGCATCAAAGAATATCTGAGGACATTCATAAAACAGATCACAGTCCAGGAGAGTGGTAAACACACCCATCCTTAGATCATATCAACTTGGAAGAACTAAAAGCTTGCAGGTCCCTAGAAATATCTCTGAAAGCAGGGGCACAAAATATCTGAAGCTTGGGACAGTGCACCTTCCACACCGGAAACAGATACCTACTTTAACAAAGAGTTAAAACTCAAGTAATAGGCTGGGGAAATGAGCAAACAATAGCAAAAGCAAATTCTTACAATAGAAAGTTACTATAGTGACAAGGAAAATCAAAATGCACACTCAGAAGAAGATAACAAAGTCAAAACTCCTAAATCAAAGCCTCCAAGGGAAAAAAATGAATTGGTCTTATTCAGTGGAAGAGCTCAAAAAGGATTTGAAAATCAAGTCAGAGAGGTAGAGGAAAAATTGGGATAAGAAATGAGAGTGATGCAAAAAAATCATGAAAAACAAGTTAACAACTTGGTAAAGGACATACACACAAAAAATACTGAAGAAAGTAACACCTTAAGCAGAGACTAGGCCAAATGGTAAAAGAAGTATAAAAAGCTAATGTGGAGAAGAATGCCTTATCTAGCAGAATTGATCAAATGGAAAATGAGGCACAAAAATTCACTGAAGGAAAAAAAAGACTCCTTAAAAAGTAGATAGAGTGAAATATTACTGAATTCATTCTTATAAAGACAAACAAAATTAAGTTGCATGGGTATGTATATTTCTCTCTAAGCTTGTAGAAGATGCACATAGATATAGAGCTCATTGTAGTCAGTGAACCCAAGGATTGGCAGACAAAGGAGACCTTATATCTTCAGAGCAATTCCCTCTTAACTCTCCCTCCTTTCCTGGTTCAGGATGCCTATGTCAGTCAAAATTACAATCCCCATATGGATAAATCATAATATGATAAAAGGATTTCTTAAGTGGATAGATTATAAATACAATAAGATAGGAGAATATCAAAGTATCGATTGAAATTATAGATCCAGGATGTCTGTGTTTCTTCTAATATTAATATGACATAATATAACAAAACGTAACATGTGTTTATAGAATACCAAGATAAGAAAAGTTCCATTATTTAAGATAATGTCTGGTTTAAAGCTCCTCATCCTTGGTAGTCATAAACAGAAGAATGCTCCTGGTAAACTTCATCTGGCCTTATAGTTGCTGACACAGGAACTCTGAGTCCACTCAGAGAGCAAAGCAAAACATGTCTGTTATGCGAGAGCACACAAAGCCTTATGGCAGGTTAAGCTGAGGGAGGCTCAAAATGTCTTCCTCCTGATTGCTCAATTCAAGTTTTAGGCCTTTCTCAGGTCTTGGTGGTTCAAAGTGATTGGGGGAGGGGCCCACAATAGATAGATAGATAAGAAAAGGACTGTGCTACCTTATAAAAGGTAGCCTTTACATTTTTTTGATATTTCTTACTGTTAGGAAAAAAAAACATATTCCTGCCCCCCACCCTCAAATTATGTTAAGCATCCATCCTTTTAAAAAAAATGTGTCCTGTTTCTTTTGATTAAGGAATACCCATCCAGACTCATACTGAAGTCATAGTTTTCATCTCACTAATAGTGCTAAGTATGAGGACAAATTTGCCTTCTTGAATTAGTACCTATAATTCATCTATTTCTGACTAAATCATTGGACATATATACATACACATTTCAAACTGTGGATTTTGCTACAAGCTTCTTTCTCAGATTTTGTATCCTGTTAATTTCAAGATAAAGTATAGTCCCAGAAGTTGAAGCAGGAGAGAGTATTAAAAAGAAGTGGTCTAATCAACCACACCAGCAGCCTCAGAGAGTTCAAGAAAGAGCTTGAGTAACTGCCTCTATGCAAACAAATCACACTGTTTGTCGTAAGGAACCATGAGGCCACCATTCTTCTTTTAATAGATCCTAATACAGAGCAAGAACTGAAATATTTTATAAAAAGAAGATGGAGAAAGGAAATTGACATTTTGAACTTTAACATTATTCTCTCTTGTTACTATGACAATTTAGATCTAATGACTTTTGAAAATACCAGAGAATAAGGGCTTTTGGTTGAAGAACTGTCAGCAATAGTGGCTAAATATAGCGACTTCTTAGGGCATTCAGAGGTCCCACATAAACTAAAAATGAAAAAGAAAGAATTATATAAAATAGGCTCAACTCCAGGTAATACAGGTAGCTTACCTGAATCATCCAGAGAATTGAAGACATTTAGACCAAGCCACCCAGTACCCAACAGAGAAGATATGCAGTACTGAGATGGAATAATAGATGTTTCATCAACCCTTGAATCTCTTCCTTAAGCTCATACATCTCTCTTATTGCCACCATTATACCATCCACTACCATACACTATTGTCATAGAGCTAATAGGATAGATGGTCTTATTCTAACATTAAGCATGTCAGTTATTTGAAATAGAGTTAGTGAAATAATTGCAGTAAATTAAGGAGCATGAGCTATGTAGTTTTGGGTATGTGTGAAGAATTATTTCGTCTTCCACCACCATCAACAATAAGCCCCTCAACATGTATCCAATTACTCGCAGTATTTCAGGATAGATTTGTATATAATTGAATCTAAGTGTGGCTATGCTACCATTAATTGCATTCACTTATTTATTGCCCGGGACTCTTCTTTCCTTTGCAATCAATGTCAGAGCTATTGGGTGAAATTCTCCTCAAATTCCCAGAAAGCTTTCCTCAGTGGTAGGAACTTGTAGAATACCAAAAAAAAAAAAAAAAAGATGTGCAAAATGGGGTCCACTCTCATCCCTTAGTTGTCTCTACACTGCTAAGTCCATATTCCTATCTAGCAGATCTTAGTGTCTTGAGAGATTACCATGATGGACCAATGGTAATCATAGCCCATGCTACTACATAACAATTTGTAATTTACAAAGCATTTTATTGATATGCATTATGTAAGGGTAGCAACACAAGTGATGCTTTATCTTAAAATTAACAGGAGACAAAAGCTAAGTCCAATTCCAAGAAATTAAACACCCAGGAAAGCCCCACATTGAATTCTAAATGTGCAGACTATACCAGCATTTACCCTTCCCAGAAGCATATACAGAACCCCAGAACTTTCTCTCCATTCTACTCCGTTACCCCAAAGATCAGTGAGACTTTTCATCCACCCTATAGTTGCACACTTCTATGAGTGTTGCTTCCTTTATTTAGGTCTACATTCAAAAATTTCAATAGTCAAAATGAGAATATTCATCAAATTGAGCAGAGAAATCTCCTGATCATATATGCCACATACAAAAGAGCAAACACAGGTCGAGGGAGTCTAAGAATCATGTCCAAGAACCCATCTTGTTCCTTGGAAACCCCATTAACTTCCCAAAGTTTCTTTTGCTTTAAGCTGTTGCTCTCCAGAAGTCAAATAATTTTTATATATTCAACTCATTGGTTATTTTTCTTAATATATTTATATATTAAACTTCTTTTGTCTTTATAGTTCCAAAATACTTTCACATCCATTATTTCATTTCATCTTGACAATAGAGCTTCTTAGTTGTTCTCTCTGCCCCCAGTCTCTCCAATACACAATGCAAGATATCAAAGGAAACATTTTTATCCTTATTTTACAGATTAAAAATCAGACTTGTCCCCTATTACATTATTACTTGTGGAAAAAAATAATTAGATGAATGTCTTTTGACTCTTAGTTCCATGAACTTTCACCTATACTATTCTGCCTTAGAACAAATTCTTGTAAATAATCAAACCTTACTAGTTCTGTCTAATATAAGAATGGAAAATATAAAGAAATAAAGCATCTAGGTTAAAGCATATTTTTTCAAGAATTGGGGTTTATATTAATTTAAGTACCTATAATTACTTAAACTAAGGTAGAAGAAACTGTTGCTGAGCAAGGTCCCTATAGGATGGACCTCCTTTAATAAACAGATAAGACAAACTTCTAATAAACAGATTCTTGTATGTGTAATGAATTCTGTTATGGCCATTAAAATGTTAAAATTCTCCCTTACAATATCATATGAATTATTATTTTACCCAGAAAATTTCCCTCTATAGATTGTGCAAAGCGGCAATCAATCTCTGCTCAAAGGACCACATACTCCAAATTATGGTGGTCCAGATGAATGTGGTCTAGAAATAGTTCTAGTTGGGCCATTAGAAGAAGCTATTATAATCTATGATCATAACTAATAATAATCATAATTATAGTGAGCACTGTCTCTTGGTAATGTATTTTCTCTAAGCATGCAGAACATTACTTGACAATAATGCACAATAATGCTGGATTTCCTTTAGCTGCTGAAACTGAAAAACTGTAGTGTAAAGAAGTCATGACCATCCCTATCTTGGCATCAGTTTCTCATCATTGAAATCATGGGTTTTTGTTGAATTATTTCATTATTAATGTCCTTTTCAGCTTTAAGCTCCTATGTTCCAAGGTCTCATATGCTATGTTCTTAATGACCATTTAAGTTCTGAAATTCTATAGCCTAAATGTCCTTCCTTCCATAATCGTATACATCACTGGTTTACAGTTTAAGGAACATAGAACTCTGGGGGACAGAATGATTGCAAGGGTTCCAGTTTTGTAGAGTACAGATTATTATTACAGTAATTATTATTTTGAAATATAAACAGATGCTGTTGTGATAAACAAAATATAATTCTATTTAAATTTTACTATTTTTCTATTTAAATTTGAATTTCTAAAATCTTGTCATTATATATTTCTTTTTAAAAAGATGCTTAATAGGATAACTACAATTATTTGGGAATCTGTAAAAATAAAAATAAATGAGAAAAGAGTCCTCACATTTAAAAATGTTAAATGTTTTAACCTTTACTGGATTAAATTACATTTCTAATATCATATTTTATAAGGGCCTTAACATTAACTTTTCAATTTTCTAACATTTTAAGCGGTGTGACATAGTGGGGGGAAATGGTTTTGGAGAAAGTGATAAAGTTTAAATCCTAGCTCTTCTTTTTAATAATTGTGAAACTTTGTTCTCTGTATCTTCACCTATAAAATGAATGGGGAATAACTAGACAGTCTCTAAATCAGGGATTATTAAACTTGGGATCAAAAAATTTGCCTTTTAAAAATATGTATTTGTTTGCTTATTTATCATATTCTTTTTTATTATTATTTTAAGTTGCACATTCTCTCCCTTTCTCCAGTCCCTCTCCACCCATTGAATAGGCATACTATATGGAAGATGGTTTTAAAAATGATGCTGTGTTAACTATTTCAATATAATTGGTTTCCTTTATAATCTTACATATTTTATGTTTTCATTCAAAAACATTGATCTGGAAAGGGTTGCACAGTTTACTGTTTGTCAAAGTGCTTTGTGACACAAAATGACGTTGTGAATCCCTGCTGTAAGGTCTCTCCAAACTACATTAGGTGATTATTTTGTGAGGAACTTTCTAGTTCTAAAATTCTGTGACATTATCAGAATAAACTAGGAATCTAACCATTTAGTTCTCTTTTCTTGCTCTAAATCCATGCTTTTGTTGGAATTATACTTACAGAAAAGTCTTCTAAAAGAAAAATAAGGCAGAATTTTAATTTTTTTCTTTTTCCTTTCATTTATCCTTAGTCCTGTCCATTGTTTTCTTAGAAGTATCTTTTATATCTACCACTTTTCTCTCTTTCAACTTCTATCACTCTAGTGCCAATTCTCATAGCTTTATGCATAAAGGACTGAACCAGCAATCTCTTAATTGTCCTCCCTGACTCAAGGCTCACCAGTCTCCAACCCATAGAATCCAGACTAATCTCATTTAGTTATTGTTTTAATATTTTTTCCTACTCAGTAAACTCCAGTGGCTCCCCATTGCCTCCAGGATCAAAACCAAAATGCTAAATTTGGCATTCAAAGCCCTTCAAAACTTTACCCACTTCCAGTTTTCTTAAACCTTATTCCAGCAGCAATGGACTCCTCCTGGCTGTTCCCCTAACAGAGTAATCAATCTTTTGTCTCTGGGCATTTTTTTCCTATCTCCCCCCCCATCTGAAATATTCTCCCTCCTCCTCTCTATTTATTTACTGACCACCCTGGCTTCTTCTAAGTTGCAACTAAATACTCATTTTTAATTGGAAGCCTTCCCTAACTCCTTTTAATTCTGGTGCTTTCCCTCAGCTAGTCATTTAGAATTTACCTCACATAAAAATTACTTTGCATATATTTGTTTGAATGTAGTTTCATCCATTAGATTGTAAGCCCCTTGAGGGCAGGCACTCTCTTTGCCTCTTTTTGTTTATCCAGTGCTTAAAACAATGCCTGGTAAGTAGTAAGCATTTAATACATTTTTATTACTTGATTGTTCTTTACAAAATTAAATGCCTCAGTGTCTCCTTGTTTTAGCAGTCTTATTGAGGAATTTTCTATTTGGGTACACCTTGTATTTGAACTATTCCAACTTTGTGGTTGTGATTCTATGATTTTTATCATATCAAACCTAACCTCTCCTGAGTTGCTTTCAGGTCTCCCTAGAATCATACTCTACTAAATTTATTTTCCATGGTTTCCCATCATCAACAAAACAAATGTTTTAAATACCAATTGCATATAAATACTAAAATTAACCAAGACAAAGAAGAACCTGACTTCAAGTAGTTTACAATATTCTGTATATATGTATAAAAATCACTATATACAGATAGAGAGATAGATACATAGATAGTAGAGGACAGGCAAGATGACTCCTTACTTATCCTTACCTATTTAAAGTCTTAATTCTAAACAAATTGAACCCTCCTAACCTCCATACACCTACACAAGTGCCTTTCTGAGATGCTGTCCTCTTTAATCTCAAATGAAATTCTCCCCTCTTCTGTCAAAACAAATAATATCAGTCTTTCAATGCCCAACACAAGCTTTTCCATGATGCCTTCCCTGACTATTCCAGATGCTAGTAATTTCTTTATCCTGTCTTACATTTCTCCAGTAATCATAGTTTTACAACAAAATTTAACACTCAATTATATTCAACATCTAGAACAGTGACTGGCACATAGTAGGCCCACAATAAAGGTTTTTGATGGATAATGTAATCCATCCACTAATTTTCTCGTTCCAACTATATTGTAAGGGACCTAAGGATAGGGGTGTGAAACACTGTTAAATATAATGTAAAGCTAAGACGACTAGACTTAAGAGTCAGAATCAGAATATGTAGGTTCAAATCCCACCACTCCTACTTACTAATCTTGTGATCTAGACAATGCTATTTTCCATCTCATTTATCTTATATGCTAATTATAGATAATTTTTTTACTACCTTACCTTGCCAGGGCACTATGAAGAAAGTTTTTGGAGCTTTAAAGTGTTATACAAATGTCATGTGTTTTGTTGAATTTCCCAAAATGGTGAGCACAGGAATGGACATATAATAGGTTCTAGATCATTTTATTTCTTCCTTAGAGTGTCTATAAACATAACTTCCACATTATATTGTTTTCTCATTGACAGCCCAATCTAGTTCTGAGTGAGGCACTCTTCTACTCTCCCCAAACACATTTTAGAAATTTAATAAGGTTGAAATATACCCATTGCTGAAGTGTATAGCTCAATTTCTGCTCTCAAAAAGTAATTGAAAACTGTCACTGGGAGGGAAAATGGAAGTGTGGTGGCAAAGGAGTTGGAATAGCTTTGAGTTTGTCAAAGTGTATCCTGAGATGTTTAAAACTAGTTTCAGCTGAACTTTTCCCCTCCCCTCTTATAAGTTTTCTGCTATTTACCATTCCCTTTGGAAACTAGACTGGCTGTTTTCTTATTGAAATGCATTGTCTTGGCTTCCCTTTTTCTTTCTTTGTTGGGTGAAAAAAATGTTTGTGGAGTCAGAGCTGAGGAATCTGGCCTCATCTGAAATTCCCAAGACACCAGTAATGTGTTTCTAAGCAGAAAGGCAAGAGAAATTTTTATCTAACAACAGCTCACAGTGTGGATTTTATTTTTTTTCCTCCTCATATTCTTGATATGGCTCTGCTTATGAAGGTAATTGTAACCATATAAGTAATAAGGGATAGGGGACGCTGAGAGCACTGTAGGTGACAAAGAGTTGGAGGCTAGCAACCTTGGTGTTACAAAATCCAGCAACTAATCTTACCTCCTACATACTCACCCACATGTTTCACATTTGCAAACCTGTACATATAGGGTATGTTTATTAGGAAACTTAAGAGGGGATGCATAGTACCTTATATACAATAAATACTTGTAAATATATGTAGTTTTTTGATGATGATGATGATGATGAGAGTTATCATCATCATCAGCATCATCATCATCAGCATCACTATGATTACAATGCCAATACTGAAATTGATCTAGTCATAGCTAAGAGCATAATTTCAGGTAACAAGTATAGCCAAAGTCTGATTAGATGAGCCACGATGAATGTCAATGATTTATACTAACAGGAAGGTATAGACGGATACATAGTCAGGTAGCCATAAAGTCACTGAATGCTGGACTTTAATG
The DNA here is from genome assembly GCF_028583685.1 of Petaurus breviceps papuanus. NCBI lineage: Eukaryota > Metazoa > Chordata > Mammalia > Diprotodontia > Petauridae > Petaurus > Petaurus breviceps. The sequence goes on along the minus strand of NW_027187368.1, from coordinate 7,025,298 downwards.
TATCCTGGGAATGCTGTAACATAGAATTTAAAATATTAGAACTCATAGATTCTCTAGTCCAAGAGTTGTTAATTTTTCTTTTCATCATAGTTCCCTCTGGCAGCCTTTTGAAGCCTACAGACTACATAAAATGATGATATTAAATGAATCAAATAACATATAGAAAATTACAAAGGAAACCAATCATATTTAAGTAGCTGTAAACCTGTATATATATATATGCATGTATGTATGTACATATGTGTGTATGCATGTATTTAAATTTACAGAACCCAAAGAAACTTTCTAGTGTAGACCAATCCTCTCATTTATGGGCAAGGAAACCGAGGCCTGGAGAAATAATGTGATTTGTCCAAGGATTAGATAAAATGATCCATATGAAGAGAATTACATCAAATGAAAGGTCACAGATAGCATAAAAGATAAAGTACAAAAGAGGAAGCAGAGAAGAAATGTCCATATTGAGAGACTGGAAACACTGAAAATAAGTACAATTGTAAATCCCATGAATGAAGATTTTTTTTATAGACAAATTTTAAGTACCATTCTCTTCATGGAAGGTAAAAAAGTGTGATATTGGTACAGTTGAACAATAAAGAGTTTGGCTGTTGTTGCTGGCTGGTGTGACACATATGGGGGGCTAATTCTCCCAAAATGATAAGTATTGCTCACAATTTGGTGTTGTTTATCTAAATCAATCCATCCATCCATCTATCTATCTATCTATCTATCTATCTATCTATCTATCTATCTATC
>NW_027187368.1:6981497-7024532 GCF_028583685.1 Petaurus breviceps papuanus | reverse complement strand
ATCTATCTATCTATCTATCTATCTATCTATCTATCTATCTATCTATCTATCTATCTATCTATCTATCTATCATCCTTCCATTTAGCTATACCATAGTAATTTTTAATTAACCACATCACCAAATCAAAGAAAAAAATATTAAGCCAAGGCAACTGGAACAGAGATAAAGTATAAATGTGTATACTGTATTCCTCATATACACTTCTCATTTAACTTGAAAACAGGAAGGTGGGGGTGGAGTTAAGATGGCAGAATAGAAACAGGACTTTTGTGGGGCTCCAGCTTCCACCTCCTCCAATTCATGTAAAATGTGACTCTGAAGAAACTTTGGAACTACCCACAAAATGACAAAGAGAAGCTAACCTCCCACTGAGGACATCCTGGCAGGCCAGCAAGAAGCAGCCAGCTCAGAGTTCTGGGAGCTTAGCCCAGCCCCACTTGAGCTGGAGGTTTTAGCCTCAGGGAAGGCCTGACCACCCACCAGCTGGCGGGACTTCAGATCACCAGCAACTGTGGTGGTTTCAAGGATTATCAACACATATATGCTAAAGACAAAGTGAGAGGTCAGTACTGTGTGAACTTTGGGATCCAGTAGTTTGGAAGTAAGGTTGGGCTTTGCCCCTGGGGAAAGAAGCCACCAAGGCTCCATGGGCATGCAGCCTCAGCCACCTGGCTGCTTCAGTTCCTGGCCTGCAGATTGTAGGGGGACCAAGCAACCAGTATGAGGGGTAAATCACTCTTGCTTTAACCTGCTTGGATCTGGATTGCAGTCCAGGGTGTTGATCCTGGGGTGCATGACCAGCTTGCCAGAGCTTGTGGAGGCTTCAGAGAGGGCAGTGAACTAATACCTCCAACAACTGAGAAAACCACAGGAATTGGGATTAAGCTCCCTGTTGGGTAGCAGAGTCCTACTGTAGCAAAAAGCCCAAAAGTCAAGTAATTGAGTGGCAACATGAGCAAACGAGGGAAGCAAAACAAGCAGAGCAACACAACTTTACACTCCTATTTTGGGGGAAAAAAGGATCAAAGCATGGAACAGGAGGAAGAAAGTGAAGTCACAACTAATGCACCAAAAGCTTCCAAGAAAAATACCAGCTGGTTACAGGTATTAGAGGACCTTAAGAAGGATTTTGAAAAGCAAGTACAAGAAATGGAGGAAAAATGGGGAAGAAAAATGAGAACAATGCAAGAAAATTATGAAATGAAAGTCAACAACCTAACTGAAGAAAATAACACCTTAAAAATAGACTAACTTGAATGGCAAAAGAGGCTCAAAAAGGCAATGAGGAGAAGAATGCCTTAAAAAGCCAAATTTGCCAGATGGAACAAGAATCTCAAAAGCTCACCAAAGAGAATCATTACTTCAGAATTAAATTGGAGTGAATGGGAAGCTTGTGATTCATGAGAAATCAAGAAGAAGGCAATGAGAAATATCTCATTGGAAAACCACTCACCTGGAAAATAGATCCAGGAGAGATAATTTAAAAATTATTGGACAGCCTGAAAGCCATGACCAAAAAAAGAACCTACAATTCATCCTTCGAATAAGTCTCAAGGAAAATTGCCCTGATATTTTAGAACCAGAAGGCAAAATAGAGATTGAAAGAATCCAACAATCACCTCCTGAAAAAAAGATCACAAAAAGGAAAACTCCTAGGAATATTATTGCCAAATTTTGGAATTCCCAAATAAAAGAGAAAATATTACAAGCATCCAGGAAGAAACAATTTTAATATTGTGGAAACATAATCAGGATAACCCAGGATCTGGCAGCTTCTACACTGAGGGATTAAAGGACTTGGAATATGATATTCCAGAGGTCAAAGAAGCTGAGATTAACACCAAGAATCACCTACACAGCAAAACTTAGTATCATGTTTCAGGGGGAAATATGGTCATTCAATGGAATAGAGGACATTCAAGCAGTCTTGATGAAAAAAAACAGAGTTGAACAGAAAATTTGACATTCAGATACAAGAATCAAGAGAAGCATGAGAAGGTAAACAGGGAAAAGCTATCATAAGGAAATTAACAAAGTTGAACTATTTACATCTCTACATGGAAAAACGATAACTGTAACTGATGAAACTTTTCTCAGTATGAGAATAGTAGAAGGGAATAGAAATGTATGTATATTTACACATACATGTATATACATAAATGTCTATATAGGAGAGTATATGGGTGTATGAATACATATGGGAATTTGTGTATATTTGTGTACAGGTATACATAGATAGAGGGCACAAGACCAATTAATAGGAAGGGATGATACTTAAAAGGTGAAATTAAGAGGTGAGAGAGGCATATAATGAGAGGAGATGGGGAGAGACAGAGTGGCGTAAACTATCTCATATAGAAGAGGCAAGGGAAAATGGTCACAATGGAGGAGAAAAACAGGAAGGCAAAAGGGAATGGGTCAACCTTATTCTTATGGAATTTGGCTTAGGGAGGGAATGACATACACACTAAATAGGATATCTTATCCAACAGGAGTATAGGGGGGATGGGGATGAAAGGGGGGATGATGGAAGGGAGGGTAGGCTTGAGGGTAGGGACCAACTTTTCAAAAGGGACAGGATCAAAGTTGAGAATAGACCAAGTGTGAGGTGGGATAGGAGGGAGGGAAATATGGTCAGTCTTTTGCTATATATACACTATGGAAATGTTTTGCATAGCTTCACAAGTACAACCTATATTGAATTTCTTATCTTCCCAGTAAGAGTGGGTGACGAGCGAGGAAGGGAATGAATCTAGAATTCAAAGTTTTAAAATCAAATGTTTAAATACATATATATATATATATATATACTATTATTAATATTATTTTACATGTAACTGGGAAATGAGATATACAGGCACTGGGGCATAGAGATCCACAATGCCCTACTGGAAAGTTGGTGGGGGTATGGGAGAAGATATAGGAGAGAGCAGATTGGAGGCAGTGTTATCCAGTGGGATTGCTATTTCTGGGTAGTGGGTAGGGGGAAAAAGGGGGAAAAAATTAGTAACTCAAAATCTTGAGGAAATGAATGATGTAAACTAGAAGTTAATGAAGCATTTGATTAAAACAGAGAAAGCAGGAAGTTTTGTTTCCTTTTAAAGAAATTAATCTCTACAATTTACTCGACTTTTGTGTGTGTATGTATATATACATGTGTATATATATATATATATATATTTAAAAATAGTTTCAAAATATACATGCAGAGCAACACAATTGTCTATTCCCTTTGACTGAATTATTTCATTACTGGAACTATACCTTGGGAAGAAAAAAATAAAAAATAAACCTTCCTGCATCAAAATATTGATAGTGGCTTTATTCCTATTAGTAGAAATGTCAAAATAGCTTATATACAAAAGGACCTTGCAAAGACTGAACAAATAATGTTTTATAAATGCAATGGGATATTATTGCTCCTTAGGAAATGGCAAATATGAAGAATACAAAAAAAATGGGGATATATATGAACCAGCGTTGAGAGCCAAAATATTTGATTCAGATTGACTCATGGGTGGTCGATTCCTATGCAGATGTCCTCGATGACCATGGCTTTGGCCTTGAAGCCTGCACTCCAGTGCATCCTTTGTAATATGACTGCATATGAAAGGAGTTGAATAACATTTCCTAAGCCTTTTTGGTGCCTAGATAACAAAAGCCTTGTTTCTATGCTAATTCCAGAATATGACAGACTGAGATAATGATAAGAATACTTGAGTCTTTTTTGTCTCCTTGATCTTTAAAAAACTTGTTCTAAGAATCAACAAACTGAATTCATACTTCTTCCTTGAACTACCCACATGGTCTGGTCATTTGTTATACATATCTCCCATCATGCTTAGTGCTGGACACTGAGCAGCCCATGTCAAACTAGCACAGAACAAAGAAAACTGATCTAGGACAATAATATTGCATACTGAGTAAAACCCTGTGAAATGAACATGAATGGCAGCAGAAATAAACTGGGAAAAATAGAGAAGAAACAGGTGTTATTAAAAGAAAGGGAAGCAAATGGAACATTTTTTGGGTAAAGTTAATATACACAGTTTTAACCAAATTGTAGACAATTTTGAATTTTTGTGAACATTTTACTTTGTGTTTGTTTTTATTTTAAATGTGTTTTGCTGCAGGGTAGAGTCAAGATGTCAGAGTAGAAGCATGACCTCAGACTAGCTCTGGCTACCACCTTTTCCAATCAATGTAAAAAGGGGACTCTGAACAAAATTTGGAGCTACAGAACCCACAAAATGAAACAGAGAAGCTAACCTCCCACTAAGGACAGCCCAGCAGGCTGGCAGGAATCGGCCAGTCCAGTGCTCTGGGAGCCGAGCCAAGTTTCCATGAGTGGAGGTTTTAGCCACAGGGAGGGCCTGACCAGTCACCGGCTGGAGGGACTACAGATCAGCAGCAGCTGTGGCCAAATCCTGAACTTTCAACACATAGATGCTAAGGACAAAGTGAGAGGTAAGTGCAATATGGACTTTGGCAATCAGGAAGGGGAAGTACGTAGCTTTTTCCCCAGGGGCAAGTAGTCACTGAGTCACTGGCACTGCCAGCCAGCCCCAAGTGGAAGCTTCAGCTTCTGGCCTGGAGCATGTAGGGGCACCAAGCAACCAGTCTGAGAGGTAATCACTCTTGCTTTAACCTGCTTATATCTGGATTGCAGTCTAGGGTAGAGGTCCTGGGCATGTGTCCAGCCTGCCAGAACCTGTGGAGGCCTCACAGAGGTCACCCATCTAATACCTCTGGCAGCTAAGAAAACCCCAGCGTTTGGGATGAAAGTTCCCCTGTCTGGTGGCAGAGTCCTACTGTGGCAAAAAAGTTAAGTGACTGAGGGGCGACATGACCAGGCAAAAGAAACAAAGCAGACAGAAGATTCCAACATTAACCTCCTATTGTGGGGACAAAAAGGAGCAAAGCATGGAATAGGAGAAAGACAGTAAAATCAGAACTCCTGCCCAAAAGCTTTAAAGGAAAATACGAGCTGGTTACAGGCCACAGAGGACCTTAAGAAGCAAATAAGAGAAGTGGAGGAAAAATTGGGAAGAGAAATGAGAACGATGGCAAAAAATTACAAAATGAGAGTCAACAGCCTGCCTGAGAAAAATAACAGCTTATAAAATAGACTAACTCAATTGACAAAAGAGGCTCAAAAAGGCAATGAGGAGAAGAGTGCCTTAAAAAGCTAAATTTGCCAGATGGAGAAAGAATCTCAAAAGCTCACTGAGGAGAATTATTGCTTCAGAATTAGATTGGAGCAAATGGAAGCTAATGATTTTATGAGAAATCAAGATGCAGTTAAACACATCCAAACAAATGAAAGAATAGAAGGCAATGTGAAATATCTCATGGGAAAAACCACTGACCTGGAAAATAGATCCAGGAGAGATAATTTAAAAATTATTGGACTACCTGAAAGCCATGATCAAAGTAAGAACCTAGAAATCATCCTCCAGGAAGTTCTCAAAGAAAACTGCCCTGATGTTTCAAAATCAGAGGGCAAAATAGAGGTTGAAAGAATCCACTGATCACCTCCTAAAAAAGATCCCAAAAAGAAAACTCCTAGGAATATTATAGCCAGGTTCCAGAATTCTCAGATTAAGGAGAGAATATGACGAGCAGCCAGAAAGAAACAATTTGAATATTGTGGAAACACAATCAGGATAATCCAGGATCTGGCAGCTTCTACACTGAGGGATCGAAGGGCTTGGAATATGATATTCCGGAGGTCAAAGGAGCTGTTTCAGGGGGAAATATGGTCATTCAGTGGAATAGAGGACTTTCAAGCACTCGTGATGAAAAAAGCTGAGTTGAAGAGAAAATTTGACATTCTGATACAAGAAGCAAGAGAAGCATGAGAAGTCAAACAGGGAAAAGAAATCATAAGAAACTTATCAAAGTTGAACTACTACCATTCCTTCATGGAAAAACAATAATTGTAACTTATGAAACTTTTGTCAGTATGAAAATTGTTGAAGGGAATAGAAATATATATATATATGTGTGTGTGTGTGTATGTGTGTGTGTGTATACGTGTGTGTCTATATGTGAAGGTAAATGGGCATATGAATACATATGTGAATGTGTGTATGTATGTTTACAGGTATACATAGATAGATAGATGGCACAGGACCAATTTAACAGGAAGGGATGATACTTAAAAGGTGAAATTAAGAGGGGAGAGATGATTATAATGAGAAGAGATGGGGAGAGACAGAATGGGGCAAACTTATAAAGAAGAGGAAAGGGAAAATATTTACAATGGAGGGGAAGAATAGGAAGACAAAAGGGAATGGGTCAACCTTATTCTCATTGAATTTGGCTCGGGGAGGGAATGAAATACAAAATAAATAGGGTATGTTACCCTACAGGAGAGTAGGGGGGGAAGTGGATCAGAGGGGTATGATGGAAGGGAGGGCAGGCTGGGGGGAGGGAAGTTGGAAGCATCCACTTTTGAACAGTGACAGGATCAAAGTAAAGAATAGAATGAGTGGGAGATGGGATAGGAGGGAGGGAAATATAGTCAGTCTTCTACAACATGTCTACTATGTTGTTGTTTTGCATTAGCTACACATGTGCAACCTATACTGAACTGCTTATCTTCCCAGTAAGGGTGGGTGACAAGGAAGGAAGGGAATGAATCTTTAATTCAAAATTTTAAAATCTAATGTGTATATATACATATATTTTATTATTAATACTATTTTACCTTTAATTGGGAAATAAGATATACATGCACTGGGGCATATAGATCCACCATGTCCTACTGGAAAAGTCGAAAGGGGTATGGGAGAAAATATGGGAGAGAGCAGATTGGAGGAGGGGATATCCTGTGGGACTGCTATTTTGGGGCGGTGGGTAGGGGAAAAACGGCGAGAAAATTTGTAACTCCAAATCTGGCAGAAATGAGTGATGTAAATCAGAAGTTAAAATAGCATTTCAAAAATGGAAAAATAAAAATAAAATAAATATAAAAAATTGTTGATTAAAACTAAATTATAATAAAATAATTTGGAAAAGAAATGTCTTGCCACAGAATGTTTCATATATGAAGAGAATATTTTTCACTTATAATGATGGATGGGGAAAGGAATGGAGATAAAGGATAGCCTCTTATATTTGAAAAAATAAATGCATACTCTTACTAGCATATCTGACCTTGATATGGTTTCAAAATAGCTTGTCAATTTACCTTTTCTCCCCCTATGCCCTAGTCATGAAATCTGCCTCTAAAATGGATAAAGTATATAGCAGGATGATTTCTGAAATATCATTTCTAGGGAAGGGAAAGGGAGACAAAACTGACATTAATAATGACTGGCAGCTTTCTTGCTTTCCAAGGCATGACAAGTACCAGCTAGTCCCTTCCCATGAATGGAATGAGGGGATAAATCTGAACCATTTCAATACTTCCTCCTCCGCTGAGTGTACAGGACAAAAGCAGGTGCCTGTTTACCTCCTCCTCTTCCTGTATACTTTGGTAGCCATATGCCTAGTACAGAGGTTACAATAACCAGAGGATATGAGAACCTTAAAGTTGTGATAAAAAGGGATACTCTAAGTACCTTCATTTGAAGGAGATGGAGACTTAGAAAGGGGAGGGGCTTTTCAGAGAGATTAGTTGGCAGCAGAAATGGGACCAGAGGCCCCATGTGGTGACCTTATAACCATTCCAAAAAATAGGATATATCAATATTCAGATATTTTAACATCAATAGTATCTAACCAATCTTTCTCCTTGGATCTAGAGAGTTGTATGCGAGGAGTGGCAAAATAGACACAAAATCTCTAAATATTAAACATTGATATGATGTTTACTTACAATGATCTATGTACTCTGTATCATTCCTTTAAACCACAGGCTTTTTTCCAATTTATTTTCAGTTTTCAACATTCATTTCCACAAGATTTTGAGTTATAAATTTTTCTCCCTGTCTTTCCCCTACGCCCACCCCAAAATAGCAAGTCTACTGAATTCCACCAATCCGATCTCTCTTATAGCATCCCTCAAACCTCCCCAACTTTCTAGTAGGGCAAGATGTATTTCTATACCCCAGTGCCAGTATATCTTATTTCCCAGTTGCATCTAAAAAGCAATTTTTTAAACATTAGTTTTTAAAAAGTTGATTTCCAAATTTTTACCCTTCTTCCTTTCTCACTCACCCCCACTGGGAAGATAAGCAAATCACTATAGGTTGTACGTGTGTTGTTACACAAAACATTTCCATAGTAATTATATTTCAAAAGACTAAATATAATTCCCTCCATCCTATCCCACCCCCCACTTATTCTATTTTCTCCTTTGACACTGTCCCTTTTCAAAAGTGTTTGCTTCTAACTACCCTGTCCCCCAATCAGCCCTCCTCTCTATCATCCCCCCTCTTATTCCCCTGCCCCGTTTTTTCCTGTAGGGTGAGATACCCAATTAAGTTTGTATGTTATTCCCTCTTTAAGCCAAATTCAAAGAGAGTAAGGTTGACCCATTCTCTTTTACCTCCCTGCTCTTCCCCTCCATTGGGACAGTTTTAGTTTGCCTCTTTTATATGAGAAAATTTAACCTAATCTATCTCTCCCTTTCTCCTTCTCCCAATATATACCTCTCTCACCTCTTAATTTTATATTTTTAGATATCATGCCTTCATATTCAACTCTTCCTGTGGCATTTGTCTATGTGTTCATGTACATACATATGTACACACTGACATATATTTATACACACATACACCCTCCTATACATTATACATACATATATATATATATGTATACATACATACTCCTTTCAACTAACCTCATGCTGAGAAAAAGTCTTATGAGCTACCATTATTTTTTCCATGTAGGAATGTAAATAGTTCAACTTTAATAAGTTCTTTATGATTTCTTTTTCCTGTTTACCTTCTGAAGCTTCTCTTGCTTCTTGTATTTGAAAGACAAATTTTCTGTTCAGCTCTGGTTATCTCATTAAGAATGCTTGAAAATCCTCTATTTCATTGAATGACCATTTTTTTCCACTGAAACAATGTACTCAGTTTTGCTTGGTAGGTGATTCTTGGTTTTAATTGTAGCTCCTTTGACCTCCAAAATATCATATTCCAAGACCTTTGATCCCTTAATGTAGAGGCAGCTAGGTCTTGTGTTATCCTGATTATATTTCCACAATACTCAAATTGTTTCTTCCTGACTGCTTGCAGTATTTTCCCCTTGACCTGGGAACTCTGGAATTTGGTTATAATATTCCTAGGAGCTTTCTTTTGAGGATCTTTTTCAAGAAGTAATTGGTAAATTCTTTCAATTTCTATTTTGTCTTCTGGTTCTATAATATCAGGGCAATTTTGTTTGATAATTTCTTGAAAATGTTGTCTAGGCTCTTTTTTTGATTATGACTTTCAGGTAGTCCAATAATTTTTAAATTATCTCTCCTTAATCTATTTTCCAGGTCAGTGGCTTTTCAAATTAAATATTTCACATTCCTTTCTATTTTTTTTTCATTTGTTTGGATCTGTTTAATAGTATTTTGATTTATCAAAAATTCATTAGCTTCCATTTTCTCCAATCTAATTCTGAAGGAATTATTCTCTTCAGTGAGTTTTTGAAATTCCTTTTCCATTTGGCAAATTTGGCTTGTTACAGCATTCCTCATTGGGTTTTGGGGCCTTTTTTGTCACTTGGGTTAGTCTATTTTTAAGGCATTGTTTTCTTCATTATTTTGGGGTCTCCTTTAGCAGGCTGTGGACATGCTTTTCATGATTTTCATCATTCACTTTTCTCTTCCGAATTTTTCCTCCACTTCTCTTACTTGATTTTCAAAATTTTTCTAGAGCTCCTCCATGGCATGTAACAAATGCATATTTTTCTTGGCAGCTTTTGATGCAGGAGTTCTGACTTTGTTGTCTTCCTCCTTGTAAATCCATGCATGAGCTGCTTTCTATAGGATGGCTGCTGTGAACAGCTTTCAAGGTTCTGATTACATAGTATAGCAAACTCTATTTATTCAATAACAAATCAGAGCAAAACATCCACAGAAAATCAAGGTACAGCATTCACCACGACACAACTCAACACCTTATCACTAAAATAGCCACATAGTTTTCACCAAAGAGGTCACATAGTTTTGAACAAAAGTACAATCATTTTATAACTCATTTAGTAACTCGATCATTCAATCATCCTTAAGGAGACTAGCCTCCTTAAGGGACATGAAGTACAAAAGGTCAAACTCCTCTACTCATGGGGTACAGTGAGTTACATATCAGTCACTATTTAGTCATCAGTCACTATTCAATCATCAGTGACTACTATGTCATCAATGACTACTAAGTGCCCTTTTAAGGAATAGGGAAAATACACAGGCCATCCGCCCCTCAGTCTTAAGCAAGTTACCATTTAATCAGTCACTACTTAGTATCCATTGATAGATGTTTTCATCTTGACTTGAGGCAGACTTTCAGCTGCCATGGTTCCTCTTCCATGGTCCCAGCTCCTGCCCGAATCCAACAAACTGATACCTGAGTTCAAAGGCAGACACAGCTCCCAGCTCCTTGTCCATCTTTCTGTGCAGTTCTGGGTCCACATTGGTGCTCACAGTGTCCAGTGCATCTCAAATCCTTTACAGTCTCTTTTCCTGGGAAGACAAGGCTTAACAAAGCCACAAGGACATTAAAATACATTAACAAAGTCACAACAACATTTGAACAAAGTACTCACACCACATTCATTCTTCCTCAGTCTTTGGCAGCTCAAGCTCATCAGCAGTTTAAGCTGGCCTTTTGGAAATCCTCAGCAGCCTCAGCATCTCTGGCTGGCCCTCAGAAATCCTCAGTACCATAAGATCTGTTCTCAAAATCAAAATCACTTTATCCAGCCTCCACATGGCTTGCTCCAAGAAAATGCCTCAGTTCTCAATTCTCATTCCTCTTTTCAGTAATTCTCAGTTCTCAGTTCAGTCTTCAGTCCAGCAACAGATGCCTTGCCTCCACAATGTTTATCCCAGGAAAATTCTGTCTGTCCAGCTTGTGTTCTTCCTTATATACTGTATATCTCTTCCCTGTTCTGCCCCTTCCTATTATATCAGCAACTACCTCCCAAGGTGTTAACTACTTCTGTGTTAATTAAATAGCTTAAACAAGGTGTTAAATTGAAACAAGGTTTTAAGTACCTGCTTACTTGTCAATACATGGGCATGGAAGATCTTCGGATTCCATTAATAATACACTCCCATTCCATGCTTTGATCCTTTTTGTCCCCAGAAAAGGATTCTATGGTCTGTTTGTGCTTCCTCTGCTTGCTCATATTGCCAGCCAATTACTTGACTTTTGAGCTTTTGCCACAGTAGAACTCTGTTTCCAAATTTCAGAGACCTATGTCCCAAATCACTGGGGGACAGAGCAGCTGCCAGAGCTATTAGGAGGGCACCCTTCCTGCTGCCCCCACAAGCTTTGGTACACTGGCCACACCTTCTAGGACCACCAACCAAGACCACGATCCAGATCCAAGCAGGTTAAAGCAAGAGTGATTACTCTCTGAATAGTTGCTTATCCCCCTATGATCTGCAGTCCTGGAGTTCTGGAAGCAGCCATGCGGCAGCAGCAGTGCACCTCTGCCACATCCTGCCCCAGGGGCAGGGGCCAGACTGTGCTTTTCCATCCCCCCTTTTCCAACAGAGTTCCCAACTGATCTTTTAATTTCTTTTTGGTGTTGTGGATTGAGAAGTCTGAAAACAGCCACAGCTGTTGGTGGTTCACTCTTCTGAAGTCTGCTCTGGCCTCCACTGGTTGGGGCCACCCTGGGGCCAGAACAACATGGCTCCTGAGAGACTGTGATCAGTTCCTAGTCTTGTCCAATAGTCCCTTCCTGTTGGCCTGCCAGGCTGTGTTTGTTGGGAGATTTGTTTCTCTCTGTTACTTTGTGGGTTATATGACTCTAAAATTTGTTTCAAGTCATTTTTTTTACACGTATTGGAGGTGGTGGGAGCTAGAGCTAAACAGAGATCCTGTTTATACTCTGCCATCTTGGCTCCGCCTCCCTCTTCCCCATACACACACAGGATTTTCTATCCAACATTTCAAAATTCCCTGGGGACTAAAGGGGGAATATTTATTAGAAAATGCAACTCCAAATCCAACTACATCAGAAACAAGATCAAAATATTATGTAAGCATCCAGGCTCTAGATCTTCTCCTCTTCCTCTTCCTCTAAAACTTAGCTATATTGGGAAGTGTAGCCAAGATGGAGAAAAGCCAGAGACTCAATTGAGCTCTCTCCCCAAACCCTGCAAATCCCTTTAAATATTCACTCTAAACAAATTCTAGAGTACTAGGACCCCCAAAAAGATGGAGTGAAAAAATTTTCCATCCCAAGAAAACTTGGAAGGTCAACAGGAGAGATCTGTTGTACCAAGGTGAAAGAGGAACACAGTCCAGCACAGGCCACACCAGTGCAGACTGGGCCCCAGCCAACCAGGAGCAGGCCTATGGGTGACTGAATCAGTGATAGTAGTGGCAGGTTTCCACACTTTTCAGCCTACAGATGCCAAACAAAACTTAGAAGCGCAACCCAAAAGATCCGTTGAACCTGGATGAGAGAGGAACACAGTTAAGAGAAGGTCATGTCAATACATTCACCTCCAACAAACTAGGACTAGGGTTTGGGAGCCACTGAATCAGCAGCAGTAGCAGCTGCTTCCAGAGTTTAGCCCCAGGTGGTAAGGGAGTTGAACAATTGGACAGGAGATGACAAGTGTCTCTTTGCTAGCACTGAGACAGGACTCTATTGCTTTGCTGATACTGGATGTTGGTTTAGTCCTATGTCACAGGTCCAGGACATATATAAGCACTAGGATACAAGGGCTTGCAGCCACAGTGGAGTAGAGACCCTCCACATAGTTCCATGGAAGAAAAGAGTGATTGTGGTCACTCACACACCAGAGCACGAGCCAGGAGAGTAGTAAAAATAGCTCTCTCCTTGAATCATACAACCTTAGAAAAACTGAAAATTTATAGGACCCTAGAAATATCTGAAAACAGCTGCACAAAACCACTGAAGCTTTGAACAGTGGACCCTCCACTCTGGAAGCATATCCCTACTTTAACAAAGAGTTAAAAGTCAAGTAACAGGCTAGGAAAATGAGGAAACAACAAGAAAAAAATCTAACCATAGAAAGTTGCTATGGTGATAGGGAAGATCAAAATGCACAATCAGAAGAATATAACAACGTCAAAGCCCTTACATCCAAATCCTCCAAGAAAAATATTAATTGATCCTGGGCCATGGAAGAGGTCAAAAAGATTTTGAAAATCAAGTAAGAGAGGTGGAAGAAAAATTGGGAAAAGAAACAAAAGCGATGCAATAAAATAATAAATAGAAATGAGTCAACCACTTAGTAAAGGAGACACAAAAGATACTGAGGAAAATAGCATCTTAAAAAGCAGACTAGGCCAAATGGAAAAATAGTTCAAAAAGTCAATAAGGAGTATGCCTTGAAAATAAAAATTGGCCAAATGGAAAAAGAGCAACAAAAATTTGCTGAAGAAAAAAACTCCCTAAAAAATAGACATGGTCAAATGGAAAAGGAGGTACAAAAGTTCATTAAGGAAAATAATTCCTTAAAAATAAAATTGAAGCAAATAGAAACTACTTACTATGAGAAATCAAAGAAAACCATAAGAAACAAAACAGAAAAGAATAAAAAAATGGCAATGTAAAATATCCCATTGGAAAAACAACTGACCTAGAAAATAGGTCCAGGAGAGAGAATTTTAAAATCATTAGACTACCTGAAAATCATGATAAAAAAAAAAAAGAGTCTAGGCATTGTCTTCCAAGAATTTATCAAGGAAAAATACCCTGATATTCTAGAATCAGAAGGTAAAATAGAAATAAAAAAATCCATAAATCACCTCTGAAAAACGATCCCAAAATGAAAACTCTTATGAATATTATACCTAAATTCCGGAGATCCTAGGTGAAGGAGAAAATATTGCAAGAAGCCATAAAGAAGCAATTCAAGTATTATGAAGCAACAGTCAGGATAACATAAGAATTAGCAGTTTCTACATTAAAGAATCAGAGGGCTTGGAATATGATATTCTAGAGGGCAAAGGATCTAGGATTACAGCAAAGAATTACCTATATAGCAAAACTAAGTATACTCCTTCTGAGGGAAAAATGGATGTTCAATGAACTATCATCCTTGATGAAAAGACCAGAGCTGAATAAAAAATTTGACTTTCAAATACAAGATCCAAATGAAGCATCAAGAGGTAAACAGGAAATGCAAAAGATAAGGGACATAATAAGGTTACACTGTTTACCTTCCTACATGTGAAGATGATACTTGTAACTCATGAGACCTTCTCAGTGTTAGGGCAGAGAGAAGGAGTATATATATATGGGGTTAGTGTGGGAGATTGAGTGAACCATACTTTCATCAAATTTAATTCAAAGAGGGAATAACACACACACACTGAGTTGGATATATAAATCTATCTTACCACACAGGAAAGTAGGAGGGGAAGGGGATAAGAGAAGGGAGGGAGTGATAGAAGGTAGGGCAGATTGGGGGAGTGTGTAGTCAGAAGCAAAACACTTTTGAGGAGGGACAGGGTGAAAGGTGAGAGAATAAAATAAGCCAAGGAGAATCAAATGGAGGAAAATACAGCTAGCAAAAGTAAATGTGAAGAAAAAAAATTGGAGAGAGTTTCTCTGATAAAGGCCTTATTTCTCAAACGTATAGAGAAGTGAGTAAAATTTATAAAATTAAGAGCCATTTCCCAATTAATAAATGATCAAAAGACAGGAACAGATGAAGTACTCAAAGCTATTTATAGCCATATGGAAAAATGCTTTAACTCATTATTGATTGGAGAAATGCAAACTAAAACAATTCTGAGGTATTACCTCATACCTATTAAATTTACTATTACAACAGAAAAGGAAAATGACAAATGGTGAAGGGGATGTTGCAAAAATGAGACATTAATACCCTTTTGGTGGAATTATGAAATAATTCAACCATTCTGTAGTACACTTTGGAACTACGAGAAAAGGGCCATGAAACCATGCATACCCTTTGACCTGGTGATACCACTACTAGGTCTGTATCCCAAAAGAGATAAAAAAAAAAAAAACAACAAACTTGCTGAACAAATTTTTGAATACTATGATGATGAAATACTACTGTGCTACAAGAAAAGATGAGCAGGATGCTCTCAGAAAAAACCTGGAAAAAATTACAAGGGCTGATACAAAATGAAATGTGCGGTGTATACAGAAACAGCAATATTGAATGATGATCAGCTGTGAATGACGTAGCTATTCTTAGCAATACAATGATCCAAGACAATTCTGAAGGAATTATGATGAAAAATTCTATCTATCCCCAGAGAAAGAACTGATGGTGTCTCAATATAGATCAAAGCATTTTTTTAAACTTTATTTTTCTTGAGTTTTTTATTTCCCCTTTTGATTTATGTTCTCTGTCACAACATTATTATCATGGAAGTGTTTTGCATCACTACACAGGTATAACCTATATCAAATTGCTTGCCTTCTCAATGGGGTTACAGAAGCAGTAAGGGAGAGAATTTGGAATTCAACGTTTGAAAATGAATGTTAAAAATTGTTTATATATATATATATACATATACATATAACTGGGGAAAAATACTAAGTAGATTTTCAAAAACAGAAAATAATATAGCAAAATTTGTTGGATAATAAAAAATAAATAAAACATAGCTATATTTTGTCCAATTTCCACATAACATAAGTCTCTGTAAATTCTATAATTATACTGGTAATAACTTACATGAATATAGAGTTTTGCAATATACAAATTATTTTCCTCAAAATAATACTGTGGATTAAGTTGTAATTGCTACTATCATTTAACCCATGAGAAAACTGGGGCATGAAGAAGTGAAATACATTCCTGGTTCTGTTCATTGTGTGTTCCTAAACAAGTCATTTAACCTCTATTGAGTTTTTCAGCTATGAAAACAAAATAATGTTTTTCTTTCTTCCTCACAGAGTTCTTGTTAGAAGAGTACTTTGTAATCCTTTAATTACTATAAAAATATGAATTAGTATTTGGAGTTTAACCCTATTGTTCTATCTCCAAACCTCATGGTCTTTCTGTCACATATTATATGCTGTGTGCAACAGAGGTTCTTATTTTTATTTTTTTCCTCCAGACAACCGTGTGCATTTGCTTGCCAAAAACAAGTACTTCTTTCATTTTCTAATGGGAGAGAGAACAGCACTAGTAATTAGAGGGAATGAGCAGAGAAGAAGAGAAAAGGCAGTGAGCAGGCAGTGGGGCTGGCTGAAACCTCCAAGGAACAGAAGGTGAGGCATGGTGACAGATGTCTTTGTTGTGTTATTTGTTAAACACCGTGCGCTCGCCTCTCCCGACATTTTGCAGCCTGCCTGTACATTCCCCAGACATGTTGGCAGCAGAGAGCATGCATGATTTTTTTTTTTATTTTTTGCATAGGAAGGAAGATGCTTAGAGGAAAGGATTTGTGGGATAGCCCTGAAAATCTCTTATCCCAAACTTTTTCAACCACTAACCTGCCATGTGCCTGAACTCTTCAACCAATATAAGGATTCATCTCATTGTGTCCAGCAATCTCCTTTTAATATAAATATAACCTCAGGAAGACAACATGTTAAGCAATTATACAGCATGGGAAAATCAGCATAGTAGGACAAAAGAGTGTTAGGACTCAGAATCTGAAAACTTAGATTTTCATCCCAGCTCTTTCACTTCATGTGTGACTATTAATTCTGGGGCTCTCCAATATGCATCAAAGTCAATATAGCAGTCTTATCTAGTCATGGTCTCAGAGATGAAGCCTAGGATATCTATAAAGTATAAGTACACCTATCATGAAAGAAAGTCTTCCGGTCCTGGGGGTAGAAAAGGAAGTAAAAGACAGTTCCTACACTCAAGGAACATGCAATCTCAGACAACAAGCAAACACATATGAACAAATAAGCCATATACAGATATAGTAAGGCTGTTTCCTACATGTAGCATGGAGTTGTTGTGTGTCTCAAAGGGATACAGAATAAATACATCTAGTTCCTTCTTCTCTAAGATTTCTCCAAGGGAGACTTCATTGTTGCCAAGAGAGGGATGAGAATAAATCAGAAGCTGATTATACTCTCCTAAGAAAGAGGGGGCACTCAGTTGGAATTAGATAGACAGATAGAAAGGTCTATATCTATAGGTAGGTAGATAGATAGATAGACAGATAGACAGAGATAGAGAGACAGATAGATAAATGATAGAGAGAGAGATAGACAGACAGACAGACAGACAGACAGACAGACAGACAGACAGACAGACAGATAGATAGATAGATAGATAGATAGATAGATAGATAGATAGATAGATAATCTGCTACCTTTAATACTATTAGTCTAGGAGTTATAATTTTCAGTTCCAGGTTAAACTTATCTTCACTGTTCTTTAATGGGAAAAGGATATCCAAGACTTGATTTGTTTACCACCAAATTCCAGTTCCACAATAAACACAGAGAGCAAGTATCAGAGAAACCTCAATTTGCCTAAGTCAACAATAAATATTAAATCAGAGAAAAGTATACATTTGTGAGTATATATAAAGTAAAATAGTATGAATTAGATCTCTCATTAGGGGCAAGGTTACTTAACTCAGCCGAGTGAGAGAGAGAGAAGTCCAGGTCTCACTCAAGGAGATATTCTCCAAAGTCTCTATTGCAAGAAGCTTGGAATACAGACATGATGGCGATTCCTAGCTTTCCTCATGTTGATTTCTTCCCACAGTCTTAGTCTCCCTATAGTAACTTGAAGCAGAAGGAGGGGGCATCATCCATTTTCTATTGAAGTTAAAAAGCAGAAGCTCCCACGTGGACTTTAGAGATGAAAGAAACTGGATGGATTGAAGATATATTTTTTAAAATTTATTTAGTTTTTTATCAAATTCTTTATTAACTTCTAGTTTACATCATTCATTTCTATAAGATTTTGAGTTACAAATTTTCTCCCCATTTCCCCCCCTACCCACCACCCCAAAATAGCAATCCCACTGGATATCCCCTCCTTCAATCTGTTCTCATATCTTCTCTCATAACCTCTCTGACTTTCCAGCAGGGCATGGTGGATCTCTATGCCCCAGTGCCTGTATATCTTATTTCCCAGTTACATGTAAAATAATATTAATAATAGCAAATATATGCATGTATATACATATATGTACATATACACATATGCATATGTGTATGTGCATGTGTGTATGTATATATGTATGTATGTATGTATTTAAACATTTGATTGTAAAGCTTTGAATTCCAGATTCATTCCCTTCCTCCCTTTTCAGCCACCCTTACTGGGAAGATAAGAAATCAATATAGGTTGTACATGTGTAGCTCTGCAAAATATTCCCATAGTGGATATATTGTAAAAGACTGACTATATTTCCCTCCCTCCCATCCCACCTCCCGCTAATTCTATTCTCTACTTGATCCTGTCCCTTTTTCAAAAGTGGGTGCTTCCAACTTCCCTCTCCCCCCAACCTGCCCTTCCCTCCATCATTCCCCTTCTCACCCCCTTCTCCCATACTCTCCTGTAGGGTGAGATACCTTATTTGTGTATATGTTCTCTCATTAAGCCAAATTCAATGAGAATAAGGTTGACCCCATTCCCTTCTGCCTTCCTGTTCTTCCCCTCCATTGTAACGATTTTCCCTTTCCTCTTCTATATGAGATAGCATACCCCATTCTCTCTCTACCCATTTCCTCTCATTACATTCATCTCTCACCTCTTAATTTCACCTTTTAAGTATCATACCTTCCTATTAAATTGGCCCTGTGCCCCCTATGTATACTTGTACATGTATATACACACATTCATATATGTATTCATATGCCCATACACCTTCCTATATAGACATATATATGTATGTATGTATACACACACATTTCAATTCCCTTCAACTATTCTCATATCAAGAAAAGTTTCATAATTTACAATTATAATTTTTTCATGTAGGGATGTAAAATAGTTCAATTTTGGGAAGTTCCTTGTGATTGCTTTTCCCTGTTTACCTTCTCATGCTTCTCTTGCTTCTCGCATCTGAATGTCAAATTTTCTATTCAACTCTGTTTTTTTCAGCAATAATGCTTAAAAGTCCTCTATTCCACTGAATTACCATATTTTCCCCTGAAACATGATACTCAGTTTTGCTGTGTAGGTGACTCTTGGTTTTAATCCCAGCTCCTTTGGTCTTTGAAATATCAAATTCCAAGTCCCTCAATTCCTCAGTGTAAAAGCTGCCAGATCCTGTGTTATCCTGATTGTGTTTCAACACTACTCAAATTGTTTCTTCCTGACTGCTTGTAATATTCCCTCATTGATCTGGGAATTCTGGAACCTGGCTGTAATATTTCTAGTTTTCTTTATGGAATCTTTTTTTTTAAGCAATTGGGGTTAAGTAACTTGCTCAACGTTACATGGCCAGTTATTTCTGGGTGTGGTGCTAAGTGTCTGAGCCCAGATTTAATCCCCAGGTCATCACGACACTGGAGCCAGTGCTCTTACTCGCTGTGCTACCTGGCTGACCCACTTCTGGGATATTTTTAAAGAGGTGATTGGTAGATTTTTTCAACCTCTATTTTGCCCTCTCATTCTAAAATATCAAGGCAATTTTCTTTGAGAATTTCTTGAAGGATGATTTCTAGGTTCTTTTCTTTCTTTCTTTTTTTTTTTTTGTCATGGCTTTCAGGTAGTCCATTAATTTTAAAATTATCTCTCCTGGACCTGTTTTCCAGTTCAGTGGTTTTTACAATGAGGTATTTCACATTGCTTTGTATTTTTTTCATTCTTTTGGATCTGATTTATAGTATCTTTATTTCTCATAATGTCCCTAGCTTCCATTTGCTGCAATCTAATTCTGAAGGAATGATTCTCTTCAGTGGGCTTTTGAGATTCTTTTTCCATTAGGCAAATTTGGCTTTTTAAAGCATTCTTCTCTTCATTGCCTTTTTGAGCCTCTTTTGCCATCTGAGTTAGTCTATTTTTTAAGGTGTTATTTTCTTCAGTCAGGTTGTTGACTCTCATTTCATAATTTTCTTGCATTGTTCTCATTTCTCTTCCCCATTTTTCTTTCACTTCTCTTATTTGATTTTCAAAATCCTCTTTAAGCTTCTCTATGGCCTATAACCAGCTTGTATTTTTCTTGGAAGCTTTTGGTGCAGGAGTTCTGACTTCACTATCTTCCTCCTGTTCCATGCTTTGATCGTTTTTGTCCCCAAAATAGGAGTATAGAGTTGGGTTGCTCTGTTTGCTTTGCTTCCCTCTTTTGCTCATGTTACCACACAATTACTTGACTTTGGGGCTTTTTGCCACAGTAGGACTCTGCTACCAGACAGGGGAGCTTCATTCCAATTGCTGGGGTTTTCTCAGCTGCCAAAGGTATTAGTTGGGTGCCCTATCTGAAGCCTCCACATGCTCTGGAGAGCTGGTTGCACACCCCAGGACCTCCACCCTAGACCACAAACCAGATCCAAGCAGGTTAAAGCAAGAGCAATTACCCCTCAGACTGGTTGCTTGGTCCCCCTACAATCTGCAGGCCAGGAGCTGAAGCCTGACACGTGGCACCAGCTGCATGGCCATGGTGCCTCAGCAGATTCTCCCTCCAGAGGATAAAGGCCAACCACACTCCCAAACTATCAGATCCTAAAGTCCACACTGCACTGACCTCTCACTTTGTCCTTAGCATCTATGGGTTGATAATTCTGAAAACCAACACAGCTGCTGGTGATACAAAGTCTATCCAGCCAGCAGCTGGTCAGGCCACCCTAGGGCTGAGACCTCTGGCTCACATAGGGCTGGGCTTGGCTCCCAGAGCACTGCACTGGCCACTTCTTGATGGCCTGCCATGCTGTTCTCAGAGGGAGGTTAGCTTCTCTGAGTCATTTTGTGGGTTCTGTAGCTCCAAAGTTTTTTCAGAGTCACCTTTTACATGAATTGGAGGAGGTGGAGACAGGGCCCTGCAGAAGTCCTGTTGCTCCATTGAAGATATTTTTAAGTTTACAAAGACCAAAATTATTCTTCCCCTCTCTCTCATCAAATCTGCTATATTCATCACACATACATTAGGCATTGGTCTCCACCAATGAGGAGAACATCTTATGCCAAGTGACTTTGGGACACATGTTATATTACTTCTCTGGACTGAAACTCTGCAGTTCCTTTAAAGATCATGTAGGGCAAGTCCCAAACATGTAACCATACTGTATAGCATAAATAAACACAAGCATCAGCACTTTATAAACAACTAGGGTGATTTTTCTAGCTTCCCAAGTAACTAACCTTGAGTAACATTGAAACTGAAATAAAACAAATTCACATCAGCTGTATCAGCAGTAGATATGGTACTATGATGGCATCACCTAGGAGGATATTACAGGAAAAATGTGATTAATTATATACAGGATGTATGTAGTCTAAAACTGTCTAATAATAGAAATAATAAATGCATATATATGTGTA
Source organism: Petaurus breviceps papuanus (assembly GCF_028583685.1). Classification (NCBI taxonomy): domain Eukaryota; kingdom Metazoa; phylum Chordata; class Mammalia; order Diprotodontia; family Petauridae; genus Petaurus; species Petaurus breviceps. The sequence continues at coordinate 7,002,996 of NW_027187368.1, read as the reverse complement.
TATGTATATATGGACATCAAAAACATAGTATATACACATACACACACATATGAATACACAGACATTAGCTTCCTGAAAAGGCTAAGTGGAAAACTCTAAAATATTATAAGGATATGACACATTGTCATTCATTTCTTAACAAAAACACCAAATTGGAAAAGTGATTATGGATAACAATGAGTAATCAGTCAAGTTTGGGTGGAATACTAAGTATATAGGGGCATATATGAAAGCCATCTCATTCCAGAGCCTGTAGCTCTGATATAATGGTCCCCAATCTCATACACTGTGCCCTTCAGGACATTATGACTTTTACTGAAATTCTATTCAACCTGGCTTAACGGCAAAGCTTTCAACAGGTATCTTCGGCACAAATTCTGTCTATTCCCCACTTTCAAGTGCCAGGACAGTGATTGCTTTAGGGCTGATGACAGGGCAAAAGGTTTCTTGCCAGAGTGAAACAAAAGCAAAACATCACAATATTTCATATGGAACAATTCTTCTTGACCCCAAGGTAGATAGATACACATATCACAGACTTCTCCCCCCACGCTCAACCTCAAGACAATCTCAGTCTCCAAAATGAACTTTCCCTATTTCAAAATTCAGTCTGTCCTTGTTGCTGAGCAAAAGTTTAAAAGATCAGTGGCTTATTGAATATGACATGTGAAAAAGGAGAATTGAAACTAGCTATTTTACTAAGATGCTAGAAACAAAGCATAATTTTAATTAATTTAATCCAATTCAGCAAACATTTATTAACTGACTATTCCATGTAAGGATGTATACTTCGTGTGGAATATTACTCAATTCATATCCAGTAGGATATAAAATCAGGGAGGGGTATAACATATACACAAAAAAGTAAGACATTATACAGATAGGGGCAAATAATCTTAGCACAATTTTCTAGAAAAAATTGAGAAAATCATAAGAATAAGGAAAAGTTTCAAAATAAAATCTTAGGTAAGTTAAGAAAACTTTGGAACCAACTTTGATGGACTGAGGTCTTCTCAGCAATACAATAATCTAAAACAATCCCAAAACATTCATGGTGGAAAATATTCACATCCAAAGAAAGAACTATGGAGTCTGAATGCAGATTGAAGCATACAATTTTCTCTATTTTTTTCTTTCTCATGTTTTTCTTTGTTTTGATTCTTCTTTTACAACATGACTAATGTGGAAATATGCTTAATAAGATTGTACATGTATTGCCTACATCAGATTGCACTGTATCTTGGGGAAGGTGTGGGAAGGGAGCAGAAAAAATTTGGAACTCAGAAACTTTATAAAAGTGAATGTTGAAAACTAAAAAAAAAATAAAATAAAAAAGAGAAAGCTTCTGGAAACAGAACTAAGATGGAAGATTAAAAGCAGCAATCCAGCGGAATTCTGCTAATATTCTCTTCTAAATAACTTTAAAATAATACTTCAAATAAACTTTAGTAACAGCAGAGTCAACAAAGATAAGACTGAGACATTATTCCAGCATAATACACCTTAAAAGGTCTTCAGGAGAGGTCTGTGACACTGGTGGTTATGGCTCAGGAGCACACCAACAGTGGGAAATAGAGGCCTTAAAACCAGCAGTTAGGGGGAGGAGCCAAGATGGCGGAGTAGAAGCACGACCCTCCCGCAGCTCCTGCTTCCACCCTCCCCAATCCATGTAAAAAGGGGACTCTAAACAAACTTTGGAGCTGCAGAACCCACAAAATGACACAGCGAAACTAACCTCCCTCTGAGAAGAGCCCGGCAGGCCGGCAGGAATTGGCCAGCGCAGTGCTCTGGGAGCCGAGCCCAGCCCCACGCTGAGGCTTTAGCCCCAGGGCAGGCCTGACCAACCGCCAGCCAGAGGGACTCCAGATCAGCAGCAGCTGTGGCCGTTTCCAGATTTATCAACACATAGATGCGAAGGACAAGGTGAGAGGCCAGTGCATTCTGGACTTTGGGACCCAGTAAGTGGGAGTGAGTGGCTTTTACCCCCGGGGCGAGAAACCACCGAGATGCTGGCACAGCCTGCCAGCGCCACATGGCGGCTTCAGCTCCTGGCCTGCAGAGTGTAGGGGGACCAAGCACCAGTCTGAGGGGTCATCGCTCTTGCTTTAACCTGCTTGGATCTGGATTGCAGTCTAGGGTGGAGGTCCTGGGGTGTGTGTCCAGCTTGCCAGAGCCTGTGGAGACCTCAGAGAGGGCACCCATCTAATACCTCCAGCAGCTGAGAAAACCACAGCGTTTGGGACGAAAACTCCCCTGTCTGGTGGCAGAGTCCTACTGTGGCACAAAGCCCAAAAGTCAAATCATTGAGTGGCAAAATGAGCAGGCAAAGGAAACAAAGCAGACAGAAGATTCCAACATTATACTCCTATTTTGGGGATAAGAAGGAGCAAGGCATGGAACAGGAGGAAATCAGTGAAGTCAGAACTCCTGCACCAAAAGCTTCAAAGGAAAATACAAGCTGGTTACAGGCCATAGAGGACCTTAAGAAGCAGATAAGAGAAGTGGAGGAAAAATTGGGAAGAGAAATGAGAACAATGCAAGAAAATTATGAAATGAGAGTCAACAGCCTGACTGAAGAAAATAATACCTTAAAAAAGACTGACTCAAATGGCAAAGGAGGCTCAGAAAGAAAATGAGGAGAAGAATGCCTTAAAAAGTCGAATTTGCCAGATGGAAAAAGAATCTCAAAAGCTCACTGAGGAGAATCATTGCTTCAGAATTAGATTGGAGCAAATGGAAGCTAATGACTTTATGAGAAATCAAGATGCTGTTAAACAGATCCAAAGAAATGAAAGAATAGAAGGCAATGTGAAATATCTCATGGGAAAAACCACTGACTTGGAAAATAGATCCAGGAGAGATAATTTAAAAATTATTGGACTTCCTGAGAGCCATGACCAAAGTAAGAGCCTGGAAAGCATCCTCCAGGAAGTTCTCAAAGAAAACTGCCCTGATGTTTTAGAACGAGAGGGCAAAACAGAGGTTGAAAGAATCCACCGATCACCTCCTGAAAAAGATCCCAAAAAGAAAACTCCTAGGAATATTATAGCCAGGTTCCAGAATTCCCAGATTAAGGAGAGAATATTACAAGCAGCCAGGAAGAAACAATTTGAATATTGTGGAAACACAATCAGGATAACCCAGGATCTGGCAGCTTCTACACTGAGGGATCGAAGGGCCTGGAATGTGATATTCCGGAGGTCAAGGGAGCTGGGATTAAAACCAAGAGTCACCTACCCAGCAAAACTGAGTATCCTGTTTCAGGGGAAAACATGGTCATTCAGTGGAATACAGGACTTTCAAGCATTCTTGCTGAAAAAACCAGAGCTGAATAGAAAATTTGACATTCAGATACAAGAAGCAAGAGAAGCACGAGAAGGTAAACAGGGAAAAGAAATCATAAGGAACTTATCAAAGTTGAACTATTTTTTTTTAAGCAATTGGGGTTGAGTGGCTTGCTCGGGGTTGCACAGCCGGTTGTTGTTTCTGGGTGTGGTGCTGGGTGTCTGGGCCCGGATTTGATCTGGGTCGTCCCGGCACTGAGGCCGGTGCTCTTGCTTGCTGAGCCAGTTGGCCAAAGTTGAACTATTAACAGTCCTACATGGAAAAACAATAATTGTAACTTATGAAACTTTTCTCAGTAGTTGAAGGGATTAGAAATATATATTATATATATATATACATATATATATATGTCTTTATATGAGGGTATGCAGGCATATGAATACATATGTGAATGTGTGTATATATGTTTACAGGTATACATAGATAGAGGGCACGGGACCAATTTAACAGGAAGGGATGATACTTAAATGGTGAAATTAAGAGGTGAGAGGGATATAATTGGAGGACATGGGGAGAGACAGAGTGGGGCAACTATCTCATACAGAAGAGGCAAGGGAAAATGGTTACAATGGAGGGGAAGAATAGGAAGGCAAAAGGGAATGGGTCAACCTTATTCCTATTGAATCTGGCTTGAGGAGGGAGGGAAATACACACTAAATAGGGGATCTCACCCTCCAGGAGAATAGGGGGGGAGGGGATGTGGGGGGGGGATGATGGAAGGGAGGGCAGGCTGGGGGGGAGGGAAGTTGGAAGCACCCACTTTTGAAAAGGGACAGGATCAAAGTAGAGAATAGAACTAGTGGGATGTGGGATAGGAGGGAGGGAAATATAGTCAGTCTTTTACAATATATCTGCTATGATATTGTTTTGCATTAGCCACACATGTACAACCTATACTGAACTACTTATCTTCCCAGTAAGGGTGGGTGATAAGGGAGGAAGGGAATGAATCTGGAATTCAAAGTTTTAAAATCAAATGTTTAAATATATATATACTATTATCAATATTGTTTTACATGTAATTGGGAAATATAGAGATCCACCATGCCCTACTGGAAAAGTTGAAACGGGTATGGGAGAAAATATGGGAGAGAGCAGATCAGAGGTGGGGATGTCCTGTGGGACTGCTGTTTTGGGGGGATGGGTGGGGGAAAAACGGGGAGAAAATTTGTAACTCAAAATCTGGCGGAAGCGAACGATGTAAATCACAAGTTAACAAAGCATTAAAAAAAAACCCAGCAGTTCCAGCTTCATGAGCTCTCAGAACAAATAAAGTAAGAGGGTCAAACAACTTGCAAGAAATTGAAGTTCCAGCTCAGAGAGGAGTACTTGTGATCAGTTACAAAAGAACAGGGGCCATGGTCATAGTCCCAGGGCTAAGAAAATTTCTACTGCTTGTGGTTGCAGGGGATCAGTGGTTCTTTTTGGGTAAAGAATGAACTGAGACCAAGAAAGAAGGAAACCCACCTCTCCCCAGATAACACCACCTTGGAAACAGTGAAAATAGTAAACCTCAGAACTAATTCTGAAAACAGCAGCACAAAAAAGTTTGAACTTGGGACAATGTCTCTTCAATCTTAGGTGAGCAGAGCCCAACTTTAACATAGAGTTCAAAGCAAAAAAAAAAAAAAAAAACTGGAAAAAGAACGAACAAAAATAAAAAAAAAAAAAAAAAAAAAAAAAAAAAAAAAAAGCTGGAAAATGAGCGAACAACAATGATAACAACAAAATAACTTGACCATAAAAATACTGAAGTGTCAGGGAAGACGAAGACATAAACTCAGAAGAAAAGCAAGCATATAAAAATAGCTACAATCAAAGCCTCAAAGAAAAATGCTAAATGAACCCAAGCTGAACAAAAATCCTTGAAAGTTAAAAAAAGAGATGTAGTAAAGAAAAAAATGGAAAAAAAGAAATGAGTGATGCAAAAAAAAAATGATGGAGTGGAAGCCAAGATGGAGGTATGGGTAGAGGCAGGAAAATTCCATAAGATCCCCCCATAACTACCTCAAATGCCTATAAAATATGACTCTAAACAAGCATTAGAGTTACAGAACCCTTAAAGTGACAGAGAAAAACAAATCTCCTGCTGAAGGCAGGCCAGCAGGCAGACAGAAAGGATTCATCCCAGCACACTGGGAGCCAAACCCAACCCTGTGTGAGTCTCCAGTTTTATCCCCCGGGTGGCCCCAACCAGCAGCGGCTGGATCATACTTCCAGAGAATGGTTCATTCCAACTCCCCCTTACAGATTCCTGCCATTGCGAACCTCTCTCCCAAGAAGAAAATGGGTGGATGGTTGCAGGGACAAAGACTTCCTGTCCTTCATGGGGCCAGCATAGAGGACTTGGGCTCTCCCTCCATATCCCTGTCTTGCCCTGGATATTGGGCTTTCTTTGATTTGGTGTTCACACATACTGGCCCACTGGAGTGTGTCATCTCTAAAATGGGTTCAATCTGTGACATGAGGAGGGTCAGTGAAGGAGACCATCACCCCTGGAGCAGTCATGGTCCAGTGACCTCCACTAGGAACTCAGGTCTGATGGCGTTGACAAGAGGCCCTAAGGGACAGTGGCCTCTGCCCAGCCAGGCTCTGAGCCATCTCCTGAAATCCTCATGATGCTAGCTTCAAAGTAGCTGAACCCTGGATTGTTCCAAGTCCCCCCTAACATCAAGCACCTAAAGTGACTCTTTAGATACAGTGCAAGAGTCCTGGCTCCAGTCTAGGCTGACATCTTTGGATTGCACCTATATAACCTGAACAGACTTTGACCAGGGCCTTCTTCCATGATTAACCCTTCCCAGATAACTTTTGTTCCCAGGATGGCTGATCATAACCCCTGAATACCCTCCAACCCCCCTTAAGAAAATAACATTCAGCCTCCTGGATACTACCCCTGGTCCTTACAGGACAGAGACCAAAAAATCTAAACTATAAAAAATACAGATACTTGGATTCATCTGCAGCCTTGGTTGCCACTTTCAGATTACTGCCATTCCCACCCTCTCTATGGGTGGATGGTTTCAAAGACAAAGACATCCTGCCCTTCATGAGACCATCTAGGGAGCATGTCTGATCTGCTTCCACATCTAATGGGGTTTATTTAAGACATTAGGAAGGCAGGGAGGTCAGAGAACAAAGTCTTTCTTGAACATACAGACCTTTATTGTAAGAAATACATAAAGGAATTAATCATTCTTTGTAATTACTGTCCTCACACTACTGAGCATTCACTTCTCCATGACCTCGCTGCTTGTTTCCATGTGCAATCTCCTTTCAGGGCTGTCATTGGACAGAGGCCCCTGACTACCCCCCACCTCCCTTATGGAAACCTAAGGGCCAGACCCTGCTGGCTTGTTGTTCCTGGGTTCAGAGGTTTTTCCCCAAGGCCTATGGAAAGAGAGGATTTGTCCTGTCTTGGGTGAACCATCTCCACCTCAGAAGTAGATAAGGGTGAAAAAATTGGTATCTCCTCAGTCTGTTCTCATTTGCATTTCTCCATGATGAGGCGTGGAACCATACACTTTATGGAGGTCCAAGTGTCAGTCGGACCTTTGGGGTGAATGATCTCACGGGCTAGGAATACCTAGACATTCTTGTACTTCATGTACTAGCAGGCATATTGGATGAAATGCAAAATATATAAGATATGTCTGAAGCAGCTATTGGGCCCAGTGGATAGAGCCCCTTGCCTCGAGTTCAAATTCGGCCTAAGATACTCACTAGTTGTGAGACCCTAGACTAGCCAGTTGCCTAATACCTCATCTGTAAAACAGGTATACTAATAGCATTTACCTCCTAGGTTTATTGTGAAGATCAAATGAGACCATAATTTTAGAGCACTTAATAAAATGCCTTGCATATTTTTAAGTGTTATATTAAAAAAAAATAGAAAAAAGAAATGTGATGCAAGATGGGGATGTAGAAGCAGGAAAATTCTGTAACCTCCCCCCATAACCACCTCAAATAACTATAAAATATGACTCTAAACAAACGTTAGAGCTACAGAACCCTTAAAGTGACAGAGAGAAACAAATCTCCCTCTGAAGGCAGGCTGGCAGGCAGACAAGAAGGGTATATAACAACACAGGGAGCCAAGCCAAACCCTGTGTGAGCCTCCAGTTTTAGCCACAGGGTGGCCCAACCAGCAGCGGCTAGAGCATACTTCCAGAGAGTGATTCAAGAGCAACTGTGGCTGTTTCCAGAAATATCAACACATAAATGCCAAAGAAAAAGAAAAAATGTCAGTGAAGACTCTGTTGGAATTCAGGGGGATGGAGTGCAGTCCAGCATCAGCCATCAGAGCAAGAAGTGCTGTGGCATTGCAGCTGTGCATCTGCTTCCATGTGGCTGCTTCAGAGCTCCTGGCCTATGGATTATAGAGGGACCAGGGGAGTTAAGGGGAGTAATCACTTTTGCCTTGACCTGCCTGGATCTTGATCGCTGTCTTGAGTGGAGGTTCTGGGGTGTCTCACCAGTGAGGCAGAGCTTGTGGGCACTGAAGAGACCCTTCTAATAGCTCTAGCAGCTATGAAAACCCCTGCAATTTGGGACAAAGCTCTCATCCCTCTCATCCTCTCATCCCAGAAGAGTTCTACTGTGGCAAAGATCTCAAAAGTCAAGTAGCTGAGTGGCAACATGAGCAAGCACAGGAAGCAAAGCAAGCACAGCAATTCAACTTTAGGTTTCTGTTTTGTGAACAAAAATGATCAAAGCATGGAACGGGAGGAAGACAACCAAGTCAGAACTCCTGCACCAAAAGCTTCCAAGAAAAGTGCAAACTGGTTATAGGCCATGGAGAAGCTCAAGAAGGATTTTGAAAATCAAGTAAGAAAAGTGGAGGAAAAATTGGGAAGAGAAATGAGAATGATGCAAGAAAATCATGAAAAGAGAATCAACAACGTGACTGAAGAAAATAATACCTTACAAATAGATTAATTCAAATGGCAAAAGAAGCTCAAAAAGCCAATGAGGAGAAGAATGTTTTAAAAAGCCAAGTTTCCTGATGGAAAAATTAATTTCAAAATCTCACTGAAGAGAATAATTCCTTCAGAATTAGATTGGGGTAAATGGAAGCTAATGACTTTATGAGAAATCAAGATACTATAAAACAGATCCAAATAAATGAAAGCATAGAAAGCAATGTGAAATATTCTATTAGAAAAACCACTGACCTGGAAAATAGATCCAGGAGAGATATTTTAAAAATTATTGTACTACCTGAAAGCCATATAAAAAAGAATCTAGAAATAGTCCTTCAAGAACTTCTTGAGGTGAGAGAGGCCAAGATAGCCATATAGAAGCAGGAAAACTCTATATGCTTCCTCCATAACCACCTCAAATACCTATAAAATGACACTAAACAAACTTTAGGGCTATACAACTCACAAAAGGACAGAGAGAAATAAACCTCCTGCTGAAGATAGCCTGGCAGACCAAAAGGATGGGTTCATCAGAGCATGCTGGGAGACAAGAAGAGCCCTGTTTGATGCCAGGTTTTAGGCTCAGAGTGGCCCAACTAGCCACAGCTAGAGGGATGTCGGGAGAGTGGATCATCAGCAGCTGTGGCAGTTTGCAGAATCATCAACCCATAGATGCCAAAGACAAAGTGAGAGGCCAGTGGATTGGGGATCTAGGAGTCCAGGAGTGAGGTCCAGCCTCTGCCCCGCCTCCATGCCCCAGAGGGAGAAGCGGTTAAGGTGCCGGCACATGGCTGCTTCAGAACTCCTGACCTGCAGATTGTAAGGGGACCAAAAAACCACATGAGGGGTAATCACTCTTGCTTTAACCAACTTGTATCTGGATTGCTATCTACAGTGTAAGTCTTGGGGGTGGATGACCAGGTGCCAGAGCCGGTGGAGCCTTCAGAGAGGGTAGCCAACTAATAGGTCTGGCAGCTGTAAAAACCCCAGCAATTAGGGGAAAAGCTCTCCTCTCTGGAAGCAGAGTTTTACTGTGGCAAAAATTCAAAAGTCAAGTAATTGAGTGGCGACATGAGCAAGCAAAGGAAGCAAAGCAAGGACAGCAATCTGATATTGGATTCCTATTTTGGGGACAAAAAGAATCAAAGCATGGAACAGGAGGAAGACAATGAAATCAGAACTCCTGAACCAAAAGCTTCCAAGAAAAAATATGAATTGGTTACAGGCCACAGAGGAGCTTAAGAAGGATTTTGAAAACCAAATAAGAGAAGTGGAGGAAAATATGGGAAGAGAAATGAGAACAATTCAAGAAAATCATGAAATGAGAGTCAACAACCTGATTGAAGAAAATAACACGTTAAAAAAATAGACTAATTCAGATGGCAAAAGAGGCTCAAAAAGGCCATCAGGAGAAGAATGCCTTAAAAAGCCAAATTTGCCAGATGGAGAAAGAATCTCAAAAGCTCACCAAAGAGAATCATTCCTTCAGAATTAGATGGGAAGAAATGGAAGCTCAGGACATTATAAGAAATCAAGATAATAATAAAACAGATACAAAAGAATGACAAAATAGAAGGCAATGTGAAATATCTCATTGGAAAAGCCCCTCACCTGGAAAATAGATCCAGTAAAGATAATTTAAAAATTATTGGAATACCTGAAATCCATGATCAAAAAAGAACCTAGGGGCAGCTAGATTGCACAGTGAGTACTGCGCTGGACTCAGAGTCAGGAGGACCTGAGTTTGGTTCCAGCCTCTGATATTTAATACACACACACACACACACACACACACACACAAACAAAAAACAACAACAACCTTTCTGTGTAACCTTGGGCAAGTTACTTAACCCCAATTGCCCTCCAAAAAGGCAAAAAAAAAGAACCTAGAAAATATCCTTCAAGAAATTATCAAGGGGTGGCCAGGTAGCACAGTGAGTAAGAGCACCAGCTCCAGTGTCAGGATGACCTGGGGATTGAATCTGGGCTCAGACACTTAGCACCCACTCAGAAACATCTGGTTGTGTAACCTTGAGCAAGTTACTTAACCCCAATTGCTTAAGGGTGGCCAGGTGGCTCAGCGAGTTAGAGCACTGGCTCCAGTGTGGGGATGACCTAGGGATTAAATCCGGGCGCAGATGCTAAGCAACACACCCATAAATAATTGGCCCTGTAACCTTGAGCAAGTTACTTAACCCCGATTGCTTTAAAAAGAAAAAAGAAATTATCAAGGAAAATTTCCCTGATGTTTTAGAACCAGAGGGCAAAGGAGAGGTTGAAAGAATCCACTGATCACCTCTTGAAAAAGATCCCCCCCAAAAATGCCTAGAAATATTATAACCAGGTTCTGGAGTTCCCAGATCAAGAAGAAATTATTATAAACAGGTAGGAAGAAACAATTTGAATATTGTGGAAAAACAATCATGATAATACAGGATGTGGCAGCTTGTACACTGAGGGATTGAAGGGTTTGGAATATAATATTCTGGAAGTCAAAGGAGCTGGGATTAAAACAAAGAATCACCTATCCAGCAAAACTGAATATCATGTTTCATTGAAAAATGTGGTAATTCAATGAAATAGAGGACTTCCAAGCATTCTTGCTGAAAAAAACAGAGTTGAATAGAAAATTTGACATTCAGATACAAGAAGCAAGAGAAGCATGAGAAGGTAAACAGGGAAAAGAAATCATAAGGAACTTATCAAAGTTGAACTATTTATATTCCTACATGGAAAATGATAATTGTAACTTATGAAACTTTCCTCAGTGTGAGAATAGTTGAAGGGAATATAAATGTGTGTATACACACACACACATATACACACACATATATACATGCATATATAAACACACACAAATATATATATATGTGTGTGTGTGTGTATACATACATATATATCTATGTAGGCGTGTATATGGGCATATGAATACATATGTGAGTGTGTATATATATATGTGTACAGGTATACATAGATGGAGGGCCCAGGACCAATTGAATAGGAAGGGATGATACTTAAAAGGTGAAATTGAAAGGTGAGAGAGGAATATAATGAGATGAGATGGGGAGAGACAGAAGGGGTAAACTATCTCATATAGAAGAAGCAAGGGAAAATGGTCACAATGGAGGGGAAGAACAAGAAGGCAAAAGGGAATGGGTCAAGCTTACTCTCATTGAATTTAGCTTAGAGAGGAAATGACATACACTCTAAATTGGGTATCTCACCCTACAGGAGAGTACAGGGGAAGGGGGTGAGAAGGGAAATGATGGAGAGAAGGGCAGGTTGGGGGGAGAGGAAAGGCACATGGTCAAAGTAGAGAATAGAACAAGTGGGGGCCAAAATAGTATGGAGGGAAATATAGTCAATCTTTCAAAACATATTCACTATGGAACTGTTTTGTTTAGCTACACATGTACAACCTATATTGAATTGTTTATCTCCCCAGTAATGGTGGGTAATGAGGGAGAAAGGGAAAGATTCTGGAATTCAAAATTTTAAAATCAAATGTTTTATATATATATATATATATATAATTATTTTACCTGCAAATGGGAAATAAGATATAAAGGCACATGGGGTAAAGAGATTTATCTTGCCCTATGGGAAATTTTAAGGGGTAAGGGGGAAATTATAGGAGAGAACAGATTAGGGGAGGTAGTACAGAGTGGGTTCATTGTTTTGGGGTTTAATGATAGGTAGGGGATAGATGGGGAGAAAATTTGTAACTCAAAATCTTGTCAAAATTAATGATGTAAAATAAAAATAAACATAAAATTTAATTTACACTGAAAAAAATTCAAATCCAGGAGGATAAATAAGAAATTCTCAAGGAAAATTTCCCTGATATTTTAGAACCACATGGCAAAATAGAAAGAAAGGACTAACCTCTTGCCTCTTAAAAAAATCCCCAAAAGAAAACTCCTAGGAATATTATAGCCAGGTTCTGGAGTTCCCAAATCAAGGACAAAATATTACAAGAATTACAAGAAGAAACAATAAGAATATTGTGGAAACACAATCAGCACAACACAAGATATAACAGCTTCTACATTAAGGGATTGAAGAGCTTGGAATATGGTATTCTGGAGGCCAAAGGAGCTAGGATTAAAACCAAGAATCACCTACCAAGCAAAACTGAGTACAATGTTTCAGTGGAAAATATGGTCATTCAACTAAATAGAAGACTTTCAAGCATTCTTGCTGCAAAAACCATAGTTGAATAGAAAATTTTACATTCAAATACAAGAAGCAAGAGAAGCATGAGAAGGCAAACAGGGAAAAGAAATCATAAGGAACTTAGCAAAGTTGAACTATTTACATTCCTACATGGAAAAACAATAAATATAACTTATGAAACTTTTCTCAGTATGAAGATAGTTGAAGGGAATATAAATGTGTGTGTATGTATATATATATATATATATATATATGATGAGTATATTATATGTGTGTATATATAATGAGTGTGTGTGCATATAATGAGAGGAGATGGGGAAAGACAAAATGGGGTAAATTATCTAAAAGAAGAGGCAAGGGAAAACTGTTACAAAAGAGAGGAAGAACAAGAAGAAAAAAGGGAATGGGTCAACTTTACTCTCATTGAATTTGGCTTGGGGAGTGAATGACATACACAGTAAATTTTTTTATCTTGCCCTACAGGAGAGTAAGGGGGAAGGGCATGAGAGGGGGGATGATGGAGAGGAGGGCAGGTTGGGGTGGAGGGTATTTAGAAGCATACACTTTTGAAAAGGTACATTGTCAAAGTAGAGAATACAAGTAGGGGACTGGATAGGATGGAGGGAAATAGAGTTATTCTTTCACAATATATTCACTATGAAAATGTTTTTCATAGCTACATATGTACAAACTATATTGAATCTCTTATCTTCACAGTTAGGGTGAGTGATGAGGGAGGAAGCAAAAGAATCTGGAACTCAAAGTTTTAAAATAAAATGTTTTTTTATATTATTATTATCATTATTATTATTATTTTACATGCAACTGGGAAATAAGGTATACAAGTACTGGGGTATGGAGATTCATCCTACTGGAAAGTCAGAGGTAGAATGGGGCATGATATAAGAGAGAGCAGATTGGTGGATGGGGTAATGGGATATACAGTCGGAAAGCTGTTTTGGGGTGGTGGGTAGGGGGAAGATGGGGAGGAAATTTGTAACTCAAAATTTTGTGGAAATGCATGTTGTAAACTAAAAATAAACAAAATTTAATTCAAAAAAATTATAAAGAAGACAATGCACAACTTGGTAGAAGAGCCACAAATCCCTCTCCCCCTGAAGAAAATATCTTAAAAAACCAAAATTGTTCTAATGGTAAAATAGGCACACAAATTCACTGATGAAAAGCACCTCTTAAAAAATAAGATCGGTCAAAAGAAATTGAAGTACAAAAGTTCACTAAAGAAAGAGATTCCTTAAAAACCAGAATTGACAAAATGGAAAAAGAGGTACAAAATCTCACTGAAGAAAATAATTCCTTAAAAACTGGAAGTGAACAAGTGTAAGTTAATGATTTCATGAGACATCAAGAAACAATCAAGCAAAATCAAAAGAATTAAAATATAGAAGAAAATTTGAAATATCCCATTGGAAAAACAAGTGACTTGAAAAATATGTAGTGGAGAGATAATTTAAGAATAATTGGACTACCTGTAAGTTGTGATCTAAAAGAATTCCAAGATATCATATTTTTAGGGATTAGTGGTAGTAGTTGAAAACAAAGCAGGGGAGAGAGGGAGAGAGGGAGAGAGAGAGAGAGAGAGAGAGAGAGAGAGAGAGAGACAAAGAATAAAATAGGATAGAAGAAAATACATTCATAAGTAAATGATAATGAGATGAGCTGACCCATAAAATGGATTAGAAACCATTATCCCTTTATGTGTTGTTTACAAAAGACCTATTTGAAACAGAGGGACACAAATGCTGGTGGTAAAGGACTGGAACAGAATCTTTTATGCTTTACTTGAAGTAAAAAAAAGACAGGGGTCATAATCATGGTCTTAGACAAAAGAAAATTTAAAAAAAAAATCCCATTAAAGGAGATTATCAGGGAACAGCTAGGTGGTGCAGTGGATAGAGCACTAGGCCCTGGAGTCAAGAGGACCTGAGTTCAAATGTGGCCTCAGACACTTGACATACTTACAAGCTGTGTGACCTTGTGCAAGTCACTTAACCCCAATTGCCCTGCCTTTCCCCCTACCAAAAAAAAAAAAAGAGAGAGAGAGATTGTCAGGCAAACTACATTTTGCTAAAAGGGTACCAGAGATAATTGTGTAATATTAAAAAAAATTAGCTCAAGTTCCTCTGATTAAGACCTATTTCTCAAATACATGCATACATACATGCATATATACATGCATACAAACATACATATGTATATGTGTGTGTGCATGTGAATGCCTGTGTGCATATCTGTGGCAAATTTTAAAAAATAAAATTTACTTCCCAATTGATAAATGGTCAATGGACATAAACAAGCAGTTTTCAGAAAACAAAATCAAAGCTATCTATAGTTATGTAAAAAAAATGGTCTAAATCACTAAAGATTAGAGAAATTCTCATCAAAACAACTCATACATTCCACCTCAAATTGATGAGAAATGACATGCTAGAGGGGATGAATGAAACTATGTACACTAATAAAATGTTGGTGGAATTGTAGACTGGTTCAACCCTTCTGTAAAACAATTTGCAACTATGCTTAATGGGTTACCAAACTATGCATACCCTTAAACCCAACAATACCAATACTATGTCTGTTCCCCAAAGAGATTAGAGAAAAAGAAAAAGAATTCATATGTACAAACATATTTACACCAATTTTTAATGTGATGACAAAGAATTGGAAATTGATGGGATTCTCATTAATTGGGCAATGGCTGATCAAATTGTGACATGTGATTGTGATGTGGTACTGTTGTTTTTGAAGAAATGACAAAGGGGTGGTTTCAGTAAAGAGAAGGGAAAAAAAAAAATATGGTGACACCCATTTGTACTGTTGTAAAGTGAATTGAAAAGAACCTGGAGGTCTTTGTGCACAGTAACAACAATATTGTAATGATGATCAACTATGAAAGACTTGGCAGCTGTGATCAATACAATGGTTCAAGAGAATTTGAAAAGAGTCACAATGGAAAAAATGCTACCCACCTCCTGGGATAGAACTGATAAACTAGGAGTAGGCAAACTGCAGCCTCAAGGCCACATGTGGCCCTCTAGGTTCTCAACTGCAGTCCTTTGACTGAATCCAAACTTCATAGAATTGTTTCCCCTAATAAAAGGATTTGTTATCTAAAACTTGGATTACATCAAAAGACTGAAACCAAGAACCTAAAAGACTACATATGGCCTTGAGGTTGCAGGTTCCCTAACTCTGTGATGAACTCTGAGTACAAATTGAAGAATAACTTTCACTTTCATTTTTTTAACATTTTGAGATTTGTGTGATTTCACACATTCAATGGGAGAGGGAGATAATTTGGAATTCAAATTAAAAAGAAAAGAATGTTAAAATGAAAAAAAAACATATATATTCAGCAAAAATGAGCAGGTAGTGCATTTTAGGTGGTAGGGATGACTTGTGAAGGAGGGGCTAGGTGTAAATCCTGACAAGGACATATTTTAATTGCATTATCATAGGTGGATCAGTTGAATTATCTGTTCCCTCTAGGCATCCCTTTCATCTCTTTAAAGTCATAGATTATAGATGGGGTATTAATCTGTTTAACTAGAGAAAGCAAGGCTTTACTAGCTCCCCTCATTAATGGCATCACATGTTAGGAGCAAAAAAACGGAAGTGTTTATAGATACAGAAAGGGGGTGTAAGAATAGAAATGGACAATCTAGAGATAATACATACCAGTCTATTCATCTTATAGAGGAGAAAAAAAATGATGACCAAAGGCATGAAGGACATGCCCAAGGAAATGAACTTAGGTCAGACAAAATAAAGTATTTATAGTGCTTTTAAAATCTTAAAGCACTTTATGTAAATCTTAACTATAATTACTAATTATTGAAACAGGACTTCAATTCAGTTCTCCCATCTCATATCTAGTGCTCTTTCTTGTAAAAGAATTCTGCCTCTCTGAGGTTCTGGCTTATGTGTTGTTTTGCAGACGTAATCTGGGTATCTTTACCCTGCTGGCTTACTAGAACTTCCACTCATTTACCCAGAAGGGAAAAAACAAAAGCATTTGGCCCTCCTCAGCTTTATTTCCCAAGCCATTCACTTATCTTGGAATGCCCTTCCCTCTCCCTCATCTCTATTTCTACTTTCTTGTTTCTTTTCTCCTGTCCTCATATTCAATTCACCTTTCAATCCCTAGATTCAGAAAATGATCTTTCTTTCCTTTGAATTTTTATAGCACTCTGTACCCATAATGAATAACACAGCCTTAAAGACTGTTAGTTTTGGAAATGACCTCAGAAAAACTCTACAGTTTAATATTTTATAGATGTAGAATATTTAGCACATTTCCAGGCACTGGCTTTCCCAAGTCCACCCACAGTGTGTCTGAGTGGGGAATAAAACCTCCTGATTCCCAGTCCAAGAATCTTTCCATCATACCATGATACTTCACACATAACCCATTCTGTATTTAGTTTTTTTTTTTTTAATTTTTTGTTTTTTATCTTATCTCCCCATTTAGACTATCACTCCTATGAGACCAGGGACCTATCTTTGTATTCCCCCACAATTCTGTATAACACACAGGTGCTCAGTAAATATGTATTCAGTGAATAAGTGATCTTTAAATCATAAGGCTCTAAATGGAGTTTTCACATTTCTTGGGATCTCCTATCCAATCAGCAATCACTTGACTCCCTTGGGGGCTGATGCTATCTCTTGTTATTGTAGGGTAGCAAAATGACAAAGGGATGGATGGTGGAGTAGCTTCATTAAGAAGGATGGATGTAAAACGGCAACAAGTCTTTGCTGAGCTTTTGAAAGTGAAACAGGATAATTACTGCAGTTACAATGAAGCTGATCAAGCTGAGAGAAACAAGTTTCCAATTGTTCCAATCAGTCCTAATCCGGCAGAGTTATTAGCAGTGCTCTACCCCTGGTGTGACTGCATCTGCTAACTGGAGATAATGATTTATATCACAGTTTATGAAGGTTCCAATTTGTCCTAATTCAATAAGTGAAAACCAGCAGACATGCATCAGACTATATGACCTGAAGCCTCCTCCTATTCTCCTTCTCCTGGGAACCAGGATGGGTCTAGCAAATAGTGTTCTCTGCAGTCAGAAGCAAAAGCCAGACATGGAATGGGCATAAGGGAGGTAATTGTGAGAATCTAACATATTCTTCAGAATCCAGAGTAATTTGAAAGCAGCTGAGGGGAAGCCATGAGGAAGTGATGTACAAATGGGAAACAATGTGGGTCTTCTAGATGATTCAGGGGTCAGTGAATCTTCAGAATCCTCAGTGTGCCTTTTCTGTGCTTCTTTAGACACAGTACTCTCACCTCTGCCCATGTGGTATGGTATGAAGAGCTCTTTATTTAGTCAAAAGAAACAGGAATTTGAAGCCTGACTTAGATACTTACAAATTATATGACTACAAGTCAAAATCACTATCTCCATTTCCTCCTCTGTAAAATGAGGGTAATGATGCTTACACTATCTTACTTCACAAGATAATTGTGAGAAAAAAATTTTGTAAAACTTAATGTTCTATAGAAATAATACTAGTATTAATAAAAACTATACTACTACTACTGCTGCTGTTGCTGCTGCTGCTGCTACTACTACTGCTACTGTTACAACTATTGCTAGTGCTACTACTACCACCACCACCACCACCACCACCACTAACACCACTACACTACTACTATTACTTGTACTACTTCTAATAATAATAATCTTTCTTTCCCTAGAAGGTTCCAGCACTGTTCATCTATTACTAAAAGAGTGGTTTAGCCATGCTGATCCTTCTCTTGAGAATTTGCATTATCCTTGGGGAGTAAAAAAATTTTACTCCCATTAAAGTGAATTCCGACAGTAACAAGAATGTTAAGGGGAGATAGAAGGATAGGAGGGACAGAGAGACCTACCTGAGGACCCTGAAATTACACAAAAAAGTCACTTTCTATGTATGCAAGAGGCCAGATGTGATTAGTAATCTGTCCTCTATCCCCATCTACAATCCAGAGACAAACTGAGGCCTGGAAAAAGCCAAGGTTATCCACTGCAGAAAGTGGAGTCTTCTTACCAAGATGCAAGGATTATATATAAATATATCTACAAACTACTGTTTACATAAATATAAACCTAAACAACTGGGCAAATATTAATTACACATAGTTAAAATGATCAATATAATAAAAATGAAAATGCTACTTAAATTATTTTGCATGTTTATTGCTATTCCAGATAAAACCATCAAGGCTTACTTTTCAAAACAAGAAAAAATGAAATTGATATGGTAGGGGAAATAAAAATCTTAGGGGAATTAATGAGAAAAAAAGTTGGAACAAAAGGAACCTAGAAACATCAGATCTCAAACTATACCACCAACAACTCTCACAGCAATTTGGTAGTAGTATTAAAAAACAAAACAAAACAAAACAAAACAAGGAGAGGTGGCTAGGTGGTACAGTGAATAGAGCACCTGCCCAGAGTCAGGAGAACCTGAGTTCAGATCTGACCTTAGACACTTATCACTTAACTAGCCGTATGACCTTGAGGCAAGTTACTTAACCCCAATTGTCCTGCTTTTCCCCCCTCAAAAAACAAGAACAAACAAAAAAACAGATGTATCTATCAGTACAACAGATTAGTTGTACAATATAGCAAATTAATGTAGTAGCCCAGTATCCAAAATAAAATAAAATAAAGACCAGAGTTACTGGGTAGGGACTCACTGTTAGACAAAAACTGCTGAGAAAACTGGCTAAGAGTATAGAAGGATTTAGATTTAGAAGAATATATCACACTTTACACCAAGATAATCTCCAAATAGTTAAGTAATAATTAAATAATCTATTCTAATGATTTTGTTGGTCACTCATTTTTCAGTCATTTCTAACTCCTTATGACCCCATTTGCAATTTTCTTGGCAGAGATACTTTAGTGGTTTTCCATTTCCTTCTCCAGCTCATTTTACAGATGAAGAACTGAAGCAAACAGTCTTAAGTGACTTGCCCAGGGTCACACAGATAATAAATGTCTGAGGTTAGATTTGAACTCAGGAAAATGAATCTTTCTGACTCTAGACCCTGCACTATTTCCATTGCTTCACAGCTGTCCTTCAATGATTGCCTCTTCTACTTAACTATTTGGAGTTACCTGTGAGGTGATAAGTACTAAGAAGGTATCTTAATATATAAGAACTTCCATTATTATCTCATCCACACCCAGAAATTTATTCTTTTGATGAATTTAGTGAAAAGAGGGAAGAAGAGGCTTTGGAAGACAAGATAAAATCTAATAAGATTAACTTTTTTTCTTTTCTTTTTAAGTAATTGGGGTTAAGTAACTTGCTCAAGGTTACAGGCCAGTTATATTGTGTGGGTGCCAAGTATCTGAGGCTGGAACTGATCTTGGTTCTCCCGATGCTGGGGCTGGCGCTCTTACTCACTGTGCGACCTGGCCGACCTAAAACTGTATTTTTTTTGCTTTTTTGGAGGGCAATTGGGGTTAAGTGACTTGCCCAAAGTCACACAGCTAGTAAGGGTGTTAAGTGTCTGAAGCTGGATTTAAACTCAGGTTCTCCTAACTTCAGGGCTGGTGCTCTATTCACAGCACCACCTAGCTGCCCCTAAGATTAAATTTAATAGGAATGAAGGTAAACACTTACATGGTGATTGAAAAGATCAGTTTCACAAGTATAAAATTTCAGAAGCATAGCTAGAGAATTAATTTAAATATCTGAGGTTTGGGTTATGTGTGCAACAAGTATAACAATAGTCCATAGGAGAAAGAGAGAAGGAAACAGAGAGACTGAGAGACAGAGAGACAGAGACAGAGACAGACAGAGAGAAAAAGAGACAGAGACAGAGAGATGTGGCAGGGGGTAATTTCCAGGAATAAGAAGGCTACAGTAGTACTTACTCTGTTGATTGGTCAGATCCCACCCAGGAAATTGAGGTCAGTTCTTGGCCTCATATTTTAAGAAGAATACTGACAAATTAATGGGTATGCAGAAAATAGAAATTTGTATAGTGAATGATTTTGATTTGTTGCTTTATGAAGAGCAGTGGAAGGAACAAAAGGTTTAGCTTGAAGAAAAAGACTTGGTTGTAGGAATGGGTAGGGAAGTACTAACTTCTTTTTATCAAATCTTTCTTTTTTGGGGATCTTTGAAAAACTGAAAAAAAAAAAAAAGATTAGATTCATTCTGCTTGTCCTCAAAAGGCAAAAGTAAGAACAATGAACGCATATTGCAAAGAAGCAAATTAAGGCTTTATTTTAAGGGAGAAGGGTAAACATTTCTAACAAGAGTACAAGTTATAGTCAGACAACCTGATATAGTTGTGGTACAGGTCTAGTAGTGATAATGCTGTGTTATAAAGTGTTCACAGTTTAATTAAATTTTTGGTGTGTAATTCTAACTTGCTTTCAAAAATAGCTAGACCAAATCATACATCCACCAACAGTACATCAGTACTTTTGTTTTTCTTAGTTACTGAAACACTTTTCATTATTCATTTTTTAAAAATTGTGAAAATGATAGTAATGTGACAAAGTTTGAAAAGGTGCTTTAATTTGCATCTCTAATTGCTAATGATTTGGAGGGTTTTTCCTCCAATATGGCTATTGATAATTTGTATTTCTTTTGTAGAAAACTTTCTATTCCTATCCTTTGATGATTTATTGATTGAGAAATGGCTCTTATGTTTATAAATTTGAATCAATTCTTTATATTATTTTGAAAATGAGAACATCAGAGAAATTCATTGCAGTGGTCTTACCCCAATTACCTGTTTCTTTTTCAGTCTTAGCTTTTTTGTATTTGTTTGGACAAAATCACTTTAATCTTATGTAATCAATTTAATTTTATGTAATCAATATTGGCAATTTTATTTTATTTTTTGGTCTTCTATAACCATTTTTTTTCCTGTACTCTACCCCAATCAATTCTACAGGAATTTCTTTTTGGCTTCTCTAATTTATATTTATGTATTTGTGTTCGCATGCACACTACGTATGTATATCTATCTATCTATCTATCTATCTATCTATCTATCTATCTATCTATCTATCTAT
>NW_027187368.1:6919052-6981487 GCF_028583685.1 Petaurus breviceps papuanus | reverse complement strand
TATCTATCTATCTATCTATCTATCTATCTATCTATCTATCTATCTATATCTATCTATAAGCATATGCATGCACATGTGTATAGATAGATAGATATACTTTTATACCTAAGTCACACAATCACTTAGAGCTTATCTTGGTAAATGGTGGAAGATGTTGGTTCAAACCTGGTTTCATCAGAATGTTTTCCAGTTTTCCCAACAGTTATTATAGAATACTTAATGTGTACCCTAGTGCTTGGGGTCTTTGAGTTTACCAAGCACTAGGCTACTAGGTATTTGCAACTCATTTTAGGGCACCCAATCTATTCTAATGATTTTGTTGGTCACTCATTTTTCAGTCATTTCTAACTCCCTATGACCCCATTTGCAATTTTCTTGGCAGAGATACTTTAGTGGTTTTCCATTTCCTTCTCCAGCTCATGTTACAGATGAAGAACTGAAGCAAACAGTCTTAAGTGACTTGCCCAGGGTCACACAGATAATAAATGTCTGAGGTTAGATTTGAACTCAGGAAAATGAATCTTTCTGACTCTAGACCCTGCACTATTTCCATTGCTTCACAGCTGTCCTTCAATGATTGCCTCTTCTACTTTTTAAGTTAGCTCATCATTTTGCTGATTAGTGTTTTATGATATGGCACTTTCCAGGCCCCTTTCCCTTCCAATTTTTGGTTCATTGCTTCAAGGGAATCTTTTTTCACATATAAGTTGTATTGAATAGGACTCATCAATTAGTCATTCACTACTATTTATTAAATATCTTCTATGTGACAAGTTTTCACTCCCAAAATTGTATGACTTTATGAGATTTCTGACATTCTCTAGAATTTCTGTGTTTTGCTATTATTGACTGGATAGTCTGTCAATCAGAATCAGATCATTGAGTTGTAGTGGCAAGTGGGTCACTGTATTTTCCTATCCCCATAATTATTTTTTTAAAGCAGGTCATCCTGACTCTGGGGCCAGTGCCCTTACTTGCTGTGCTACCTGGCCGCCCTGTGTCCCCATAATTATTACAATTTTAGTGTTGAATGGACAATCAAATAAAATCCCTATGTTATGAATCCCTTTATCCACTTGCACAAGAACAAAGAGAAGATAGAGTCTCAGATCCCTGAGGGGAATACTAGGCTAGCAAATTAGAAAACCTCCTCTTCCCTCTCCTAAAGCATGACAAAATGCCCCAAGGCCAATGACTGAGCACTAGTTTATGGAGATCCTTATCTATGTCCTTTTACTGTACTCTAAAAACCTATGTGTAAAGCCATGCATGGGCAGCTTTCTGAAAGACTGCTGTTGTGAACAGCTTCAAGATTCTGATTATACAGTATAGTGAACTCTCTATTTATTCAATAACAGAGCAAAGCAAAACATTCACAGAAAGAAAAGTACATTCATTCACAATGTTCACAACTTAACAACTTATCACTAAAATGGCCACATAGTTTTCACCAGAGTGGTCACATAATTTTAAGCAAAACACAATCATTTAGTCAATTACAAAGTCCTTAATTCAATTGCAAAGTACAAAATTCAAAGTTCTCCACCCCTAGGTCACAGTAAATCATAATCTTCTCAGTCAGTACATGGTATCTAAGTAAAGTCTTCTTTTAGATTGACTCAAGGCTGGCTCTCAGCTTCCATTGTCCCTCTTCCATGGTCCCTGCTCCAACTGCCGCCTGGGTTCAAAGGCAGGCAGCTCCCAGTTCCTTCTGTAACCTGTTGTCCAGTTCCTGTTCCATACTGAAGTTCACAGTATCCAGTCCATCTCAAGTCCTTCACAATTCCTGTTTCTGGGAGAACAAACCTTGACAGAGCCACAATAACATTCATTCACATTGCTGGCACCATCATCAATTCACTATCTGCCTGTGTAATCAACTCAGAGCCACCAACAAGGTATGAGAACTCAACACAAATCATCAACATAGAAATCAACACAGACTCACAAAGAAGGTCCAAGAGGTCAGGAGAAATCATTAGTAAAGTCCCAGGACCTCCAAATCCCTCTTTCAGGACTTCTGTAAACAGACAACCAGAAAATCCTCTTTCAGGGCTTCCAGTAAGGTCCCAGGACTTCTGTACAAAGCATCACAAACAAACATCAACACAAGCAGGGCAGACAAACAGAGTTCTGGCATAGCACAAGTTTTCTCCTTCTTGACTCTGGCACCACAAGAGTCCTCTTCTCAGTTGTTCTCAATTCTCAGTTCACTCTTCAGTCCAGCAGCAGCTGCCCTGCCTCCACAATGCTTACCCCAGGAAATTTTGATGGCCCAGCTTGTGCTCTTCCTTAAATACGGCATAGCTCCTCCCTGTTCAGCCCCTTCCTGTTACATCAGGAACAGAGGTTCATATCTTCTGTTTCTTTAACAGAGGCTTAATTTCTAACTAGGTGCTAAGTACCTGTTAGCTTAGCAATACAAAGGGATCTTCAAATATCATTACTATTATACCATGGGAAGTGGCTTATATTCCAAAGTCTACTTGTCTCACAAAGTCATATTTGTGTATGTGTCAACTGTTGTTTCTTTCTGCCTCAGTAAATGGCATCATAGTAATAATAATAATTATAATATCAAAAATAATGACTAACATTTATATAGCCCCTGCTATGTGCAAGTGAGTGTGTGAAGTGCTTTACAATTGTTATCTGATACTCAAAACAACCTTAGAAGGTAGGTGCTATTTTATAGATGAAGAGACTGAGAAAAACAGAAGTTAAGTTACTTGCCCAAGATCACACAGCTATTAAGTATCTGAGGCTGGATTTGAACTTAAAAATGTGGTATTTATCATTCCCTAATAAAGACATAGAAAAATTACTAATTAAAGTCATGCTGCTAGTTGGTGCCAATGAATGGAAAGTAGGGAAGTATACGAACTCAGGCAATCAATCATATAAGAAAATATATGACATATATATCTATATATATACATATAGATATATATGATATACTTCCAAGGACTTCTTAGATGATAACACAAATTCATATATGAAAGAGATGTGCACCTATTTAATAAAGCAATACCCATTCCACATATAAATACAAATATGAAAATAATGTATATAGGTAGGTGTTGTCATACATATATACATATGTGCATGTATGAATGCACATATACATATTCACCTGTTTTCAAGGGAAAACATTTATTCTTTATTACTTCAGAGTGCAGAATTAGAACTAGTTAGCAGAACTTATAGAAAGGTAGACTTATACTCAATATAAGGCAGACCTTCCTAATTATTTCAACTATACAATAATGAATTAAGAGTTTCAGTAAAGTAACAAAGCCCTCGTTACTGGAAGTCTTTGTGCAGATGCTAAATGACCACCTAAAGGGTAAAGTACAGAGGAGATTTCTGCAGAGGGTAGAAGTTTAGGACACATGGCTTCTAAATTCACTTTCAACTCTGAGATTCAAGGCTTCAGTCTTGAGACTCCCTGATTTCCCTGGCTGTGGTTTGGCTAAAGGAAGTTGTGCTAAATGCACATCTGTTCACATTGGCAATGCAAAGGACCATGGGGTGTATTTGTACAGGCAACACAGCCGACTTCACAGCAGTAGTAGAAGAAGAAATCAGGCCAGAAAGTTCCTCTGTGTTTGGTGGACCAAATTAATTGGGAGCTTTCCAGTTGGCACTTGGCTTGGCACAGTCAACTTGGGGGAAGGAGGAGTGACAAGGGGTAGGTTCAATGGAATTACCTTTGCCAAGTTTCTCTCTTTTTTATCCTTTTGCTTCAAAGCTCACATTGTAAATAGTTTAGAGGAGCCATAGGATTAGAGCTGGAAAAGATACAAAAAATCATCCAGTTCAACCCTATGATTTTAGAAAGGAGGATACTGAGGTTCAGAAGAGGTAAGGAACTTCCCCAAAGTCACATACAAATCAGTGACAGATTTAGGATTTGTACTAAGTTTTTCTTATTCCAAATCCATGACCCTTACTATCATACCAAGTCCAACAGGGTAGGAAGAGGGTTAATACTTCCCATCATAAACACTGGGATGGTGCACCATTACCTTATACTTTTCTTCAGTTTCCCTTTAACCCTTGTCCTCCAACAAGGTCATGTGATGTAGTAGCAAAGGCATTGCATTTGACGACAGAGAAACTGGACTAAAATCTCGACTATTCTCGCTTTTTACCTATGTGATACTGGGTAGGTCACTTGTTGGATTACAGAAACATATTGGAATGAGGGAGCCAAAGCTCATTGGGTTCTGCTAGAATGACTGGGGCTTATACCTGTAGGTCTCAGGACTGGATGACAGAAGAGATAAGGAAGCCAGGACAAAGATTGCCAGCTGGGTAAATGCAGCTTTGATGAGGATAGTTGAAAATAAGACCTCTTTCCTTTCTTCCCTGAAACCCTGTATAGGGAGGGTGTCTGAAGGTATTGGGAAGCTTCTGACATTTGAGAGGCAGAGGCACACAGGTGTTGCAGTTTAGTTGGGGAGGGCATAAATGATTCTCTCTGCATCTCTCACCAATAAGGGAGCAGCTGATGGGGAAAGTTATTGATTAGAATTTGGGGGAGGGTGGATTGGTGTGGTCCAGCAGTAGCCCTGTTGAAGCTAAATGGTGCAAGGTCAAAGATAAAGAGCTGGACAATGTAGAAAATATGCAGTTCAGATAGGGAGCCAAGATAGAGGAGTAGAAGCACAAACTTGGTGTGGGCTCCGGTTCCCACCACTTCCAATACATGTAAAATATGACTCTAAACAAACTTTAGAGCTATAGAACCCACACAGAGACAGAGAGAAACAAATCTCCCTCTGAAGGCAGCCTGGTAGGCCAACAGGAAAGTTCTATCACTGCAGTGTGCTGGGAGACAAGTGCAGTGCCCCATGAGCCATGGTTAAAGCCACAGGGCTGCCCACACAAACCAGATCAGACTTCAGGGTAGTGAATCCCCAGCAGCTGTTGTGGTTTCCAGACTTCTCAACCCATAAACACCAAAGCCAAAGTAAAAGGTCAGTGTGGAACTCTGTTGTAACAGGGGTGGACAGAAGAATGCTGTCTGGCCCCTGCCCCTGGAATGAGAAGTGGCAGAGGTACCATGGCTGTGCAGCCCAGGCACATAACTGCCTCCAGATATCCTTGCCTGAAGATCACAGGGGGACAAAGGGACTATTCAGAGGGCAATTGCTCTTGCTTTAACCTGCCTGGATCTAGATCATGGTCTTGGGCGGTGGTCCTGGGATGTGTGGCCATGAGCCAGAGCTTGTGAGGGTCGTAGAGAGGGCACACTCCTAATAGCTGTGCCAGCTGCGAAAAGCCTAACAATTTGGGACAAAGATTTCTCCATTCTGGAAGCAGAGTTCTACTGCAGCAAGGAGCTCAAAAGTCAAGTAAATTGGCTGTCAATACGAGTAAGCAGAGGAAGCACAAATAGAACATACAATCCTTTTTTGGGGACAAAAACGATCAAGGCATGGAGCAGAAGAAAAATATGAACTGCTTACAGGCCATGGAGGAGCTCAAGAAGGATTTTGAAAATCAAGTAAGAAAAGTGGAGGAAAAATTGGGAAGAGAAATGAGAATAATGCAAGAAAAGCATGAAAAATGAGTTAATAGCCTACGAAAGGAGATGTGAAAATACAATGATGAAAAAAACATCTTAAAAAAATAGACTAACTCAAATGGCAAAAGAGGTTCAAAAAGCCAATGAGGTGAAGAATGCCTTAAAAAGCCAAATTTGTGGGGTGGCTAAGTGGCACGGTGAATAGAGCTCCGGCCCTGGAGTCAGGAGAACCTGAGTTCAAATTCGACTTCAGACACAACACAAAAACTAGCCATGTGACCTTGGGCAAGTCTCTTAACCCCAATTGCCCTCTAAAAATAAAAAAAGCCAAATTTGCCAGATGGAAAAGGAATAGCAAAAATTCATTGAAGAGAATAACTCCTTCAAACTTATATTGGAGCAATTGAAAGCTAATGACTTTCTGGCAAATCAAGATAGTATAAAACAGATCCAAACAAATGAAAAAATAGAAGGCAATGTGAAACATCTCACTGGGAAAACCACTGACCTGAAAAATAGATCCAGGAGAGATAATTTAAAAATTATTGGACTACCTGAAAGCCATGATCAGAAAAATAACCTAGACACCATCTTTCAAGTAATTATCAAGCAAAACTGCCCCGCTATTCTTGAACCAGAGGCCAAAATAGAAATAGTAAGAATTCACCAATCGCCTCTTGGAAAAAAATAAAACCAAAAAGAAAACTCCTAGTAATATTATAGCCAAATTCCATAGTTTCCAGTTCAAGGAGAAAATATTGCAAGCAGTCAGGAAGAAGTAATTTGAGTATTTCAGAAGCACAATCAGGATAACACAAGACATAGTGGCTTCTACATTAAGAAATTGAAGGGTTTGGGATATGATATTACAGAGGTCAAAGGGGCTAGGATTAAAACCAAGAATCACCTGTACCCAGCAAAATTGAGTATAATGCTAAAAGGTAAAATATGGTCATTCAATCAAATAGAGGATTTTCAAGCAATCTTGATGAAAACACCAGAGCTGAACAGAAAATTTGATTTTCAAATACAAGAAGCAAGAGAAACATGATAAGGTAAACAGGAAAAAAATCATATGGAACCTATTAAAGTTTAACTATTTACATTCCTACATGGAAAAACGATAATGGAAACTCATAAGACTTTTTTCAGGATGAGGATAGTTGAAGGGAATTTATATGTATATGTGTACACACACATATATGGATACATACATACATACATATGCATGTGTAGGATGGTATATGTGTATATAATATGTGAGTATAGGTATTTGTATGTTCATGTATACATAGACAGAGGGCACAGGATGAGTTGAAAATGAAGGAAAGATATATAAAAAATAAAATTAAGAGGTGACAGAGGAATTAATTAGGTGAAGGAGAAAGGGAGACATAGATTAGGGTAAATAATCTCATATAAAAGAGGTAAGAGAAAACTGTTATAATGGAGGGCAAGAGCAGGAATGTGAAAGGGAATGGGACAACCTGATTCTCATTGAATTTGGCTTAAGGAGAGAATAAAATACACACTCAATTGGATATCTTACTCTACAGAAAAATAAGGGTATAGGGATAGGAGGGCAGATGATAGAAGGGAGGGAAAATTGGGGTAGAGGGTAGTTAGAAGCAAACATTTTTGAAAAGGGACAGGGTCAAAGGAGAAAATAGAATAAGTGGGGGGCGGGATAGGACGGAGAGAAACATAGTTAGTCTTTCATAATATAACTAATATGGAAATGATTTGGGTAACTATACATGTACAACCTATATTGAATTGTGTATCTTGCCAGTGGGTGCAAGTGAAGAGGGAAGAAGGGAAAAAATCTGGACCTCAAAGTTTTAAAAACAAATGTTAAAAAAAGGTTTGTTTGTTTGTTTGTTTGTTTTTACCCATGCAAATGGGAAATAAGATATACATGTACTGGGGTAGAGAAATCCATCTTGACCACCTAAAAAGTTATGGGGGTGATGGGGAGGATATGAGAGTACAGATTGGGGGAAGGGTTATTCAGTAGGCTTGCTATTTGGGGGTGGAGGTAGGGAAAAGATGGTAAAAATGTAACTTAAAATCTTATGGAAATGAATGTTGAAAACTAAAAATAAATAAATAAAAATTTTAAAAAGGAAAATATTTAATTCAGGGTTGGAAAGTCAAAGGTTTTTTTGGTTGTACAGTCAGCTGTTTAATGCTTGGAATATGACATTTGAGTGAGTGCACAGGTTTGAAGGGACTGGAAGGAGTGGTTATAGGAAGGAATTTGTATTACATGAGAATAGATTTGAGGTGACATTGTAATGTTAATTGTTTTCATGCACTGGAAGCACTTTCATAAGGAAGGGGAATTGAAACTCTTCTGTTTGGCTCATATATAAGCATGAGTCAAAGGTAGAAAGAAATAGAACTAAGTTCAATATAAGGGAGATATCCTAATACTTATGTCTAAGAACAGAATAGCCTCTTTCAGAAGTGTTGAGTTTCCTATCACTGTAGGTCTTCAAGATGAGGCTAGATGAACATCTGTTTGAGATGTCATAGAGAGCTTTCCTGATTATCTATGAGTTGAACAACTTGACCCCTGAGGTCCTCTCCAAATCTGAGGGCAATGAAAAAAAAACCAATTTGGAGCCATATGGGGATATGGATTCATTAACTGGCTTTGACACTCCCCAGAGATGGAGAGGAATTGGGGGTGGGGAAGGTTACAGTTAAGAATAGAGAAGTCTATAGAAGTGGAAACAATGCTTAGAAATTATTTAGTCCAGCCCCCTCATTTTATAGATGAGCAAACTGTGGACCAGAAAGGTAACCTGGTATAGATAGAAGTAAAAATTACATTTACATGAAGTTCTTTTGACTTCAGATCTAAAGTGGTAGACTGAAAAAATTCACAAATGACAAGATGAAAGGGAAAAGTAAACCAATAATTTCCAATACAGAAACTTCAGTGTATAACCTACACTGAAATGTCATGACAGACAACAACATCACAGTTTGGACACCCTTCCCTCTAAACACACACACACACACACACACACACACACACACACACACAGGGTTTGGATAGATTACATTACTATTTTGCTAATTGCAAATGTTTCAATAGATAAGCACCATCCCCTTTCACTGGCCCAAATCTCTCCTAAAATTCTAATTCTTTGTCTTTCTGTGTCTTTGTCATTTTGTCTGTTTCTCTGTCTCTGTTTCTCTCTATGCTCAAATCCCATATCAAACTATCAGCAAATGTTTTCAGCGTAGTACAGGACACATGTTCATACATTTTATATTCATTCTATGACAATAGAGGAGATATAAAAACAAGAGCTATTAAAATTTATTACTATGATCTGTTCAATTTTTATTTTATATTATTTACAACTCTTTATACCACAACACAGAGGAATAAGAACAAATGTGGAGGTCACACTCTGGGGTACACCTGGAGCTTTTGGTATTGTTTTCCCCTTTCTTTTCCTCCACTTCTGTCCACTCCCTCCATGTCTTCTAGGTGAAAGGAGAATAAGCCCAGAAGGATGATTAAAAATTCTCAAATTCCATTTGTGGGAACACTCCCAATGTAGGTGGCACCTGTAAACCAAAGAGTACAGCCATCCATGTAGTTCAGGAAGAAAGGTTTTACATAAAGCAGACCATTGGACTTAGATGTCCTGGGGAGGGGTCATCAGTAGACTACAAATGGGTAATTAGGAATTGCAGTGCCCTAGCAGGGCTACATAGGAATTGATAGAGAAAGACTATCTCCTGGTCCCACCAATATCTAGCTGACTTTTCCTTGTGAAGTAGAGTGGTGCTGAGTGACCAAACCCTCCCATCTACCCTGGGTGGGGGCCTGCTACTGTCCTCCTCCTCTATCCCTGATTATGTAATTTGACCACGACAGATAATTAAGATCCTTTCTACTACTGCCAGATGTTAAAGACTATCTTAAGACCAAGTCTGACAATATCATATAGGATGGCATCTGTTACTTAAAGCTGATGTCTCCATGAAGAAACAGATCAACAGACCCAGATGGATTAAAGCTTTAACTTTTACTGTATATTTTACAATCTGAAATGGCAGGCAATGATGTAAATGGAGTTGGGTGGGTGTTTCATTTATTTTTATTTTAAAAAATATTCCTCCACCCTTTTTTCTGCCACTATGGATAAAATTGGAATCAGTAATCGAAAGCTGGGCTGCTGAAACCAATTGAAAAAGTCATTAGGTAGCAGTGGTGTAAAAGGCCTTACACATGATGAACTCTGACGTCAGTCTCATTGATTCACTTTCTTTCTAACAGCACATGCCATTGGTCCTGCTAGCTGTCTGGGAGTCGGCATCCTGAAGATCCATTGGTTTCAGTCGGGCATGGAAGAACCAGCCACCTGTTAAATTTAGATTTCTTGAATCTGCCAACAGTCTGACACAATGATAAACAGCCACCGTTTTTAGCAAAGGTTGGGAAAGCTCAGTCATTCACTGTTAATTGCTTTATGGTACTGAACCATAAAAATGGCCAAGACTCAATCCTCAGCAACTGCCCAGTCATGCAGGGATAGGCACCCATCCCTGTGACACCAAGGTCTTTTCATCATTCTCCAGATTGTGGACCAAATTGTCATCTTCAGCAATAAAGTCTGTGAAGTGTCACAACCAACCTTGAGACACCAAGGATCTAGTGGAAAGGTCTTAGAGGATTTCTATTTTTCCGAAGCCAAATGGTCAAACACTAGAAATTAAAGGGGCTTAGACCACTTGCAAAGTGATTTGATAGATGTTTTAGAAGAGAATAAACCCTAATTATAAATTACTTTGTGGATTGTAAATGGCCAAAATGTTAATAACTTACATTACTTATTCTGGAATTGAATGCCATGGAAGACAAACAACATGCTCTCCTACAAACTGTCTTTCGATATTACAATATCTCAGAGTCGGAAGGGAACTCAGGGATTATCCAGACCAACATGTACTTGAACAAGAATCCCCTCAAAGACATATGTGCATGATCATTCGCCAGCACATGTATACTTCCAGGAACTGGACTCACTGAGGAGATTGTACTACTTTAAAAGCCTCTAGCATTGTGCTGGGTAGAGAAGTGTGGAAAGAAGAAAGGGAGAAAGGTGATATATTTACTAAAGAGGCATAAAGGCTGGGGACCAAGACAGGGTCATGATGATGACAGGGTTCAGGAGATGCAGAGTCAGAAACTGTTCATAGTTAAGGGAAGGGCTGGAGTTACAAGTGTACATGCATCATGTGTCTATTCCAATGTAGCTCTCAGGCAAAGTTAGATTGCCACTTGATATGTAGCTGGGATACATAAGACAGGAGGAAGCCAGAGTCTTGAGTCAGACTTATGGATAGTTCCAAGAAGTCAGAGAATTAAAAACAGAACAGAAAGGAAAAATGAACCATGTGTATGTCATGGAATGGATCACTCAAGTGCAAGATTATTTGCTAAATGCTACAGAAAAAGCAAATCTCATTTGGATGTGGTCAAGTTCAGAGCTAATCTTCTCTCAATAGAAGCATTTTGTGACCACTGATGTTATAAACTATCAATCCAAAGTTGATCCAACATTGATGTTTGAAATTTCCAAGCTGAAAGGTAACTTAGAAATCATTCAACATACACATTTTATAGATAACAAAACTGAAGCCTACAAAGAGGAAGTGAATTGCCTAAAAGATCAAGTGATTAATATCAGGACCAACTGTTAGAACTATAGTATGATGAATTCTACCATGCCATGTTAGAAAATCGATTTTAAATTAATTTTAAGGAATCTTCATCTACTAATTATTACAAAAAATAAATAAAAGTCACTCTTGTCCTAAGTAGGACAATCCAAAGACAGCAATAGTGAAGACTGGAAAAAGGTAATTTTTACTGATAAAAGTCATTTTTTTTCTCTATTCAAGTCTCTATCAAATTTTTGGCAAGATTTCAGCTGAACTTGTGCATTTTGATAGACCCAAGCATCTTCATCAGACTGTAGAATACCCACCCAAAATATATATTTTGGGATTTAGTTTCACATCATTTGATCTCCATTAAGCAAATTTCCAACTTTCATAAATTTATGGATATAGAGGAAAAAGGATTGTTGTAGAATTAGAGAAATTGGCAAATGGAGATGAAATATTGAAACGTAGCCTCTCTCTAAGTCATATATCACTAAAGGTTAAGAAATTTATCCAAGAGATGAAGATAAACATGCTTCAATGGTCTAAGAACTCAATTGATTTAAATTCCTTGCTAGATTTGTAGAAAAAAAAATGAAGTATTCATGAAAGATATGATTGACATCCAAATATTCTACTAGTCCAAATTTAGCATCATAAATGCAAAAGTTGAAATGAGTTTGAATACGCTCTAATCCAACCTCCTTATATTTCTGATGAATAAAAGGAAGCCCTGGAACAGCTTGGTGGTGCAGTGAATAGAGCACTGGCCCTGGAGTCAGGAGGACCTGAGTTCAAATCTGCCCTCAGACACTTAACACTTACTAGCCATGTGACTTTGGGCAAGTTACTTAACCCCAACTTCTCTGCCTTTCCCCCTCCAAAGAAAAGAAGAGAAAAGAAAAGGAAAGGAAAGAAAAGAAAAGAAAAGAAAAGAAAAGAAAAGAAAAGAAAAGAAAAGAAAAGAAAAGAAAAGAAAAGGAAAGGAAACATAGAGAAATATAAAGTGACTTCCCCGTGATCACATAGGTAGTATGGCATTAGGAGGATAGAAACCCAGGACCCCATTCTGTTTCTACTACATTATTCCATCACCATGTGATAAAAGTGTTTCAGGAGGAATAATGAAATATTATGTGACAAAATCTTGGGACCACAATGCTAATTTTTCTAAAACAAGTAACTGTGGCAAAAGGGGAACATTTTCATTTTGTTCATTTTTTAATTTATAAGGTAGTGAGGTTTATTCATCTCAATAAATTTAATAACTTTTTCTCATCCCAAATAAATCACTCAACAGAATATTCTAACATTGTAGGTACTGATGTCTCTCTTCTACTGCAATCATCCTATACTCTGTATTCTAATTTCCTATGTTAGAAGACCCCTTTAAACTCTAACTCTCTATGAATCTATTATCCTCAGGTCAGTATAATTCCAATGCACCCTAGTGACTTCATTTTCACAAGGCCTAACTCAATCATAAAACAATATACTTGCCAGTTCACACCCATAAAGCATCTTCAGAAATGGAAAGCCTTTTTTGTACTTCCTTCCTCCTCAGCCCTTCTTGCTTTTTTGTCTATATCACCTTGGCAGTCCTGTGGACAATTTTAGAAGTGTGCCCAAGCAATACAGGATATTTAATTCCCCTTCTGTCTACCTCACCAGTCACCCAGGTCAGAGACTTTGCAGAGCCCCTACAATTAAGGCAGATAAATAAAATCACATTGCTCATAATTACCTGGGACAATTCTGTGTAATTAGATGTTAAGTGTGGTATCCCCTCTCCTTTATGGCCCCAGATAAATACCTGCACCTCTGTCTAGAAAGGAGCTTAGTTGGAAATGTAACTGCTTTGTTGCTCACAATGTAATTAAATGCCATTAAAAAGCCACTAATTAGATCGTAAGTTTTAAATAAGTTGCCCTAATTACCTTTGGTACACGGTGCACTGATTTGGGAGGGCAAGTCCTTCAGAGCCAAGGAAACTTGGCTTCACCACTGAGATTTCTACTGTGAGCTGGGACTAGGGCCTTCTTTTCCTAGTCAATGAAATGAAAAGGGGGAGAAGATCAGGTGAGAGAGGGAACAGAGAGGGGTGAGAAACTTGCATCCTCAACCAGTGATTTTGTCCTTAAGTCACTCCTGCAACACGTATGTGTGATTATAAACACTGGGGAGAGGGTATGGGATGAGAGGATGGTACCAGAGTTTTAAAGCATGTATAAAACACATACAATTTAAACAATTTCTGAACCAGTTATATCAGTAAGACTGTGGACATGGGAGGCGGGGGGGAAGGGTAAACCCTGATTTGAGTAGATAGGCATTTAAGAATCTTCAGTTTAGGGGTGGTTAGGTGGCACAGCAAATAGAGCACCAACCAGGTGGCACAGTGAATAGAGCACCTGTCTGGGAGTCAGAAGGACCCGAGTTCAAATCTGTCTTCAGACACTTAACACTAGCCATGTGACCTTAGGCAAGTCACTTAGTCATAATTGCCCTGCCTTCCCCCCTCCAAGGAGCAAAAAAAAAATCTTCAATTTTCTCAAATACTACAGCCTTTTATGTTATAGGGATAAAATGCACTGGTAATTTACTTTTAGATCTCTCTTTAAGTTTACAAAGTATGTTCCCCCAAAATGGAGCTATGAGATAAGTAGTACATATTTTGGGGGTGGAGGAAGTCCAATAATTTCATCTGCATAGGGAATAAGCAGTGAGGAAACTTCTACCAAAGCAAATGCTCAGAAACATATGGTATTAGACAATTTTCTGAGGCAGTGAGAGGTTGAATGAATGAATGAATGGTTCAGTACCATGCACCTCTGTCTAGAAAGGAGCTTATCAATAAGTGTCATCAGGAAGACTTCAATATAAATGTTCTATTCACTACATAAACTGATTCTCAGAGCAAGTATTGTCTCTGTCTTGTACATGAAGGAAGAAATGTGAAGGGACTTGAGTAACAAAACTATTAAGAGTTTGATCTGGATTTGAACTCAAATCTCTTACTGGAAGGTTGGCCCTCTTGCCACTCTACTATATAACCTATTTGCAATTCAATTCAATCCATAGATTTGATGACAAATGTTTGACATCTAACTCTCCAGAAAAAAGAAAATGTACACAAAATACACTCTTAAATTTAATATGTATTATTAACTTTTCTCTATCACTTTAATTTAGAAAAACAGCAAAAGAACAATTCAATCCCTGATTTGGATTATTTGCTAATGTGTGAGGTGCCTATGCTCCCAATAAAAATAATTATTTTTCTCTCTCAAGTTGGTTTTAGTTGGTTCTAGTCTATCCTTGGTCAATTTCAGAAATATCTATACATTGTCCAACGCAGGATGGTCCTTAGTCTAAGGAAACAGTGCAATAGTATAGTGGAGAGTTAAATATGTTGTAATAGGTTCTTGGTTCCAACTTTTCTTTCACTTTTTCATGAAAACTTTTTTTTTAATGTGTAGAAGAGAATTGAAGGAAGTCAAGAAGGAAACAGATGAGTTGGGCAACTTTGAATATAATATATTGGATTTTATACAATTTAAAATACAATGAATAGAGATTCAGACTTCCATATATAATCTTTTTTATCACTTTTGTATACAGAAATATCTGTCTCTGTCCCTTTGACTCCATCTTTCCCTGCCACTGCTTCTCTGCCTATCTTTTTGTCTTTGTCTCTGCCTATCTTTGACTCTTTCTCTTTTTCATTTTCTCTGCATGTTTTTCTGTATGTCTGTCTGTCTGTCTCTCTCTCAGTATGTTTCTCACATAATATATCTAGAATTAAATTTAAAAACAACAATATCAAGAACAAAATTTATATAAAAGGAAAACTAGCCAACTTAGGAAGAAAAAAAAATATCCCCTACCATTCATAGGACTACTGAACTGGGTAGAAGACCTACCACTTCTAGGGGTACTAATCCTCTCGTTTTCTCCCCACCCACTCTCCCACATGTCTGGATTGTCCCAGAACCCACACAAGATTTCTGGGTGCCAAGAAGATGCTAAATTCATGGTGGTAATTTCCCCCATTAGCTCCCTCCTTTGCCTGAGCTGCTTAACTGTTCATAAGTTTTAGATGAGATAGGAATTAATAACTATGTAATATTAGACCTTACTAATTGTCCTGCCTTTATATCTTATAGTCTTTGATCACTGACATTTGAACTACTTATATAACCTAAGGACAACTGGGTCTGTTCATCCAGGCAACAGCGCATCTTTAGGACTTCTAAACTTTTCCACCCAGCCTGCAGCTGACCTTTCTTTTATGAGTTGTCATCACCAGTTAGAGTATGAGGTCCTTAAGAGCAGAGACTGTATAGATTTTTCTGTTTCTATCCTTAGCGCTTAGTACAGTCCTTGATACATACTAGGCACTTAATAAAAGCTTTCCCTCATTCATTGATTCACCTATTCATTTCAATTTTTCACTCACTATACAGTGAACTACTGAGACTCAATTATAACTTAGAAAACATTGCACCATTTTAATGTCACCTTCTTGATGTCAGGAACAGATTTTTTGTTTGTTTGTATTTGTACCTTCTAGTGCTTTGCATAGTGTCTGGCACATAGGAAGCACTTAATAAATGTTTCACCTATCAATCTATATATTTAACTATTTTTTGAGACTAGAGAACCATATATCAGAAGATAAAATTCAGAAACCTACTATTGTTCAATGAACTCAGGAACTTAAAATGTCTGGGTAATGATTCCTTATCTTACAAGAATTATTCAAAAAGTTGAAAAGAAGTCTGTATTAGTTTTGTTTTGTTTTTCAAAAAAAATTATTTAGAAAAGATCTTAAACCATACATCATAATTAGGAACAATTGGATATGAAGTCTAAATATATCATTAAAAAGGTTTTTGATTAATTTTATTTTATTTATTTTATTGATTAAGCATTCTACTCTTCTCCCCAGCCATTGTTTGTAAAGTCCATACTCATATTTGAGTTTCATTTTACTTCTAAGATGTGTAACTTTTTATATTCATGAGTGTCCCTTTTGAACTTACTATCTTATATGAGGTAAGTTGTTAGTGGAAACCTAATCTTTTGGGAATCTGCTCTCTAGTTTTTTGCAGTAATCCTTACTTATTCCCCACTTATATTGTTGATTTTTTTAAACATTGAGCTTTTTAACACAATTTTTTAAAAATCCTATGTCTTAGTTACTTATTCTGTCAAATTATCTATATTTACATTTTGTAACTAGTACCAAAAAATTTTGACAACAAAACAAATGAAATGACTAACTTTTTTGCAACTTGGTTTCTGATCTCACCACTCAAATAAAACTTTTGTCTCCAAGGTCAGCATTCATCACATTTTCTAAATCTAAAATTTATTTTCATTTTTATCAACCCTCCTTACCCCTCTGTAGCATTTGACAATGTTGTTTATTCCCTTTATTCTGGATCTCCTGTCCTTTCTAAATTTTCATAATATTTACCCCACCTCCCTTTCCCTCTTTGATTCTCTTATTGTCTTAAATGCTTATTCTTAGCACCCTTTGTTAAATCAAGTATCATTCATTTCATATCAACCAATGCTAGGTACTCTCCAAAACTAGGTTTTGGGTCCTCTTTTATTATTTCTCTATACTCTGCCTCTGTCTCTCTTTCTTGAAAATCTAGTTAGCTTTCATGGATTCAGTTTTCAAGTCTTATAAAATTGACTCCCAAACTTATATTGAGTGCTAGACTCTCATGAACTTTCTTCTAGAAACTAAAATTTCTTCTTACATGTCTTAAGCTTGATGCTCCATAAGCATTTTTGATAAATGTTCAAAATGTAACTCATTATCTTCTCCTCTAAACTCATTCCCCTTCAAACTCTTCCATTTCTATTGAGAGCACAACCATCTTTCTAGTCATCCATATTTGCAACCTCAAAATCATCCTTAACGCCATTATTTGTCTCACTACCTTCATTCCCAATCAATTACTGAGTCTTATTGATTCTACCTCCATGACAGCTCTTGTGTCTATCCCTTTCTTTCCATCTATATGACCGGCACCCTGGTTCAAGTCTTGATTACCAATTACCTTTGTCACCTCAATCTTAATCCAAAGATTGGATTCTAATCTCTCACTAATCTGTCCTTTATATGATTGACAAAACAAATTTCCTAAAGCATAGGTTCAGTCATGTCATTGCCCACTTGAAATCCATCGATTGTTCCCTTTTGCCTTGACAAAAATATG
The DNA here is from genome assembly GCF_028583685.1 of Petaurus breviceps papuanus. NCBI lineage: Eukaryota > Metazoa > Chordata > Mammalia > Diprotodontia > Petauridae > Petaurus > Petaurus breviceps. The sequence continues at coordinate 6,964,024 of NW_027187368.1, read as the reverse complement.
CAGTGATCTCAATGTGGTATTTAAAGCCCTTCCTAATGTGGGCACAGCTTTCCTTAAAAGTCTTCTGTCACACTCATCCTCTTTACACATCTTATATACTAATCACACTGGTCTTTCTTTTCTCCAAACTTACCATAATGTCTTTGGACTTTGTGAATTTACACAAATTGTTCCCTGAATCTGGAAGGCATTCTTTCTACATTTCCTGATACCCTTCCTTTAATTAGGATACATATTTACCTATTTACATAGTGTATTACCTCTCAGCAAATAAAATATAAGCTCTTTGAAGGACAGATAATATTTATTTATTTATGTATCCATCTATTGTTTTAATTATTTGTTCATTTATACATTTATTTTCCCCCTAGCAAAGGTTTTGCACAACACGAGGGCTTATTGAAAGTTTGTTGGATTGATCTGTTTCTAGAGAGTCAGTTATTGTAAGAGAAAGACCTTAAAGGCCCTTTCCATTCTTTCCTTCTGGGTGTCATTAGTTCCTAAACTCTTTTCTTGTAGGGGCCATGAAGCAAAATTAGGGCAGGAGGTTTTGTTGGAATGGCTTTCTCTTCCTTATATCCTCTCTGATGTCTGAATGACAGGTTTTATGGAGTAATGGCATTTTTCACTTCTCTTAACAATGTTGACTACTATCAATGTTGGAAAAGGTCAAATAAGTTTTAAACATATTCCTTTCATGGCTACTGGATCGAAACTTAAACATTAATTTGGCTACCTAGCTTAAAGAGGCAGTCGTTCATGATGGACATTATGAACCACACAGTTTGTGTCCTTTAAGGAACCTTTCTACATACTCTGTTCTGCAAAATTTCTTTGAGAACATGATCTCCAGGAAACAGTAATGTTTCAAACCAGGATAACTCCAGTAATATATATATATATATATATATATATATATATATATATATATATATATATATATATGTATGTATGTATGTATGTATATGATGTATGCTATGAAATGTGTGGATGGAGTCTTCTTATCTACCGATCCTCCTCCAACCTGCTTTCCCTTCTTTCTCAAACCTTTTTTGATTCTTTTTTCCTCCCTATTCTTTTCCTAAAATCCTACTATATCTCACAACTAATTAAGAAATAAGTTTGAAACTAGCAATTAGCAGTTACACTTGAGAAGGGAATCCAGAGATAACAGGACCCAGGCAGTCACAGATTTGCTTGATGAATTGAAACAAACCTACCACTTTCCTGGCAGTCAGAAAAATGGAGGAGAAGAAGCTAGCTCACACGATGCAAAAAAGGACTTTCTAATTACTGTACCAATTTTGTTTTAATTCCAGTAGAAGTTCCTATGTTATCAGAAACCTCTAGGATGAGAGCACAGAAAACAGATTACATTGAGATATTTTCCACAAACCCAAAGAGACATATTACTTGACATATTTTGCACAGAGAAAAAAATATGATTTCAAGATGGAAAGGCTACAGATAACTAGTTTTGCCATCAATTATTTTGCCTTTTATGCCTTTCAAAGCCCCAGGTTGAATGAGAAATCTAGTACAATCCATAGATCTTTAGTCCCTGGCTACTTCTATGCTTTGTGTTGTTGGTCTCTTTTTTTTCCTCCCTGGTATATGACCAATCAGAAAATGAGAGCAAAACTAAGATGGAAGTTTCCAGCCTTGGAGGGAACTTGATGAGCTTGGGAGGTCAGGGACACCTGTGTCTCTCAATCGAAACTGCCTGTTAGCAGGAGTATTTTTCTGTAATTAAGCCTACCTCTTAAAAGATGACTACCACCAGATGGATGAGCCCAAAAACTTGCCTAACTTTCCAGAATATATCATCTGAGCACTGAGAAAAGACCTTTAGCTGTAAGGAATTTTAGTGATCAACCATTTATTTCAAGCTTCTCATTTTCCAAAGGAGAAATGAAAATCAGAAAAATGAAACAAGTCCCATGGATAACTAGTTACAGTATCAGGACTGGAATTCAGGTATCTAGCCTTCCATTTCCATGCATTTGGTCCTATATTCTGAACAAAAAAGTATACTTTTTTTCTTCTTTTTAGAGGGGAGAAGGCAATATCTCTTAGATTGAAGTGAGCTTTTTATTGAATCAGTGCTGGGTTAACACTTTGTAGAAATAATATATTATGCTGAAAAAAAAAACAGGAATCAGAAGACTTCATTGTAAGATGGAGATAAGTAAACCCCTGTCCTGGCTTTTCATAAAATCATGAAGTTAAATTTAATAGTGGATATTAAAGCACCCTGAGATATAAAAAGGGCTCAATTTTTGCCATATGTTATTTTTATTAGTCATTATACTATCTGAAACAAAAGCCTAGAATGATTTATCAGTCACTAAAATGGTGTATTGGAGAGAGAACTGGACCTTGAATCAGGATTACCTATTTCAAATACAGCCTAAGACACTAGCTATGTGCTCTTATGCAATTCCTTTAACCTCTAATTACCTCAGTTTCCTCTTCTATAAACTGGGGATATTTATAGTACTTACCTTGTAGAGTTGCTGTGAGAATGAAATAAGACACTTGGAAAGCATTTAGCATAGTACCTGACACATAGTAGGCACTTAATAAATGTTTATTTTCTTCCCTCATTGATCCCCAGAGCTTGAGGGAGGGAGGGTGATATACCACATGCATCTGGTAGCAGTATATCTACATCTGGGGTTGGGATCAAAGGCAACCCACTGAATTAGCTAATTTTTTAGGATGGCAATTGTAATGGGAGCCCAATAAGTAACTGAGAATGTTTAGTTTGGAGAAAAGATACATTGGAAGGGCATTATAGCTGTCTTCAGTATCTAAAATACTATCACATGAAAAAGAAATTAGACTTCTGTTTTACTTCAAAGGGCAATAATAAGTACAATGTGAAGGATATGCAGAGATGGAGAATTTGATATGAGAAAATAAAAACAAACAAACAAACAAATTCAAACTTCCTAAAATGAATTATCTGTAAGATACCTCCGGAAGTAGTGGGATCCCCCTTACCAGTGATGTTCAAGTGAGGAAAGGATGACCACATGTTGGGGATTCTATAAAGAGATTGCTTTACTAATTATAGGTTACATTAGATACCTTTAAAGACATTTTAAATTCTGACTGTGGAACCTCAAGGGTTATCTGGTGCACTCCTTAGATGAAGCATAAATCTTGTCTTATTGAGTTACTTCTGAGTATATCTGAGCCAAAAACTGGTTAGATGTTCATCATTCTCATGGAGAGTAACATGACTCTCCAAATGGCTCACCACTGCTGGACTGGAGGGGGGCAGTCAATTTACCAGCTTCCAGATCCCAGCTGTCAGCAGACCTTGGGTGGGAAAGCACTTGAGGTAAACTATATCCATTTACAGCCTCATCAGGAGTTATAGTTTGGCCAGAGTAGAAGCTAATGAGCACAACCTCTTGATCATTCAGTTAGTTGACATTCATCAAATGTCTATTATGTTTCCAAGCACTGTGGGTGGCACATGGAAAAGGAGAAAAATCTCCAGGAACCTACAATATATGGCCTAATGCCAAGTGCTAGAATCTCAGGGCATCTTCTCATCGATCAGGCATATTCACCCAAAGGGTAGAAAGGTCCCCAAATACAAAATGGAGACACAATAGTCTTTGCCAAATAACATTTCTCAACAATGAGAAGTTATAATGGAATATTACAGATGAATCGATATTAGAAGAATGTATAATAACCTCTAGGTCTGAGTTTCTTCAGAAGAGAGGATTATAACCAATAAGAGAAGGATTACAGAATGGCACAATTTTGCCCATTATAAGAAATGTCAGGATATTCATTGTAGTATAATTGTTATAATACTCTTTGTTTTAGACAAGACCTTGAATCAGGACACAATTTTGTCATTTCTTTGATATTTCCTTTAACCAAATCATAAAAGCAAATATGACATAATGCTAAAATGCTAGACTCAGAATTATGAGAAACCTAGGTTGGAATCCCAAGTCTGATGCTTACTAGCACATTAACCCAGGACAATTAATTGAGACATTCTTAGCCTCAATTTCGTCCTCTATAAAATGGAGCTAATAAAACTTTATCTAACTCATGGGGTTGTTGTGGGGAAATATCTTTGTAAATCTTAACATTACATAGCTTACAATTTCACTAAGAGTTTTGTGACACCCTGTATAATATTGGTACATGATTTCAAAAAAAATAATTAAGAGAATTTTTCAACCACAGAATGGAAGTAGTAGGTCAGGAAACAAGGGAACCCTGTCACTGGAGGGACTGAGACTGGGTGCCAATATGCCATAAAGCAAATTCATGCATCAGGCAGGGGCTTGGACTAAATGACCTCTATGTTCTCTTCAAACTTTCAGATTATATGTCTTACATGATTATATAAGTTAACAGGGGTTGGACACCCACCCAGGGCTTTCATTTCCTCTCCATCTGGCTGATTACCGGCCCTGTTAGACTTTTGGCAAAGGGCCCCTAAATTGTCCTTGCCTCCACTTGTCAGCCTGACTCTGTGCCATGGCACCTTGAGTGGTAATGATGGTGCTTTCCCAACTCTCTCATTATGGTGGGGGAGACAAGTATGTTGAGAGCTGGCAGTGACTCATCACTGAATATTTTTTCAGTTTCAGCTGGGACTCATGTACTGTAGGAGAACACCTCTCTTAAATCAGATAGGAAGGGAGAGAGGAGAGGCTTAAGTTTAGGAGGACTTGGTTAACTTCATTTCCTCTGCACAAGGAGGGTTCTTAACCCCCTTGGGAGTGGTCCTGTGGCATAAAGTGTGACAGAAGAGCTGCTTTAGCTCCAGAATCGCATAATTGCAGAACTAGAGTTCTAAGGGACCTCAGAGGTCATCAAGTCCAATCCATGCTTCAATAGAAAACTCTTTAGACAACTTTGACAGGCTTTCAGCTTCCACTTAAAGACTTTCATTACCCTCTATAGCAACCCATTCCACTTGGGGACAGGGGTAATGATCAGAAAATTTTCCCCTTCATTGAGCCAATCTCTAGTTCTCTGCATATGTCACTTTTTCCCTCTTCCTTTCTCTGTCTCTCTGTCTCTATCTCTGTCTCTGTGTATGTCTCTCTGTCTCTGTTTCTGTCTGTCTCTCTGTGTGTCTGTAAACTTCTATCTATGGCTCCTAGTTCTATCCCCTGGTACCACAGAGAACAATTCCAATCCCTTTTCCATATGACAATCTCTCAATTAGCTAAAGATAACTATCATGTCCCCACTATGTCTACACTTCTCCAGACTAAACACCTAATGTTCCTTTAACTGATCCTCCAATGTCAACATCTTAAGTCTCTTCACCCAGCCTAATAGACATCAATAGATAATCAGTTCTATTTTCTTCCTTTAGGCATATTAATATACAAACCACTCAAATATCTCCCCAAGGTCAAATATTCCATAATTTTCTCATATATTTTATGTAAAAGCCAAGTTCTTCCCTATTGAAAAGCATTGAGCTTATTTGTTCATGTTCAGTCCTCCATAGATCCAAAGGACTCCTGAGTGGCATCCTTGGATATCTTTCATGATCTTAAAGGTAATCATTCAATTATCAGCAGCAAAGGTTTTCCGGAAGATAAAAAACTGGACTAATGTAAGCAGAAATAATCAGAAATTATTAAGGAATATTTGTTAAGAATGATGCAGAAGGAATTCATACATTGAGTTGATCTAAATCAGAGGTGTCAAAAATCAGACTCCTACAACACTTCAAGTAAGGCCTGAATAACATTAAAATGAAATTTGTAAATATTTAACAAAATATAAAAATACCATAGAACATGCATAATGTTAATATGTGGATTACTATGTCAATATGTTGCCAACAGAGGTACTCATATACAATTTAATGGTCCTGGTTTGTATTTTCATTTGATGCTACTAGTCTAGACGAAATCTTTTCTTTTTTAAAATTTTTTTTGGTCTTTATTAATTTATTTGTTTACTTTTAGTTTACAAGATTCAATTCCACAATTCCTTGAGTTTCAAATTTTCTCCCCCTTCCTCCCTTACCCTCTCCCATGATGGCATACAATCAAGCATAGGAACTACAAATACTTTCACATGAAGCATTAGTCAGGTAATAAAAAAGGATTGTATCAGATGAAATGAACAATGGGAAAGAGGAAACAAAACCACACAAGAAAAAGACAAAGAACAAATAATTTGCTTCAATCTGCATTCAAACCCTGTTCTTTCTAGTTCTTTCTCTGAATGTAGACATCTCTGTCCATCATGAGTCTTTTGGAGTTGACTTATAACCCTGCATTGCTGAGAAGTTTCCAATCTATCAAAGTTGGTCGTCACACATATATTGTGTCTGTAATTGTGTACAAATTTCTCCTGGCTCTACTCTTCTTACTCAGCATCAGTTCATATAAGATTCTCCAGGTAAAAATGAAGTCCATCTACTCCTTGTTTCTTATGGCACAATAGTATTCCATTACATTCATATACCACAACTTGGTTAGCCATTCCCCAATTGATGGGCATCCCCTTAATTTCCAATTCTTTGCCACCACAAAAAGAGCTGCTATAAATATTTTTGTGCATATGGATCTTCCTCCCACTTCTATGATCTCTTTGGGATACATCCCTAGAAATGGTATTGCTGGGTCCAAAGGTGTGAAATTACTTATAACCTGTTGGGCATAGCTCCATAATGCTCTCCAGAATAGTTGAATCAGTGCACCACTCCAGCAACAATGCATTAGTGTTCCAATTTGTCCACATCTCTCCTGCATTTGTCATTTTCCTGTTTTGCCACCTTAGCCAATCTGAACAGTGAGATGTGGTACCACAGAGTTGTTTTGATTTGCATTTCTCTAATCAATAGTGATTTAGAGCATTTTTTCATATGCTTATAGATATCTTTAATTTCTTCCTCTGAAAACTCCCTGTTCATATCCTTTGACCATTTATCAATTGGGGAATGATTTGTATTCTTATAGATTTGACTCAATTCTCTGTATATTTTAGAAATGAGGCCTTTATCAAAGATATTGGTTGTAAACATTCTTTCCCAATTTTCTACTTCCCTCTTAATCTTGGTTACATTGACTTTGTTTGTACAGAAGCTTTTCAATTTAAAACAATCAAACTTCTCCATTTTGCATTTTATAATGCTCTCTAACTCTTGTTTGTTCATGAAATATTCCCTTCTCCATTAATCTGACAGGTAAACTATTCCTTGCTTTCCCAGATTGCTTACAGTATCAGCCTTTATACTTTATATATATATCATGCACCTATTTAGACTTGATTTTGGTATATGGTGTTAGATAATGATATATGCCCAGTTTCTACCATACTATATTCCAGTTTTCCCAGCAAGTTTTGTCAAAAAGTGAGGTCGTATCCCCAAAAGTGGTGTCTTTGGGTTTATCAAACATTAGATTACTATAGTCATTGACTGCTGAGTCTTGCGTACCCAATCTACTTCATTGATCAACTGCTCTATTCCTCAGCCAGTACCAAGTAGTTTTGATGACTGCTGCTTTATAATACAGATTGAAATCTGGTGTAGCTTGGCCACCTTCCCTAGCATTTCTTTTTGTTAATTGCCTTGATATTATGGACCTTTTGTTCTTCCAAATGAAATTTGTTACTATTTTTTCTACCTCTATCAAGTAATTTTTTTGGAAAATTGATTGGTATGGCACTAAATATGTAATTTAATTTAGGTAAAATTGTCATTTTTATTATATTAGCTCAACCCAGCCATGAGCAATTGATGTTTTTCCAGTTAGTTAGATATGACTTTATTTGTGCGAAAAGTATTTTGTAGTTGTGTTCATATAGATCCTGGGTTTGTTTTGTCAGGTAGATTACCAAATATTTTATAATGTCTATGGTAAATTTAAATGGGGTCTCTCTTTCTATCTCTTGCTGTTGGATTTCATTAGAAATATACAAGGATGCCGAGTATTTATGTGGATTTATTTTATATCCTGCAACTTTGCCAAATTTATTTATTGTCTCAAAGTAGTTTTTTACTTGATTCTTTAGGATTCTCTAAGTATATCATCTTATAATCTGCAAAGAGTGATAGCTTGTTCTCTTCTTTGCCTTATTTGATTCCTTTGATTTCTTTTTCTTCTTCTCTAATTGCTACTGCTGACATTTCTAGTACCAGACTGAATAAGAGGGGGTGATAATGGACACCCTTATTTCATCCCTGATCTTTTTGGAAATACTTCTATTTTCCATTACATGTAATACTTGCTGATAGATACCTACCACCTATTATTTTTAGGAATGCTCCATTTATTCCTATACTTTCTAGTGTTTTTAATAGGAATGGATGTTGTATTTTGTCAAAAGCCTTTTCTGCATCTATTGAGATAATCATGTGGTTTCTGCTAGTTTTATTGTTGATATGATCAATTATACTGATGGTTTTCCCAATATTAAAACACCCTTGCATTCCTGGAATAAATCCTATGTGATCAAATTGTATTATTCTTGTGATAAGTTGCTGTAGTCTTTTTGTTAATATTTTATTTAAATTTTGTTATTTATATTCATGAGGCAAATTGTTCTATAATTCTCTTTCTCCATTTTATCTCTTCCTGATTTAGGTATCAGTACCATAAATGTGTCACAAAAAGAATTTGCTAGGACTCCTTCACTAATTTTTCCCAAATAGTTTGTAGAGTATTGGAATCACTTGTTCTTTAAATGTTTGATAGAATTCGCTACTCAATCCATCTGGCCCTGAAATTTTTTTCTTAGGGAGTTGACTGATGGCTTGTTCAATTTCTTTTTCAGAGATGGGGTTAAGTAATTTACTTCCTCTTCAGTTAATCTGGGCAGCTCATATTTTTGTAAATATTCATCCATTTCAATAAGATTGTCAAATTTCGCAAAATAATTCCTAATTAATATTTTAATTTCCTCTTCATTGGAGGTACTCACCCTCTTCATTTTTGATACACATAATTTGGTTTTCTTCTTTTTTTTATCATATTGACTAAGAGTCTATCAATTTTATTGATTTTTTCAGAAAACCAACATGGTTTTATTTATTAATCCAATAGTTTTCCTTATTTCAATTTTATCAATCTCTCCTTTGGTTTTCAGTATTTCTAATTTAGATTTCTAATTTCTAATTTTAATTTAATTGGGGATTTTCAATTTGTTCTTTTTCTAGCTTTTTCAATTGCATGCCCAATTCATTGTCCTACATTTTCTCTAATTTATTCATGTATGCACTCAGGCATATAAAACTTCCCCTAAGAACTGCCTTTGCTGCCTCCCACAAATTTTGGTATATTGTCTCATTATTGTCATTCTCTTGAATGAAGTTACTGATCGTCTCTATAATTTTTTGTTGACCTACTCATTCTTTAGGATTAAATTATTTAGTTTCTAATTAGTTTTTTGTCTATCTTTCCATGGCCCTTTATTGCATATGATTTTTATTGCATCATGATCTGAGAATTATGCATTTAATATTTCTGTCTTTCTGCATTTAATTGTGAGGTTTTTATGCCCTAGTACATGGTCGATTTTTGTATATATGCCATGTACCACTGAGAAGAAGGTATATTTCTTTTTATCCCCGGTCAGTGTTCTCCAGGGTTCTATCATATCTAGCCTCTCTAAAATTCTATTCACCTCCTTATCTTCTTTCTTGTTTATTTTGATGTTGGATTGATCAAATTCAATGAGGGGGAGATTAAGGTCCCCCACTAGTATAGTTTTGCTATGTATTTCTTCCTCTAATTCCCTTACCTTCTCTTCTAGGAATTTGGATGCTAGGCCACTTAGTGCATGTATGTTAAGTAATGATATTGCTTCAATCTTGATGGTGCCTTTTAGCAGGATATAGTTTCCCTCCTTATCTCTGTTAATTAGATCAATTTTTACTTTTGCTTTATCTGAGAAAAGAATTGCTACCCCTGCTTTGTTTACTTTAGCTGATGCATAATATATTCTACTCCAGCCTTTTAGCTTTACCATGTGTGTATCCCTTTTTTTACATGTGTTTCTTGTACACAGCATATTGTAGAAAAATGGTTTTTAATCCATCCTGCTATCTGCCTTTGTTTTATGGGTGTGTTCATCCCATTCACATTCATAGTAATTATTACTATCTGTCTCTTTTCCTCCATCCTATTACCTCCCCTGTTTATGTTTTTGTTTCTTCCTTCTCCCTTTCCCTCCTTAAGGGTTTTACTTTTTTTTAAGCAATTGGGGTTAATTAACTTGCTCAAGGTTACATGGCCAGTTATTTTATGTGGGTGTTAAATATCTGAGGCCAGAACTGATCCTGGGTCTCCTGACTCTGGGGCCAGCGCTCTTACTCACTGTGCCACCTGCCCACCCCTAAGGGTTTTACTTTTGACCACCCCCTCCTCACTATTCCCTCCTTGTCCCCCCCCCACTTTACTTACCATTTACCCTTAGTATTTCTCTCCCTTCTAAACCCTGCTTCTATCCCCCATTTACCTCTCCTATTGCCTATAACGCACAATGGATTTTTATACTTATCAGAGTATGTTATTCCCTCTTTAACCTCAAACCAATGAGAGTAATTTCATACAATGCTCTACTCCCTCCCTCCTTTCCCTCTATTATAATGTGTTTTTATATCTTTTCATGTTAGAATCTTAAATTTAATTGACAGTGTTGATCTCTCTTTGAACCAGAATGAGAATAATGTTCCAATCTTCATGTTTTGCTTGATTGACTCTTGGTGCATCATAGAGTACTGAGCTCAGATTTGACTGATTCAGATTTTCAGTGAATTATTTTCTCTGGTTAGTTTTTGAAGATCCTTTTTTTAGGGATGTGTTTTCTCCATTTAGATTTTGAGCCTTCTCTCCCAGTTCACAAATTTTACTTTTTAAGGATTTGTTTTCTTCAGTAAGACTTTTTTCTAATTTGGTCACTGTAGATTTAAATTTATCTTCTACCTCTCTAATTTGGGTTTTTAAATCTTTCTTGAGCCCTTTCAAGAATGCCTTTTGTGTTTGAAACCAGTTCATATTTTCTTCTGTGTTCTCATGTCAGAGTCCATGTTGTCTTCTCTATTTGGTTGTTCTTGATTGCTATAATAAGCTTGGATAGATTTTCTTGCCATCCCCTTCTCCACTTCCTTCATTTCCACTGTGATTTCCTATTTTCTATTTTCTCAGGCTGGGAGCTAAGGGCCTGGTTGTTGACTTTGTGTGCTGTAGCCTATGGGTGTCTAGACTGAGGCCGAGGCCAGGATTCTCAGTATTTCCCCTGAGTTACCCTGAGGCTCATAAAGTAACCTGTGGGGGGAGAGGTGTTCTGGTCTCTTCAGATTTCCACCTCTATGCTCCTGGGCTATACCTCAGGAAGCCTCAGCAGCTGAAGCTGGCATCACTTGTGTCTATAGATTCCCCTGGTAGTGCTGAGGTCCACCAAGGCTTCTGTTGTTAGCACTTGCTGGCTCCAACCCCTGGGCTTTGGGAACTCTTGCTGGTCAGGTGAGGTGGGGCTTGTTGGGACCCCTCCCACCCTTTCTCAGTGACTCCTAAGCCTGAGGCTATTTCCACTATTTCAGGATTTTACTGAGGGTGGGATGTTTATCTCTGGTTTTTTTAGGTCAGGGAGGGGGAATCTGAGCAGCTAGAATTTACTTTGCCATCTTGGCCTCTGGACAATCAGGTAGGTGATTTTTAAATTTCCAGGTGGTGGGCTCATAGCCCCAGGAGAAGCTGCTGTCTCTGCTTTGGCCCTGTGCTTTCTCTTACCCAGCTCAGAAGATCCTCTGGACCCCTGGTGACTCACTGGTGAGATGGCTGCCAATTGCCTTTGGGTTAGGTGAGTCTGCTGGCTGGGACTCCTTCTTACTCTGCTGTAGTCTGCTCTCTAGTCTGGGCTAGTGCAGGCCAGATGTGCTGTGTGTCCCCCCTACCCACACCCACGTGGGCACTTTCCTGGGCTGGATTCTGCCACCCTTAGTCTCCCAGTGGATTCTCTCTAAAATCCATTCAGATTCACTTTTTTTTTTTAATGCAATTGGGGTTAAGTAACTTTTTCAAGGTTACGTGGCCAGGTATATTTTGTGTGGGTGCTAAGGATCTGAGGCCGGAACCAATCCCAGGTCTCCCGACTCTGGGGCTGGCACTCTTCCTTGCTGGGCCACCTGGCCACCCCTCAGATTCACTTTTTAAAGTTTAGTGACAGGATTCTCTGAGGAGCTTAGAAAAATTATTGCTTCCTTTCTGCCACCTTGGATCCCCACCAGATGAAATCTTTAGACCAATAGTTCTTAGCACCTTTTCTGCCCAGAATCTCTATAGCAGTTTGGTGAAATCTATGCAGTTTTCAGAATAATGTTTTTAAATTAACTAAATAAAAAATATGATTACAAAGAAAACCAATTTCATTGAAATACAATTATCAAACTATTTTTTATGCGTGAAGGACTACAAATTGAGAATCCTCGCTCTAATTCCTTCCAACACTGAAATTTGATCATTCTCTGATCATAAAAACATAGTCTGCACACTATCATAAACCAGTGAGATTCAATAAATCTGTAATCAGGTTCAAATCCTACCTCTGGTATTTATTATCTATATAACATTGAGAATGCCACTTTATGACCTTGGGCCTCATTTTCCTCATCTATAAAGTGATAGTAGTATAAGGTCTCTAAGGTCCCTTCCATTGATTAAATTGTCTGGTAGCTGCATAAATGCATGCAATTAGGGAGGAGGGAAAAGGGAAGGGTTTGAAGAAATGAACTTAATTAGATTCACTTTACAAAAGTCTTAAAAGTAGGAGCCCTTGGTAAATATCCTATTCTCAAGTCTAGAAGGATAATAGATAATTTTTCAGAGGGACTACTTAATGTACAATTAAATCTGATTCAAATATTAGTGATCTGAGACCAGTCCTGTAAATAAATGGTGGTTGCTCAGTTCAGCTAAAGGGTCTTCATCCGGCTACATTCTGTATCAGATATTGAAGAAAATATTTTTAGCCTGATCCTATTGACTTCAGTTAAGGAAAAAGCATGTATGAATAAGGAACAATTTCCTTACCCATTGCCAAATATCTGTTGATATTATATACTTGCCTGGAATATTATGCTCCTTCCTCTGCCTCAACCTATTTTCCGGTCAGTTTTTTTTTTTTCCGATGAGATATTTTATATATTCTCTAGGGTTTTTTTTTTATTCTTTTATTTTTGATTTTCTTCTTGGTGTCTCATAGATTTATTAGCCTCCACTTGTCCAGTTCTAATTTTTAAGGAATTTTGTTCTTCCATGAGCTTTTATGCTTTCATTTCTATTTGGCCAATTTTGTTTTTAGGGAGTTCTTCTCTTCAGGGTTTTTTTGTGACCCTTTTGCTATTGTTCTGATTCTGTCTTTTAAACTGTCTTTTTTAAAAGTATTTTTGTACCTCTTATCAGATTTTTGACTTTTTTCTTAATTCTTTTGCATCACTCTCATCTCTTTTCCATTTTTTTCTTCTATCTTTCTTATTTCATTCTCAAAAGCCTTTTTTAAAAGTTCTTCCTGGAATTTTTATTTGGCTTGTTTATTAGCCTGTTTCTTTGAACCTTTGCTTGTAGCTGTTTTGACATCATTATCCTCTTTGATTGTGTCTTGCTCTTCCTTGTCACTATGGCAGCTTTTTATGAACAGGTTCTTTTTTGTGGTTGCCTGCTCATTTTTCAGTCTATCCCTTGACTTTTGTGATGTTAAAGTTATGTTCTGTTCTTCGAGTGAAGAAAGTTAGGTTTTATTCTTCCTATTTCAAGTTTCAAGTTTTTCATGCTGATACTTTCAGAGCTAGTACTGTGGTTCTGTATTTTTTTTTGATGCTTCCAAGGTTGTATGATCCAAGGAGAGGTATGATCACTCCTCTTCTGGATGGGGCTCCTGTCTTTACCCAGCAACGACCATGGTACGCTGCTACTGCTAGTGTTAGCACTCCTTTTGGCTCTGCATCTTTGACCAGTTACCTTACTTTCCTGTAGCCATAAGTTTTCTGCTTGGAACTAGGACTAGGACCCCAGTACCTTGTCAATGACCAGAAGACTCTTTTCTGTCATACAACTCTTACCAGGTTCCCTATTCCCCTGCAGTCACAAGTGGGAATACTGTTTTTTTTACTCTGCAACTATGATTAGATTCCCTCATCTTCTGTGGCCACAAGTGTAAGTGCTTCACTTTGTCCTGGAATTGTGATTCAGAACTGTACATGAGCAATGAAACAGAGTTCTAAAACACCTAGTATCATCAAAGTGTTCCCTGTAATTTCTTTCTGACTTATTTCACCCATCTTTTTGGCTGAGAATTCCTAAAGATGCTATTGCTTGTGTTTCAGCTGCCTCCAAGACCTGCAGCTACTGTTATGATAGACTGAATTGTTCTGTGGGGTAGTACCCCTCTCCATTGTCACAGATCTCTCCTGCTGACCTCCTGAGTTGTTCTGATATGGAGAAAAAATAATTTCACCCTGTCCCTTTGCTGCCTCTAGCACCCCAGAATTTGATTTGAGGCATTATTTTAAAATTGTTTCGAGAAGAATGTTAAGAAAATTTTGCTGTTTCTGCATGTGCTCTGTCATCTTGTCTTTGCTCCTCAACTTTTCCTAATTACCCTCTGAGGAATCACATTTAATTAAAAAAAATCTAATATTACAAAGTAGTTGTTGTTTTTTTTCCTGACATTAAATCTAAATTTATCTCTCTATAGCTTCTAACAATTACTCCTAGCTCTGTCTTGCCTTTTTCTTTTCTTTTCTTTTTTTTGTCTCAAGCACTTAGCTCAGTGCTTGGCAAATAGTAGGAAGTTAATGCATGTTTATTTGTTGATTAAACATGTCAACTTGTTCTAACAAGTTGAATACCTCTTCCACATAATGTTCCTTTAAATACATTAAGATTGTTATTATATTACTTCTGAAACTTTTCTTCTCCATATGAAACATCCCTGGTTACTTTAGTTAATTCTCCTATGTCATGGACTCTTCATTATCTTTTTCCCCTTTCTCTTTATGGGCATCAGGTTGTCAATGCAAGTCTTACACTATGATGCCCCAAATGGAACCAAAATACAACAGAACAGACCTGAAAATAGCTGAAAATTGACAGATTGTACTACCTTAGCACCTCCTGGAATTATGACTCTTTAATGCAGACCAAGATCAGATTTCTTTTTCCAGCTGTCACATCATACTTTATTTTTTAAAACAGGGCAGAGACATGTTTATTTTGTATGCTGAATCTAGAGTTGTGATTTGTACATAGTTACTGTTCAGTCCTGTTTGACTCTCTTTTATAAGTGGGTACATTTGTTATTCACTATTTTTTAATCCCTCCCTTCCACCTCCCTGAGATGGTAAGCAATCATATATGGTTATCCATGTGCAATTATGTAAAACATTTCCATATAAGTCATTTTGTACAAGAAGAGGTGAATAAAAGGAAAAAAAATAAGAGAAAGTGAAAAAAACATGCTTTAGTCTGTATTTTTTTTTAAGCAATAGGGGTTAAGTAAATGGCTCAAGGTTACATGGCCAGTTATTTCTGGGTGTGGTGCTGAGTATCTAAGCCCAGATTTGATCCCCAGATCATCCCAACACTGGAACCGGTGCTCTTGCTGAGCCATCTGGCTGCCCCTAAAAAGTTTTATATAGGAGGTGATGCCTCAGTTGAGCTATGAAAGAAGCTAGGGATTCTTTTTTTTTTTTAAGCAATCGGGGTTAAGTAACTTGCTCAAGGTTACATGGCCAGTTATTTCTGGGTGTGGTGCAGAGTGTCTGAGCCCGGGATTCGATCTCCAGGTCATTCCGACACTGGAGCCAGTGCTCTTACTCGCTGTGCTACCTGGCCACCCCTCAATCTCAAATCTTTCTCTGGTGGTTGATAGTATGCTTCATCATTAGCCTTTGGGATTGTCTTGGATCATTGTGTTGCTGAAAATAGCAAATTGATTCACACTTCTTCATCAAACAATATTGGTATTATTGTGTGCAATGTTCTCCTAGTTCTGTAATTTCACTAAGCATCAGTTCATTTAAGTCTTTCCAGGTTTTTCTGAAATTATCCTACTTGTATTTACACCTGCTCATCATTTCTTAAAGAACAATATTATTCCATTACATTCATATACCACAAATTGTTCAGGTATTTCCCAATTGATGGGTATCCCCTCAATTTCCATTTCTTTGCTACCACAACAAAAATTGCCATAAATACTTTTGTACTTTTGGATTCTTTCTAATTTTTATTATCTTTTGGGGGTACAGATATTGTAGGGGTGTATCTGGATCAAAGGGTATGCACAGTTTGGTTACCCATTAGCCATAGTTCCAAATTGCTTTCAAGAATGGTTAGATTAGTTCACAGATCCACCAACAATGCATTTGCTTTCCAATTTTCCCACATCTCCTGCATTCACAATTTTCCTATGACATTATATTAATCAATCTGATAGGTGTGATGTGGTACCTCAGAGTTGTTTTAATTAGCATTTCTCTAACTAATAGTGATTTAGAGGATTTTTCATAATTATAAGTAGATTTAATTTAATCATCCAAAACTACCTCTTCATATCTTTTGACCATTTTCTTCTATTAGAAAATGACTTATATTCATATAAATTTCGCCTAAGTTCTCTTTATATTTGAAAAATGATGAGAAATTATCAGAAATGTTGACTGTAAAGTTTGTTTCCTAGATTTCTGTTTTCCTTCTAATCTTGGTTGCATTTTTTTGTTTATGTAAAACCTTTCAAATTTAATAAAAATTATCTATTTTTCATTTAATAATGTTCTCAATCTCTTCTTTGTTCATAAATTCATCCCTTCTTCATATATCTGACAGGTAAACTATTCCTAGCTCTATTAATTTATTTATGATATTATTACCCTTTATGTCTAAACCATGTGCCTATTTTGAACTTTTCTTCGTATAGGGTGAGAGATGTTTGTCTATACCTAGTTTCTGTCATACTCTTTTCCAGTTTTCCCAGAAGTTTTGTCAAATAATGATTTCTTATCCCAGAAGCTGGAGACTTTGGGTTTATCAAACAGTAGATTACTATAATCATTTACTACTGTGTCTTTTGTACCTAGCCTTTTCAAGTGATCCACAACTTTATGTCCTAGCCAGTATTAGATAGTTTCAGTGATTCCTGCTATATAATATAATTTTAGATCTGGTACAGCTAGGCAATCTTCCTTTGTGTTATTTCATTCATTCTCTTGATGCTTTTGTTCTTCTAGATGAATTTTGTTATAACTTTTGCTAATTTTATAAAATAACTTTTTGGTATTTTCCTTGCTATGGCACTGAATAAGTAAATTAATTTAGGTGGAATTGTCATTTTTATTAAATTGGCTTGGCCTACCAATGAATAATTGATATTTTTCTAATCCTTTGGAATTACCTTTTTTTGTGTGAAAATTTTTTTTAAATTTTGTTCATATAGTCCTGTGTTTATCTTGGTAGGTAGGATCCCAAATATTTTATATTATCTACATTTATCTTAAATGGAACTTCTCTTTCTATCTTTTGCTGTTGGACTTTGTCTATAGAAATTTTGATGGTTTATGTGAATTTATATTATATTCTGCAACTTTGCTAAAGTTAATTGTTTCAAATAGTTTTTGTTGATTATCTAGGTTTCTCTAAGTATACCATCATATGATCTGAAAAGAATGATAGTTTTGTTTCCTCACTGACAGTCCTAGTCTAATTGATTTCTTTTTCTTCTCTTAATAAAGATAACTTTTCTATTACAATACTGAATAATAGTGGTGATAAAATGGGCATCTTTGTTTCACCCCTGATCTTTTTGGGAATGCTTCTAGCATATCCCTATTATATATAATGCCTGCTGATGGTTTTAGATATATCCTGCTTATCATTTTAAGGAATGGTCCCTTTATTTCTGTGCTGTCTAATGTTTTTAATTCCAATGGATCCTGTATTTTGTCAAAAACTTTTGCCATATCTATTGAGATAATAATATGATTTGTTAGTTTTCTTATTGATATGATCCATTATGCTGATAGTTTTCCTTATATTGAACCAGTCTTTCATTACTGGTATAAAATTCAGCTTCTAGCAATGTATTGTCTTGCTGTAATATCTTTGCTAATAGTTAACTTAAAATATTTGCATTGATATTCCTTATGAAAATTGATCTATAATTTATTTTTTTCTCTTTTGGTTCTTCCTGTTTTAAGTATCAGACCCATATTTGTGTCATAACAGGAATTTGGTAGGACTCATTACTTCTTCACAGATTTTTCTAAAAAAATTATATAGTATTGGAATTAAATGTTACTTAAATATTTGGTAGAATTTACTTATTAATCCTTTGACCCTGGAGATTTTTTTATGAAGGTAATTGATGGCTTGTTCAATTTTTTTTTCTGAAATGTGATTATTTAAATATTTCATTTCCTCTTCTGTTAAACTGGGCAATTTACATTTTTGTAAATATTCATCCTTTTCACAGAGATTTTCAGATTAATTAGCACAGATTTGGACAAAATAACTCAATTTTTGCTTTAATTTCCTCTACACTGATGATGAATTCACTTCTTTTAATTTTTGATACTAGTAATTTGGTTTTCTTCTGTCATTAAAAAAATCAAATTAAACAAGTTTTATTTATTTTATTGTCTTTTAAAAATTTTTCATAAAACTAGCAGTTAGTTTTATTTATTAGTTCTATAGTTTTCTTATTTCCAATTTTATTCATCTCTCCTTTCATTTTAAGAATTTATAATTTATTACTTAATTGGGAATTTAAAATTTGTTCTCTTTCTAGTTTTTTTTTTTTTTTAATTATACATCCAATTCATTGATCTCCTCTTTCTCTATTTTATTCATGGAAGCCTTTAGAGTATCATCTACCTGTGTAGGGAGGGAAACAGTTTAATTTTATAGAATGACATTTTTTCTTTTTTTCTTTTCTTTTCATTTTCTTTCTCATTTACCTTTACATACTTCTCTTGAATAGTGTGTTTGAAGATTGAATTTTCTTTTTTTTTAAAAGCAATCAGGGTTAAGTAACTTGCTCGAGGTTACACAGCCAGGTGTTTCTGGGTGGGTGCTAAGTGTCTGAGCCTGGATTTGATCCCCAGGTCATCCCTACACTGGAGCCGGTGCTCTTACTCACTGTGCTACCTGGCCGCCCTGAAGATTGAATTTTCTGTTCAGCTCTATTCCATGCAGCAGGAAAATTTGAAAGTCCCCTATTTCATTTACTGTCCATCTTTTCCCATGAAGGATTATGCTCAATTTTGCCATGTAGTTGATTCTTGGCTGTAATCTGAGCTCCTTTGTCTTCCAGATTATCTTATTCCAAGCCTACTGATACTTTAATATAGGAGATAGGAAATTCTGGTAATCGTGACTGTGACTCCTTGTTATTTGAATTGTTTCTTTCTTTCTGCTAGCAGTACTTTATCCTTGAGCTGATAATTTGAGAATTTAGGTACAATATTCCTTGGAGTATTCATTTTGTGATCTTTTTTAGGAGTTGGTGGACGCTTTCAATGATTATTTTTTCCTCTGGTTCTAGGACCTCAGGGCAGTTTTCCTTCATGATTATTTCAAAGATGGTGTCCAGTTTCTTGTTTTGATCATGGTCTTCAGGCAGTCCAATAATGCTTAAATGTTCTCCCTTGGATCTATTTTCTAGGTCAGTTGATTTCCCAATGAGAAATTTTGCATTTTCTTCTTTTTTTCATTCTTTTGATTTTGTTTGATTGATTTTTTTACTTTTTTTTTTTTGCAGTTCATAATGGACTTTATTAATTTGTTTATTTTTAGTTTACAAGATCCATTACCACAACTCCTTGAGTTTCAAATTTTATCTCCCTCATATCCCCATGGCGGCATACAATCAAGTTTAGTATCTGCAAATACTTTCACATTAGGCATTTGTCAGATTATAAAGAACTATTGTAACAGATGGAATGAAGAATGAGGAAAAAGGAAACAAAACCAAACAAGAAGACATAAAAGGGCAGGTAGTTTGCTTCAATCTGGGTTCAATCATAGTTCTTTCTCTGGATGTAAACATCTCTCTCCATGATGAGTCTTTTGGGTTTGACTTATATCTCTGGATTGCTGAGAAGAGTCCAGTTTATCAAAGTTGGTAGTCACACATACGTTGTGTTTGTAATTGTGTGCAAATTCCTCCTGGCTCTACTCTTCTCACTCAGAATCAGTTCCTATAAGCCTCTCCAGGTAAATATGAAGTCCATCTGCTCTTCATTTCTTATTGCACAATAGTATTCCATAACATGCATATACCACAACTTTTTCAGCCATTCCCCAATTGAAGGACACCCCCTTAATTTTCAATTCCTTGCTACCACAAAAAGAGCTACTATAATTATTTTTGTACATATGTGTTTTTTCCTCGCTTCTATGATCTCTTTGGGATATAACCCTAGAAGTGGTATTGCAGGGACAAAGGATATGAAATTATTTATAGCCCTTTGGGCGTAATTCCAGATTGCTATCCAGAATGGTTGGATCAGTTCACAACTCCACCAGCAATGCATTAGTGTTCCAATTTGTCCACATCCTCTCCAGCATTTGTCATTTTCCTGTTTTGTCATCTTAGCCAATCTGACTGATGAGATGTGGTACCTCAGAGTTGTTTTGATTTTCATTTCTCTAATCAGTAGTGATTTAAAGCATTTCTTCATGTGCTTATAGATATCTTTAATTTCTTTCACTGAAAACTCTCTGTTCATATTCTTTGAACATTTATCAATTGGAGAATGACTTGTATTCTTATAGATTTGGCTCAATTCTGTGTATATTTTAGAAATGAGTCCTTTATCAGAGACATAGTTTGCAAAACTTCTTTCCCAATTTCCCACCTCCCTCTTAATCTTGGTTACATTGACTTTGTTTGTACAGAAGCTTTTGCATTTAATGTAATCAAAATTATCCATTTTGCATTCTATAATGCTCTCTAATTCTTGTTTAGTCATAAAGTCTTTCCCTCTCCACAAATCTGGCAGGTAAACTATTGCTTGTTTTCCAAGATTGCTTACAATATCAACCTTTATATCTAGATCATGCACCTATTAGACTTGATTTTGGTATATGGTGTTAGGTAATGGTCTATGCCCAATTTCTGCCAAAACATATTCTACTTTTACCAGCAGTTTTTGTCAAATAGTGAATTCTTATCCCAAAAACCGAGGTCTTTGGGTTTATCAAACAATAGATTACTATAGTCATTGACTGCTGAATGTCACGTGCCTAATCTATTCCATTGATCCACTTCTCTATTCCTCAGCCAGTACCAAGCAGTTTTGATGACTGCTGCTTCATAATAGAGATTGAAATCTAGTATAGCTAGTACACCTTCCCTAGCATTTCTTTAAATTAATTCCCTTGTTATTATGGACCATTTATTCTTCCAAATGAATTTTGTTACTATTTTTTCTAGCTCTATAAGGCAGTTATTTTATAGATTGATTGGTATGCCACTAAATATATAATTTAATATAGGTAAAATTGTCATTTTTATGATATTAGCTTGACCCAGCCATGAGCAATTGATAGTTTTCCAATTAGTTACATCTGACTTAATTTCTGTGAAGAGTGTTTTGTAGTTGTGACGATGTAGGTCCTGGGTTTATTTTGGCAGGTAGATTCCCAAATATTTTATAATGTCTACAGTAACTTTAAATGGGATTTCTCTTTCTGTGTCTTGCTGTTGAATTTCATTGGAAATATATAGGAATGCTGAGGATTTATGTGGGTTTTATTTTATATCCTGCAACTTTGCCAAATTTATTTATTGTCTCAAGCAGTTTTTACTTGATTCCCTAGGATTCTCTAAGTATATCATCATATCATCAGCAAAGATGTGATAGCTTGTTCTCTTCTTTGCCTAATTTGATTCCTTTGATTTCTTTTTCTTCTCTAATTGCTACTGCTAACATTTCTAGGACCAGACTGAATAAGAGGGGTGATAGTGGACACCCTTGTTTCACTACTGATCTTATGGGAAATGCTTCTACCTTATCCCCATTACATATAATATTTGCTGATGGTTTTGATAGATACTACATATTATTTTAAGGAAGGCTGTATTTATTCCTATACTTTCTAGTGTTTTTAGTTGGATTGGATGTTGTATTTTGTCAAAAGCCTTTTCTGCATCTATTGAGATAATCATGTGGTTTCTGCTAGTTTTATTGTTGATATGATCAATTATACTGATGGTTTTCTTAATATTAAACATCCTTGAATTCCTGGAATAAATCCTACCTGATCAAAGTGTATTATTCTTATGATGTTTCTGTAGTCTTTTTGCTAATATTTTATTTAAAATTTTTACATCTATATGTATGAGGGAGATTGGTCTGTTATTTTCTTTGTTTTTTCTCTTCCCTTTTTTAGGTATCAGTACCATATTTATGTCATAAAAAGAAATTGGTAGGACTCCTTCTTCACTAATTTCCCAAATAGTTTGTAGAGTATTAGAATCAATTGTTATTTAAATGTTTGATAGAATTCACTAGTAAATCCATCTGGCCCTAGAAATTTTTTCTTATGGGGTTGACTGATGGCTTGTTCAATTTCTTTTTCTGAGATGGGGTTATTTAAGTAATTTACTTCCTCTTCACTTAATCTGGGCAACTTGTATTTTGGTAAATATTCATCCATTTCCCTAGAATTGTGAAATTTATGTGCATACAATTCGGGAAAAAATAATTCCTAATTATTGTTTTGATTTCCCCTTCATTGGAGGTACATTCACCCTTTTCATTTTTGATACTCATAATTTGGTTTTCTTCTTTTTTTATCATATTGATTAAGGATTTATCAATTTTATTGTTTTTTTTTTCATAAAACCAGCTCTTAGTTTTATTTATTAATTCAATAGTCTTCTTAATTTCAATTTTATTAATCTCTCCTTTGGTTTTCAATATTTCTAATTTAGTTATTTAATTGGGGATTTTGAATTTCTAGGTTTTTCAATTGCATGCCCAATTCATTGGCTTCCCTTTTCTCTAATTTAATCATGTATGCACTCAGGGATATATAAAACTTCCCCTAAGGACTGCCTTTAATGCATCCCACAAATTTTGGTATGTTGTCTCATTATTATTAATTCTCTTGAATGAAATTACTAATTATTTGTATAATTTCTTGTTTCACCCACTCATTCCTTAGGATTAAATTGTTTAATTTTCAATTAGTTTTTAGTCTATCTTTCCATGGCCCTTTATTGCCTATAATTTTTATTTTATCATGATCTAAAAAGGATGCATTTAATATTTCTGACTTACTGCACAGAATTGTGAGGATTTTATGCCCAAGAACATGGTTGATTTTTGAGTATGTGCCATGAAATGTTGAGAATAAAGCATATTCCTTTTTATCCCCATTCAGTTTTCTTCAGAGATCTATCATACCTACCCTCTCTAAAATTCTGTTCATGTCCTTAAGTTCTTTCTTGTTTATTTTGAGGTTGGATTTATCAAGTTCAGAGAGGGGGAGATTAAGGACTCCTACTAGTATAGTTTTGCTATCTATTTCTTCCTCTAATTCCTTTACCTTCTCCTCTAGGAATTTGGATGCTATACCACTTGGTGCATATATGTTAATTAATGATATTGCTTAATTCTCGATGGTGCCTTTTAGCAGGATATAGTTTCCTCCCTTATATCTTTTAATTAGATCAAATTTTACTTTTGCTTTATCTGATATAAGGATTACTATGCCTCCTTTTTTTACTTTAGCTGAGGCATGATATAATTTACTCCAGCCTTTTACCTTTACCCTATGTGTATCCCTCTGTTTCAGATGTGATTCTTGAAAACAGCATATTGTAGGATTATGATTTTTAATCCATTCTGCTATCTTCCTCCATTTTATGGGAGAGTTCATTCCATTCACATTTACAGTTATGACTATTATCTGTTTTTTATTCCCTCCATCCTATTGCCTCCCCTGTTAATGCTTATATTTTTTCTCCCCTTCTCCCTAACCCTCCTTAATAGTTTCCCTTTTGACCACCCCCTTCCTCAGTATTCCCTTATAAGCCCCCCTCCCTTTTCCTCTCCTTCCCCCTTACTTCTTCCCTCCCTACTAACTACCTCTCCCCTTTCATAGCCCTTTCCCCCTCCTACTGCCTGTAGGATATTTTTTATAATTATTGAAGTATGTTATTTCTTCTTCTCACCAGGGCTGACAGCAAAAAATCTCATGCAAAGTTCCTCACCCTCCCCTATTTACCTCTAATATGATTGGTTTTGTGTCTCTTCTCCATAGAGTCCTATGCTTAACTGGTTGTTATTCCCTCCTTGCACCAGATCCAGTGAGGGAAAAGCTCATATAATACTCATCTCCCTCCCTTCTTTTCCTCTGATATAATGTTTTTATGCCTCTTTGTGTGGCATAATTTACCCTTTTCCACTTCATTCATTCCTCTTCTTCCATTGCAGTCCTTTTTTAGCCCTTAATAAGATTTTTTTAATAGTCATTTTGTGTATTTCATACTCATACCTTCTACTTGACTATAAACAATTTGCTCTTATTAAATAATAAGGTGTGTGTGTGTGTGTGTGTGTGTGTGTGTGTGTGTGTGTGTGTGTGCTTTCCTTGTTTACCTTTCTATGTCACTCTTGCATCTCATAACTGGAAGTTGAATTTTCCATTGAGCTCTGGCTTTTTCTTCAGGAAGTTCTGGAAATCGGTTATATCATTAAATGACCATCTCTTTGCCTGGAAAAATATGCTCAGTCTCAGTGGGTAGGTGATCCTTGGTTGTAACCCGAGCTCATTTGCCTTCCAGAAAACTCTATTCCACTGCCTCCGATCTTTCAGTTTAGAGGTTGCCAAATACTGTGCAATACTCACTGTGGTTCCTTGATATTTGAATTGTTTCATTCTGGCCACTTGAAGTATTTTCTCTTTTACCTGGTAGTTCTTGAGTTTGGCACAACATTTCAAGGACTTTTCAGTTTGGGATCTCTTTCAGGAGGAGTCCAGTGGATTCTCTCGATTTTATTTTACCCTCAGGTTCTAGTATCTCAGGGCAATTTTCATTAATGAGCTCTTGGAGAATGTTGTCCAGACTCATTTTTTCATCATGATTTTCTGGTAGGCCTATGATTCTCAGATTATCTCTCCTGGATCTGTTTTCCAGTTCGGTTATTTTTCCATTGAGATATTTTACCTCTTTTTCTAATTTTTCTTTCTTGTTGTTTTGTTTGACTAATTCTTGGTTCCTCAAAAAAATTGCTTCAGTTTGGTTGATTCTAGTTTTTAGCAAATCATTTTCCTTGGTTAGTTTTTGGAGTTCCTTTTCCACATCATATACTTTTCTTTTTAAGGAGGTGTTTTCTTCATCATGTTTTTCCTAATT
Source organism: Petaurus breviceps papuanus (assembly GCF_028583685.1). Taxonomy (NCBI): domain Eukaryota; kingdom Metazoa; phylum Chordata; class Mammalia; order Diprotodontia; family Petauridae; genus Petaurus; species Petaurus breviceps. The sequence goes on along the minus strand of NW_027187368.1, from coordinate 6,938,644 downwards.
CTGCAATTTTGATTTTAAGAGACATTCATTTTGTCTTCTATCTCTCTCATTTGGTTTTCAAAGTTCCTTTTGAGCTCATCTAGGAGAGCTTTCTGGGCTTGGGACCCATTCCCTGTTGATGTTTCAGCTGTGGGTGCGGAGTCCACATAGTCTCCCTCTGAGTTTGATTCCTCCCTATGAGGATAGTAGGACTTCAGAGGCTTTGTAGTCTGCTTTCTACCAATTTTGAGGCAGGGCCCTTACCACACCCTTCCTCTAGTTTTCCTAAGCCTTTACTATTGAGTGTTTTGCCCTGGGGCAATAGTTACTGGATTTTCAGGGTGGGGGGGTTTGGAGCAGGCTGGGTTGACTCTGCCATCCTGGTCATTGGAGGTCCTGATAGGGGCTTTTCTTTTTTTAATTCTGGCCTATGGAGTGGTAGTATTTGGAGTATTTGCTGTCCTAGACATGGCCCCTGCATTTGGTTCTTACTTTGATCTTTCCAGTCCCAGCCCTTTGTTGATAGGCCTGGTAGTGGCCCTTGTGGTTGGTGGCACAACTTCCACCCAGAGTTGATCAGGCCTCCTCCCAGGCCTGCCTCTGTGTGCCTTCCGGGAGTGTTTGATTGATTCTTGATGTTTCATAGATTTATTAATTACACTTGCCCAATTCTAATTTTTAAAATTATTTTATTTTTTAACGTTTTTGGAGTTTCTATTTTATTTTTTAACTCCTGATTTACATAATTCATTTTCACCAGATTTTGAGTTACAAATTTTCTCTTGGTTTTGCCCTACACACCGCTCCAAAATATAAGTCTCACAGGATATCCGCTCCTCCAATCTGCTCTCTCCCATATGTTCTCCCATACCCCCTTCAACTTTTCCAGTAGGGCATGGTGGATCTCTGTGCCCCAGTGCCTGTATAACTTAATTTCCAATTACATGTAAAATGGTATTAATAATAATGTGTGTGTATGTGTGTGTGTGTGTACACACACACACACACATTTGATTTTAAAACTTTGAATTCCAGATTCATTCCATTCCTCACTTGTCACTCACTCTTACTGGGAAAAAAAATAAAATAATTCAGTATAGGTTGTACATGTGTAGCTAATGCAAAACATTACCATAGTAGAAATATTGTAAAAGACTGATGATAATCTCCTCCCTCCTATCCGACCTCCCACATGTTCTATTCTCTACTTTGATCTTGTCCCCAGCCTGCCCTCTCTTCTATCATCCCCCCTCTCATCCCCTTCCCCCTCTATTCTCCTGTGGTGTGAGATACATTATTTAGTGTGTAGATCATTCCCTCCTTGAGCCAAATTCAATGAGAATAAGGTTTACCCATTCCCTTTTGCTTTCCTATTCTTCCCCTCCATTGTAACCATTTTTCCTTGCCTCTTCTATATGAGATAGTTTACCCCATTTTGTCTCTCCCCATCTCCTCTCATTATATTCCTCTGTCACCTCTTGATTTCACCTTTAAAGTATCATCCATTTCTACTAAATTGGCCCTGTACCCTCTATCTATGTATACCTGTAAAGATATATGCATATATTAGCATATGTATTCATTTGCCATATACCCTCCGATATAGGCATATATGTGTCTCTGTGTGTGTATGTATATATATATATATGTATATATATATTTCCTTCAAATATTTTCATACTGAGAAAATTTCATTACTTACAGTCATCATTTTTCCATGTAGGAATGTTAATAGTTCACTTTTGATAAGTTCCTTATGATATTTTCCCCCTGTTTAGCTTCTCATTCTTCCTTTGCTTCTTGTATCTGGATGGCAAATTTTCAATTCAACTCTGTTTTTTTCATCAAGAATGCCTGAAATTCCTTTATTCTACTGAATGACCATATATTCCCTTGAAACATGATACTCAGTTTTTCTGTGTAGGTGATTCTTGGTTTTAATCCCAGCTTCTTTGGCTTCCAGAATATCATATTCCAAGCCCTTCGATCCCTCAGTGTAGAAGCTTCCAGATCCTGAGTTATACTGATTGTGTTTCCACAATATTCAAATTTTTTCTTCCCGGGTGCTTACAATATTCTCCCCTTGATCTGAGAATTTCAAAACCTGGCTATAATATTCCCAGGAATTTTGTTTTTGGGATCTTTATCAGAGGGTGATTGGTGGATTCTTTCAACCTCTATTTTGCCCTCTGGTTCTAAAATATCAGGGCAGTTTTCCTTGAGAATTGCTTGGTGGATGATTTCTAGCTCCTTTCTTTGATTATGGCTTTGAGGTAGTCAAGGAATTTTTAAATTATCTCTCCTGGATCTATTTTCCAGGTCAATGGTTTTTCCGATGAGATATTTCACATTGCCTTCTATTCTTTCATTTGTTTGTATCTGTTTAACAGCATCTTGATTTCTCATAAAGTCATTAGCTTCCATTTGCTCCATTCTAATTCTGAAGCAATGATTCTCCTCAATGAGCTTTTGAGATTCTTTTTCCATCTGGCAGAGTCAGCTTTTTAAGGCATTCTTCTCCTCATTGCCTTTTTGAGCCTCTTTTGCCATTTGAGTTAGTCTATTTTTGAGGTGAAGTTTTCCTCAGTCAGGCTATTGACTCTCATTTCATAATTTTCTTGCAATGTTCTCATTTCTCTTCCAAATTTTTCTTCCACTCCTCTTATCTGCTTTTTAAGGTCGTTTATAGCCTTAACCAACTTGTATCTTTCTTAGAAACTTTTGGTCCAGGAGTTATGATTTCACTGTCTTCCTCCTGTTCCATGCTTTGCTCCTTTTTGTCCCCAAAATAGGAGTCTAATTTGGATTTCTCTGCTTGGTTTGCTTCCTTTGCCTGGTCATTTTGCCACTCAGTCGCTTGATTCGTGGGCTTTTTGCCACAGTAGTACTCTGCCACCAGACAGGGGAGCTTCTTTCCCAAATCTGGGGTTTTCTCAGCTTCCAGAGGTATTTGCTGGGTGCCCTCTCTCACCTGCACATGCTCTGGCAAGCTGTCCACGCACACCAGGACCTCCATCATATACCGCAATCCATATCCAAGCAGATTAAACCAAGAGCAATCCCCCCTTAGACTGGTCACTTGGTCCCCCTACACTCTGCAGGCCAGGACCTGAAACTGCCACATGGCAGTGGCTATGCTACAGCCCTCAGTGGCTTCTCATCCTGGGGGCAAAAGGTGATGCACTCCCAACTACTGGGTCCCAAAGTCCACACTGCACTGCCCTCTCATTTTGTCCTTAGCAATTATGTGTTAATAGTTCTGTATTGCCACAGCTGCTGGTGATCTGGAGTCCCTCCAGCTGGTGGTTGGTAAGGCCTATCCTGGGGCTGAAACCTTGGCATGGTGCTGCGCTCAACTACCAGATCACTGTGCTGGCCGATTCTTGCCGGTCTGCCAGGCTGTCCTTAGCGGAAGGTTTGCTTCTTTGTTTCATTTTGTGGATTCTTTAGTTCCAAAGTTTGTTTAGAGGCCCCTTTTACATGAATTGGAGGTGGTAGGAGCCAGAGTCACAAGGAGGTCCTGTTTTAACCCAATTCTCTCTTTTAAGGAATTTTATTCTTCCATTAGTTTTTCTACCTCCTTTTCCATTTAGTCAATTCTACTTTTAAATGAGTTGTTTTCTTCAGTGGATTTTTTTTCCCAATTATCTAATTATATTTTTTAAGGACTTGTTTTCTTCACTCACTTTTCCTGCTTCCTTTTCCAAGCTATTGATTCTTTTTTCATGATTGCCCTGAATAACTCATATATTTTCCCAACTTTTTTCAACATCTCTCACTTGATTTTTAAACTTCTTTTTGAGCTCTTCCATCATGACTTTTTTGGCTTTAGATCAATTCACATTCACCTTTGAGCCTTCACATATAGACAGTGTTACATTGCTGTCCTCTTTTGAGTTTGTATTTTGATCTTTCTTGTTGCCATAGTAGCTATCTAACATCAGACCTTTCTTCTGTTTCTAACTCATTTTCAGCCTATTTCATAACTTTTTCAATTGATCTCTGCTTCTGGCACACAAAGGGTACTCTCCCAAGCTTCCTATGCTCAGGGCCAGAAGCCTGGTCATTGACTTTCTGCTCTGGGGCCTCTGATACTTGCAGCTTGCCTATTACACTGGGGTTTGCCCAATTTAGTCATACCTGTTTTGCTAGGGATCTGAGGGTCAAAATCTTCCTTCTCTAATGGAGCTGGTGGCCTCAATGCTGGCCTGCTAAGCCAGAACCATGAGCCCTTGGTTGCTGATCTGTGCTATAGCTTAGAAACCCCTCGGGCTTGCATGGACCACATTTGCACAGGGTTGTTCTCCCTTTTACCCAAGTGAGACAGAACTTTCCTGAAGTCTTTCTAAATTGTCTTAAGCTGGAATTTGTTTCAGTTCATCAGTTGTTTGGATCCCATCACTCCAGCATCCATTTAGAGGCTTAATTTAATGTTGTTTTTTTTTTTTTCAGGGAGAAACTGGGTAAAGTTCACACAACATCATGACTTATCTCCATCATCTTTACCAGAATATGTGACTTTCAAATACAAGACTCAAGATAACATAAAAAGCTCAACATGAAAGAGAAGACATAAGGGACTAAATCAGATTTAACTTTTATCCCTATATGAGAAGATGATACTTGTAACACCTAAAAAGCTTTATTATTATCTGGTCAATTTAAAGGAATACATAGGCAGAGAGCATAGATATGAGTTGACTATGACAGGATGATCTTAAAAGAAAACAAATAGATAAGAAAGAGGGATACACTGGGAGAAGGGGAAGGAAGAGGAAGAATGGTGAAAATTATCTCAAATATAAGAGGCACACAACAGTGGAGAGGAAATTTGGGTTGCAGGAAAAGTTTGAACCTCATTCTCATCAGAACTTATTCAAATAGGAACAAGACAGGGGTGAGGAATTGCAGCCTCAAGGCCTCATGTGGCCCTCTAGGTTCTTAAGTGTGGCTCTTTGACTAAGTGCGAACTTCAAAGAACAAGTCCTCTTAACAAAATGATTTGTTCTGTAAAACTTGGACTCAGTCAGAAGGTCACACCAAAGGACCTAGAAGGTCACATCTGGCCTTGGGACTACAGGTTCCCCACTCCTAGACTAAGATATATGCCTAGTTGGGTATAGAAATCTGTCTTACACAAAAGGAAAGTACAATGGAAAGGGGATAGGAGAAAGTCAGTGAAGGATAATCATAGAAGAAGGGTAGATTAAGGATTGTAGTGGTCAGAAGAAAAACAGAATTTTAGAGAGAAATGGAGCGAGGGAGAGAGAGGAAAGAGAAGATGGAGGGAAATATACAGTTAATAATCACAATGATAAATGTGAATAAAATCAATTCACTTATAAAACAGAAGCAGATAGCAGAATAAATTAGAAACTAAAATCCAACAAAATGTTTTTTACAATTAAAAAAAAAAACACTTGAAACTGAGAGACACACACTGATAAAAAAAAATAAGGGTGTGGAGAAGAATCTATTATGCTTCAGCCAAAGTTTAAAAAAAAAGGTAGGGGTGGCAATCATGATCCCAGACAAAGCAAAAGCAAAAATAGACCTAATTAAAAGAGATTAGGAAGGAAAGTGCATTTGGCTAAAGACTTTCCTAGAAAATGAAGTAATATAATTACTAAACATATATGTACCAAATAGTGTAGCATCCAAATTCTTAAAGGGAAAGTTAAATGAGTTACAGGAGGAAATAGTTGGTAAACTATATTAGTTATAGGCTTCAACTTCCTACTCATGGGACTAGATGAATCTAACCATAAAGTAAATAAGAAAAATATTAGAAAGATAAATAGAATTTTTGAAAAGTTAAAGAAGAAAGAAATGTAGAGAAAATTGAAAGATAATATTAAAAGAATATACCTTTTTCTCAGTTGTACATGTCATCTTCACAAAGATAGACTATATATTGGGACATAAAAATCTCTCAAACAAATGCAAGAATAAATAAATAAATACCTCCTTTTCAGATGGTAATGCATTAAATATTACATTCGATGAAGGGCTGTGAAAATATAGATTTGAAACTCATTGGAAGCTAAATAATCTAATACTAAAGGTTATGTTTATCTGTGGTTCTCAAAGAAGACCATGACATCACAAGAATGATGACATGATTTCCAATTGACTTTGGATTGAGTAAAGGAGGACTGTGCAAGGTCATCAGCCTCACTTTTTTCTCCAGAGTCTTCTGGATCTAGTGGCCAGATATTCATTAGGAAGACTGAAGATGGCCCAGGATGAAATGGGAGACCCTGTCCCTTTTAGGGTAAGGTCTTTTCAGCTTCTCACTTTGAGTGAGGTAATGCTCATTCAGTGAATAGTCCTTTTTAAGCTGTGGGACAAGGGATAGCCCTAATAATAATGATAATACTAATAATAAAACTGGGAGTGGAAGACTCTTAGGGTTTCTGGCTAAAAGAAAAACAGTTTTTATTTAAATTCATTCTGAGCAAGGAGGGCCCAAAAATAGCCAGTAAGTGGTACTTGGGCAGGGAACTATTATTATCCAATCTTTGAGTTCCAGACTAAAATGGGTTTAAAGTTTGGTCTTTGAGAAAGAAATCTAGCTATTAAACCCCAAAATAAGTAGGCAGCTTTTGGCTATAAAAATTTGCCTTCCTTTGGAGAGGAAATGAAGATGGAGAAGGAGAAGAAAAGGATAAATTGAGTTACCCAGTTGAACAAGTCCCCATTTAAGCAACTTGGACTATTCACAGGTAGTGTTTGTCCTTCATTCTCGAAGAGGAACATGACATCAGGGAGGTGATGATATGACTCACAGTTGACTTTGATTTGAGTGAGGGAGGCTGTGCAAGTTCACTATATTCCCAATGTGATACCAATAGCAGATGCTATAAATATGCAGACATATTTCCAGGGTTGAATTGCAAAATATAATAAACGCTTTTTCAAAGATGAAGCCAAGATCTTTATTCAGATACCAGAAGCCAATTCTACCATGGTAATAAAGAAGTTCCCATACATCACAAATCCAGGAAGTGCCAACATCCCCAAGCTTTCCCTGTGTTAGGTCTCCCCATAAACAAACTCCCCTAGTCAAAAGTCCTCCCTCTCTCACTCGTGCTAGCTTCTCTGCCTCAGCTATCACCAAGCTCCACATCATTCTCTCTCAGCTGCATCTTGCTCTCTTAAGACTGTTCTTCTTGCTCCACCCATTTGGTAAACACCATTACAGTCACCAGCCTCACTTTCTCCTCCAAAGTCATCAGAGTCCAGTGACCAGATATTGAGCAAGATGACTGGAGTAATCTTAGGAATGAGATGGTCAGATGACAAATATAATTTCATTAAAGAGAAGGATATTGATATAATTTATATGACATAGACTTAGTAGACCCTATTGATGAGGGATGGAATCCCAGTAGGTTCAGCAGGAATTCTGATCTTATCTAAGACCAGAAAACCTGCAATAGCATCTGGAAAGAATTCAAGGTCTCAGGCTTAATTGGAGTGAAAGTTGTAGAAGTTTATTGTTATGCTTCTATGGGAAGCAGGCAAGAGTCATTTAGGGGACCTGCAAGTGAGAGAGGTACATGCTTTTACCTTTAAAGAGTAGGGCTGCCATTGTCAGGGCTGACCAGATGGAAGGGGCCTCAGTGCATAGACAAAGGTCAGAGCTGACCAAGAGGAGCACGTGAATAGATAGTTTAGATAAGATTTGGGCCAGGTCATTAAGGAGACAAAAGGCAAGTATAAAGGAGGGTGTGGGCCAGAGATTATGTAAGAACAAAGGGGTAACAGGGTGTTGCCTAGGCGGAGTGTGGGATAGGGGGAAGGGCAGAGCTCAAGGATGGAAAAGGACGAATTGCAGTTTCAACTGAACAGACTGGCTTTACAAGTTGATTTCATAAATTGATCTAGACCCCAGGTACCCCATCACTATGGGGGGTTATATATATTTCTAAACTCTTACACAAATAAAATAGAGGAAAATAAGCAGATCAATGAATTGGCCATGCATTTTTTTCAAGAAATGGAAAAAAGGACAAATTAAAAATCACCAGTTAAAGACCAAATTGGAAATCCTGAAAATCAAAAGAAAGATTAGTAACATTGAAAGTAAAATATTTTATTACTTTATATATAATGTAAATAAATAATTAATAAATACAACTAGGTGCTAATTTTATGGGAAAAATAAATTAGATTAATATTAGTTAATTTGATTCTTGAGAAGAAAGAAGAAAACAAAGTATGAGTATCAACAATGAAAAGAGTGATTTCACAACCAATGAAAATAAAGTTAAATAAATTTTTAGGAGCTATTTTTCCCAAATACATTCTAATAAATCTGACAATCTAAGTTAAATTAATATTTGCAAAAATAAAATTTTAACAGATTAATGAAAGATATAGAATACTTTAATAGCCCTGCTTTAGAATAAGAAAATGAATAAGCTATTAATTAGCTCACTAAGAAAAAAATTATATTTCCAGATGGATTAACAAAGGAATTCTGTTTTTGTTGCACTGTGTTTTCAACTGCATCTGACTCTTTGTTACTCCATTTGGGATTTTCGTGGCAAAGATCCAAGAGTGGTTTGCCATTTTCTTCTCAGTTTATTTTAGAGATGAAGATACTGAGGCAAACAGGACTAAAAAACTTGACCAGGGCCACCCAGTCAGCAAATATCTGAGGCCAGTCTTGAACTCAAGAAAATGAGTCTTCCTGACTTCAATCCTAGCACTTTTTTCCATTGCATGACCAAAAACAAAACCAAAAACCAAGACAATTAATTCTAACACTACATAAATTATTAGGAAAAACAGACAATGGAGATCCAAACAAAACTTTTTTATGACAAAAAAAAATAATGTTGATAAATCAAGAGCAACAAAAACAGAGAAAGAAAATTAGACCAATTTCCCTAATGAATATTGATAGCAAAATTTTATATAAAATAGAAAGGAGATTATGGCAAGATATCTCAAAGACATGAATATAACCAGATGAGATTCTTACCAAGAATGCAGGGCTGATTCACTATTAGTTAAAAATAACATCATAATTAACCATATCAAAAACAAAAACAATGAAAATCATAAGATTATTTCAATAGATACATAAAAAGCTTTTGATAAAATACAACACTAATTCCCAATAAAAATGTTCTCAAATACTGGAATAAATGGAGGTGTCCTTCAAATAAGTAGTATCTATCTAAAACCATGAGCCTGCATTTTCTGTAATGAGATAAAGCTAGAAACCTTTACAATAAAATGAGGGGTGAAGCAAGGATGCATATAATCACCACTATTTTTATATTGTATTAAAAATGCTAGTGTTAATTATAATAGTAAGACAAAAAAAGAAGTAGAATGAATTAAGAATAAGCAATGAAGAAGCAAAAGTTTCATTCTTTTCAAATGAAATGGTGGTACACATAGAGATTCTTAGACTATCTTGTAAAAAAAACAGGCTTAGACAATAAACAACTTTATCAAAGTTGTAGGATAGCATAAATCATCAACGTTTCTATATATTACCAACAAAACCTACCATCAAGAGAGAGAGGAAAAAAAAAACATTTCAAATAACTTCATATATTATAAAATACTTGGGAGTCCACCTTCCACAGAGGTTGTTGTTCTTAGTCCTTTATTCTCACAGAGGGCCATGGCATCAGGGAGGTGATGCCATGATATGTAAGTGAATGGTTTTTAAGTGAGGGAGGGCTGTGAAAAGTCACCTGCCTCCTTTTCTCCTCGATCTGGACCAGTGGTGAGGTATAGATCAGGATGACTGGAGTTGGCCCTGGATGCAACTGAAGACTTGGCTTTTTGTAAGCTAAAGTTGTTTGAATTCAAAAAAGAGATGAGAAGATAAATCTTCCTTCTATCTTCTCACAAGTGAAGGTCTGTGAGAATAGAATATAACATGAATAATCTCAGATAACATTAACATCTTTGATTTGTTTTGTGACCTTCCCCCAACTCTGTCTCAGTTTCCATCTGTCTCTGTCTCTGTCTAGCTGTACGTGTGTGTGTTCCAAAAAACATATTGATTCCTGAAAAAGAAATTGTGTAGTCATTTAATGCAATGCAAAACAAAACAAAACAAAACAAAATATATTAATAAAAGATGTATAATTAGAAGGGGACAATAAGATTGTATTATATTAACTAAACTTCCAAAAGCTTAAATGGAATGTTGTAGACTCAAATGAGCAGAATGAAGAAAACAATTTATATAAAGTAATGATAATTAAAAGATAACCTTTGAAAGATTTAAGAAATTTGATCAATAGAATAATCAACTATGATAACAGGGAGGGCCTATGATGATATATTCAATCTACTTCTTGAGAAATGAAGGCAATAAGGTGCAGTATAAGACATGTATTTTTGGACACAGCAGATGTGGGAATTTGATTTAATTATGAATATTTGTTATAATGATTAGCTTTTTCTTTTCTTTTTCCCAATTGTCAGGGTAGAAGTAGAAGAGAGAGAAAAAATAAATGATTGATAATTGAAAAAGATGTTTTTAAATTAACATTTTTTCAAGGTACCTATTCAGGTATGAATATAAAATAAGACTCCATCAAGTTAATTCTCCAGATAGAAGCATATCTCTTGCCAAACCTGAAGGATCAGCCAACCCTCAGACATGGGTGGCACAAGCCTCATGCTCCAAGTTCTGACCATTTTATTTCCCTTATACTTTACTAATTGCACAGCTGGCTCTCAGCAAAAGGAAATGTTGTGTGCCCACAAACCAACTAACAAATGGTTCTAGTTCACTCAGACAAACTAACCTCAATTCCCCTTCCCCATCCCTCTCCTTAAATCTCTGTGCCATGGAAGGAGCAAAGTCTAATGCTTCAGCATTCTCATTTGGAAGATTCAAGTTCCCTAAGTGAAAAATGTTTTCATCCTAGATACTAAACCCTGAGGATGTCACAAAATTCCCACCCCCAACCCCACCTGCTGGGTGGGTCATTGAGATTAAATTTATTGAAATAATGATAACTCAAAGTTACAAAGCACTGCATTCTTACAAAATGTGTTAACACAGAAAGGGGGGGAGCTCAATAGACTGTGATCTATCAGGGGGAAAAATTCTGTATTTGGAGTCAATAAACCTGTGTTCAAATACCAGTTCTGCTGCTTAATTTCTGGGTCTCAGTTTTAATTTTTAAATGTCAGGGTTTAGACTAGATATCTAAGTTCTCTCCCTGCACTAACTATACAAATGGTATGCATCTACAGGCAGAGGATTCAGGTTCAAACCCCAACTCTGCTGTTTACTACATGTATGATTATGGAAAAATAATGGAACCTCTATGGATCTCATTTTCCTCAACTAGCATAATGAGGGGGTTGAAATACATGGCTTATAAAAGACCTTCCAGGATTGTCAGCTAGGTAGTGCACTGGATAGAGCACTGGGACTGGAGTCAGGAAGACTCATCTATCCAAGTTCAAATCTGGCCTAAGACATTTACTCACTGTGTGACCCAGGGTAAGTCACTTAAGCCTGTTTGCCCCAGTTTCCTCATCTGTAAAATGAACTAGAGAAAGAAATGGCAAACTACTCCAGCATCTTTGTCAAGGAAGCCCCAAATGGGGACACAGAGTCAGACATGACTGAAAAATGAGTGAACAATGGCACTGTCTATGATCCTCATCACCCTATGAAGGAGTTAGGACAATTATGATCACCATCTCAATGTAAAATTATAAAAATGAAATTCATATCTTCACACCCTATAATAAATGGAAGAAGCAAGAAAGAACTAGGGTTTTTTGATGTCTTGGATATTTATCTTTCCACTATCTATATAATATTTTAAAACTAATGTCTACTATGAAAATTTGGTGTATAAGATATAGTCTCTGCCTTCAAGGAGTTTGTACTCTAATTGGGAAAACTAGATTCACTTAATCAGAAGAAGTATATGTGAATAAAATGCAATAAAGACAAATGAAAGAGATATCATATATCACATTAGTGAATAAATGAAAGAAAATTAGTGGAGAGAAGATCATTGTGGGAAGGGTGGTCAAAAATATACTTGAGTTACAGGTGAGAAATACCCTTTCTTTAATGAAGGTAAGTATTTTAGTGTGCTGATATGTGTATGTGTATACACGTGTATTTGCATATGTGTATATATGCATACACACATATTTAGAAACATAGATATATACATATATACCTGTACCCAGACATACATTCAAAGAGAGGTAATGTGGCCTAGTAATAGAAAGTTGACTTTGAAATTAGGAAAACTCAGCATCAAGTCTCATCTCAGACCTATTATCTCTGTGACCCTGGACAAGTTACTTAATCTTTTTGTTCTTTAGGCAATTCTCTTACATAATACATTTTTAAGGGGTGATGATCTTCATTGATAGAAGTTGTTTCTCACCTATTATTTCCCTGCGATAGTGAAATTACAGATTCAGACTTTATCCCAATTCACCCATATATAGAGATGCATATGATAGGTAATATAAATATATATATGCATAATATGTGTATATAAGTGTGTGCATACCTACATTGAATTTGCTCTCACTAGGACTTGAAATAGACTATAGAGCTTAGATGGCCAGTTTAGAAATAGTGTTAAAATGCACAAAGACTGAGTCATTTGTAAAGAAAGCTGAGGAAGCTGAGTCATTGCAGCCGAAGCATCACATAGGCTGTTTGGGTTCATGCCAAGAAAGTCTGATGACAGTGACTTACGTACAAAAGCTATTCTGGACTTAATGACTGCCTGTGATCTGACTCACAGTTTTGCAAGAATCATTCCATCAAGCTGTGCTTGGGTAATAGGCCAAGAAATGTTTAAACCAAAAGAAACTGTCAAGGAAAAGCCATATTGCAAAGAGTGCAGAAAGGAGAGAGACTGATCAAGTACAGTAGATGAGAAGGCTTTATGGAAGAGCTTAGAAAAGACTAGGGCTAACCTTCAGAAAAAATAAAGTGGGGAATCGTAGAAGGCAAAAGATAGAATTTTAGACCTAGAAAAGTAAAGAACATAGTAAAGAATATGGAATTATAGAAAGTACAAAATAGAATGTCAGAATTAAAAAAGATGATAATTAAGACAATGCTCTGTTGTTATTGTTTGTTTCTTTGCTTGCTTTTGACTGGACTTGTGTTTTCCAAGGTGTAGGGAATTCCCATTGACCAACGTCCTCTAACAATGCAGTTCAGAACTTTCTTGGCAACTCCTAATCTTTGAGAAAACTAGAACACACAAAATCATGAAGTATTCGAATATTTTAAAATTATGTACATATATTAACCCTAACCTCCCCATCCCTCTTAGCAGAATGTAAGCTCCTGAATGGTATGGACTCTTTTGGAAGTGTCTTCTTATTATTGGTCACTCAGCACATTGCATTCATATAGTAGATGTTAGAAAAAAAAAGTTTGATGAATTGAAGTTCAACAAAAAAGAATATACCTTGAAGGGATCTTAAAGAATAGAGTCAGAGGGGGACCGCTAGGTGGCACAGTGAATACAGCACTGCCCCTGGAGTCAGGAGGACCTGGGTTTGGATCCGGCCTCAGACAATTAACACATTCACACACACACACACACACACACACACACACACACACACAAAGTAGCTGTGTAACCTTGGGCAAGTCACTTAACCCCAATTGCCCTCCAAAAAGCAAAAAAAATAAAGAGAGAGAGAGAGAGAAAGAAAAGTCAGAAATGGAAATGTACCGAGATCATGCAATAGTCAAATAGATCATTTAATATTAGAACTATAAGAAACCCTAGAGATCTTGCCTGAGTCTTCTGCCTAGAGATATACAGTGAGTTAGAGACAGGAATCAGTTTTTGGTTAATTTATTATTTGGAAGAGTGCTCTTTTTTCTTCCCTTGTATGATTCTCTCTGTGTTTAGAACCTTAAAAATAATATCATATGTGATTTCATCTACAAGATTAAATTGATATAATGAAACATGCTAATCATTATGAATTTTTCAGCCATCAAAGCCAAAACAGCTATATTTTAGCATTTGTTAGAATATACTATTTTAAAGAGATTGAATTGGTCCAGAGTTTTAGAGGTAGAGAAGATTTTGAAATGTTATACTATCGACAAAGACAGTGTCAAAGTTAGAGGAAAATGGAGGTCTAGCCAGGATGCAATTCCCTTGTTCATGAAAGTTAATTTTTCATTCTTTGATTTGAAAATCCAAGTGCATTGGGACATAGCAAGACATAGTGGATTAAAAACACTGGACTGAGTCAGTAAGACCTCAGTTCAAATTTATTAATAATTTATTTAATTATTTCCCACCATCTTCCAAATGCAACCTTTCCCTCTTTCTAATTTTTATATTGTTGTTTTGATCAAAAGATACTTATTATCTTAAAGTTATCATTCTCATTAGCCCCTATATTCAATCATAGATCTCTCCCATAGAAACTTCTCCTATTTATATCTTCTTCCCTTTATTAACATTACAACCACCCTTATGAAGTACTTCATTATTCATACTTGGATTACTCCGATGACTAGTTGGTTGTTCTTTCTATATTGGACAATCTTATTTTCCAAGCTCCAATCCATTCTCAAATTGATTGTCAGATTGATCTTTTTAAACAAGTCTGACCTATTCTGGAAATTCCAGTGGCTCCCTGTTACCTTCAAGATCAAATACTAAACATTCTTTTGGCTTGTAGAGCCCTTCATAACCTAGCAACTTTTACTCTTCTAGTCATCTCACACCTGACTCTGCTCCATGTATTTTGTGATCCAGTGATATTGGTATCCTTGTAGTTACTAGCACAGCATATTTCATTTTCAGACTGTAGGCATTATTGTTAACTGTTTCTAGGATGCTTTCCTTCATCATCTTGGCCAAGTAGCTTCCTTGAAGTCTTAGTTAAAATCTCACCTTCTGAAAGAAAAGAGAAAAAAAAATCTTTCCCAGTCATAATTTTAGTGCCTTCCTTCTGATAACAGCCTGTTTTGCATATTGTCTCCTCCATTAGACTGTAAGTTCCTTAAGAAGAGTAATCCTTTGTGCTCTTTTTTTTTTCATTCCTAGGAATTAGCATGGTATCTGGAACATAATAGTTGCTTAGCAAATGATAATTGACCAAATGAATGATTGATGCTTAGTAGCTGTATTACACTGGATTAGGTATTTAAACACTATGAACTTTCATTTCTTCATCCTCAAAATGAGGGTAACAATAGGGCCTACTTCAAAGGATTATTGTAAGAATTGAATGAGATAACATAAGTCCCCAATATATAACAAAGTAATGATAAAAGGATGGCCACTCTTCTTCTATTATTTGATAAAGTTTGGGAAATGCTAGCAACAATAATAAGAAAAGGAAAAGAAATTGGAGATGTAAAAATAGGGAAAAAGTGAATAAAAGTAGCTCTATTTCCTGAAAATATAATGGTAAACTTCAAAAATCCTAAGGGATTAGCAAAGTTGCTAACTCGAATAATTAATAGTTTCAGCAAGGTTGTAGGTTACAAAATGAGCCCTCAAAATTTAATAGCATTTCCATATAATAAAAATGAATCATAAGAAGTAATAATAGAAAGAAAATTCTGAACAATTAAAAATGAACAAAATATATTGGGATTGATCTACCAAAGCACATGAAAGACTTATATAGTTTTAATTACAAAGTGTACCTTAAAGAAATAAAAGATAGTAACTGAAATAGCTGAAGGAATATTTAGTGCTCATGGCTGGACTATGCCAATGTAAAAACAATGATATTATCATCATATGTTTAATTATATATAATACAATGTACTATATAATTTTGTACTTTATATATTATATATTAAAGGTTTTATATCTAAGATACATATAAAATAATAAAGAGTATATATAACTATCGTATATAAGTATTTGATATACTGTATAATTATAAATGACATACTGAATAATTTAAAAAAATAATAGCTCTTCTCCCATAGAGAAGTGGTTTAAGTACATAAATAAACAGAATTTCAAAATATTCACATGAAGAATTGCTAAAAATTGATAATAATAACAGAACTGCAAATCATACAACCTGGAGGTTTCATTTCACACCCTGCAAATTGACAAAATTGGAAGAAAATTGTCAATACTCAATGTTGGAGGGATTGTGGAATGATAGGTAGATTAATACATAAGAATGAGTTTTGAAATGTGAGTGGAGCTGTGAAATGGTACAACTATTTTGGAAAGTAATTTTAAATTATGTAAATAACCAAAATATCTCTACCCTCTGAACCAGAGATTCCATTACTAGATTTATACCCCAAGGAAGTCATCAGTAAGAAGACATTCCCCATACATATCAACATATTTCTGATAACACTTTTTCTTTGTGATAGAGAATATTTGGAAGCAAAATAGTTATCCATCAATTGAGGAATGGCCAAACAAAATGAAGTGCATGAATGTCATGAATAGCATTATGTCCTAAGAAATGATGTGTTGTAATGCATGTAGAGAATCATAGAAATATCTATATGAACTCATACAAAGTGAAGCGAGTGGAACTATGAAAGCAATATAGACAGCAACTACAACGATGTAAATAGAAAGAGCAATTATACACCAAAAATCTAAAAATTAATGCAACAAGAGTATAAAGATGAAACAGGACTCGAATGAGAAGATATTTTCAACTTGTCCCATCATGAAAGTAAAAGTTCTACTATTGTTGTACGTTGTAGAGGTTTCCAGACTTTTTTCAATATATTTGGCATTTATACCAATTTATCCTCCCCCCCTTTTTTTTCACTTTTTGGAGGGCAAATGGGGTTAAGTGATTTGCCCAAAGTCACACAGCTAGTAATTGTGTCAAGTGTCTGAGGCCGAATTTGAACTCAGGTCCTCCTGACTCCAGGGCCCGTGCTCTTTTCACTGTGCCACCTAGCCAATCAACGAGCTGCTATAAATATTTGTGTACATGTGGGACCTTTTCCCTTTTAAAAGAATCTCTTTGGGATATGTACTTATTATTTCTGGATTAAAGGATACTCACAGATTTATAGTCCCTTGGGCATAGTTCCAAATTTTTCTCCAAAACTTTTGGATCAGTTGTAAACTCCACCAACAATGCATTAGTTTTCCAATTTTACCACATCTTCTACAACATGTATCATTTTCTTTTTTTGTCATAATAGCCAGTTTGCTAGGTATGATGTTACCTCACATTTGTTTTAATTTGCATTTCTCTAGTCGATATAGCATTTTATATGACTATAGATAGCTGTAATTTCTTAATCTTAAAACTGCCTGTTCATATCCTTTGACCATTTACTAAATGGGGAGATGAGATTGCATTCTAAAAAGGAAGATAACCATAAAGAGGAGCTAGAAAACAGAAGAGGAAGTGTGGGATGGGCATGGTTGGAGATTTCCACAAAATGTAGTGGAGGACTTAAAAACAAGCATAACAAGACAAAAGTTGCCAATCAAAGACCAGGGTGGCTATCTTACTCTCAGGTTGATGTTGCAGTTTGGACTGGTAATGATAATATGAGTAGTATGTATATGGTATGACTGGTGATGTTTCACATGGGTATAGACTCAACTGAATCATAAACTTCCTTAACATGATTACATACTGTGGGGATAGAAATTTCAGTAATAAAAATTGGATATCATGTAGAGGCAGTTCCATATATATCTAAAGCAGGTCACAGAAATGAGGAGATAGGATATATATATTTTTTCCAAATTTTTTTTAATTATTTACAAGCTGCCATGACAATGACATTGCTGGAAGAAATCATAACTCTTCTATAGCTTAGTAAAATGTTTTCATGAGTGACTCTGGCTGAAAAAATCCTCACCTGATGATTAAATTTCTTGTAATATAACTTTCCCCATACAATGAGGGTGGCCTTCAAATGGCAAAATCTTTGTCTCTCCATGGGTCTGTACTCATTTTTTTTTTCAATCTTAAGTATATTTTTACAATTTTTCTTCTTCCCAGGTACATTTTTAAATGTTCTCTATCATTTGAGTTTCATGGAATGCTTTTTGAAAACTTTTTTTTTTTCACCTTTCACTGCTTGCAATATAATGAGGCAATAATGTTCCTAATTTCCTACCATTGTCCTCTGTAAGATCTCATAAATAGGTTGATTTTTAAAAACTGAAGTGTCATTTGGGTGACATAATTCTCTGCTTAGAAAAAAATCAAGGGTTTGCTACATGATGCAGTTTTTATGCTGCTTTGGCCTCCTTGGTGTGACAACTAACTTGCATCAAACTTCCTTAAGAAGTAGTAATAACTTGCGCTGATATCTATTATTGCATCCATTTACCAACTTTAGCATTAACAAGTTATTTAAATATGTCAGTCTGGAGTAGTTGTACATGACACATCTATTTTAATTTTTTTCTTCTATTTTAATGATAATCTTGATAAAAAAAATTTCAATTTTCAGACTATATAGATAGCTGAGTCGGGAATGACTTTTGCATGTAATTAGATTTTTTTAGATGTTTTCTCCCCCATTAAGTTCCTTGAGGGAAAAGATAATTATTTGTTTGTGTGTTTGTTCATTTATTTTTTCTTGTGTTTTCCAAATGCTTAACACAGTGCTTTAGACATAGTAAGTTTTTAATAAATGAAATTGTGGTTAGTGAATGACACTAACACTGACAATTGATTATGTCCCTTAAATTAAAATATAATCAGTTTCACTTTTTATTGTTATTTGTTGTTCATTGTCTTCAAAACCAGTTCAATCTGTCACAGAAAATATGCCTGCTATGTTGATATAAAGCTATTGTATGCAAAATTTATGTGTCCACTATGATTTCTTACTTCTAATTTTTTTTCTAACACATTTTTAAACCTTATCATGGACACCTTTGCATTGAAACCACAAGCTATTCAATCACATACTAATTTAACTTAAAATGTCTTAAGAGGTATTTTTCAAAGAATTTTTCTACTTACCCTTTGCAATAGATATTTGAATATAAGATGCATTTTTTTTTACTGTGATAATCATGAATGTTCATTAAGTACAATGCAATATGAAATGACCAAATAGCAGATAAAATTACATTTGTTGTAGTCATTGTACATGAGATAGCAATACTTCCAACTCCTCTTTTATGTGACCCTTCAAGAAAATCTTATGGACTGTCCTTCCATTTAACCTTACCTTCTGTTATTCTGAGTTTATTTGCAGGGAAAATTCTGAGATTGATAATATTCTATCTCTCTAGTAGTGTGGACAAGTTTTTATCCCTAGTCAAAAATGTTATAGTTTATCATGCTAATGGCTAAGTTAATGATTGTTAAAGATGAAAAGGCTTTGAGATTGTTTACATCCAAAAATATCCCATATCTACATAAACGTATTTTACTTTTTTCATTTCTTTCTCTCTTCCTTTCTCTCTTTCTCTCTTCCTTACTCTCTTTCTTTCTTTCTTTCTTTCCTTCTTTCTTTCTTTCCTTCCTTCCTTCCTTCCTTCCTTCCTTCCTTCCTTCCTTCCTTCCTTCCTTCCTTCCTTCCTTCTTTCTTTCTTTCTTTCTTTCTTTCTTTCTTTCTTTCTTTCTTTCTTTCTTTCTTTCTTTCTTTCTTCCTTCCTTCCTTCCTTCCTTCCTTCTTC
>NW_027187368.1:6872520-6918952 GCF_028583685.1 Petaurus breviceps papuanus | reverse complement strand
TCTCTCTCTCTCTCTCTCTCTCTCTCTCTCTCTCTCTCTCTAATAGATGGCTTTGGCCAGCCTTTTAGAAGCAAGCCTAAGCAAACCTTGACCTTGTAAAACAGAGTTGGTCTTTGACAAAGGGCATATTTGACAATTTTCTGACATGGTCAAATCTGCTACAGCTTACACTGTACTAGAATAGTTTTTAAGAACTCAGGGTCACTTCAAAGTGAAAATGTGGCATTAGAGTAGAAGTCTGTGGATCCATTTTCCCAATATAGCAAAAGTAAAAAACAAAACAAAAAGAAAAAAAATCATTTTGGGTCTTCTTTTGTTGTGTTATCCAGCTTTAGCTCCCTTTGAGCTTCATAACACCTTTCTTATTTTTACAGGATTATGTCATGCATTTGTATTCATTCTCCTTTAGCAATTTTTGTTTCATCTTATGCTTCTCAGTTCTATCTTATGTCTTTAAATATATATATATATATATGTATAAAAACATATGTGTATGTAAGTGCATCTGTATGTATGGTTTAATTCTTTCTGCATCTTAATTGGTCTATGTATATAATGTTCTCCTTTCATCCTCATTAGACTTCTTTCTTTTGCTGTCATCAGAACTTCAGTCTTAATAGTTTGCAATCTCATTGGGTGATTTCCCCTGAAGGTCAAAGAATCTTACTTATCCCACTTACCCCCCAAAATATTTTCTTTTCTTCTGAAATATAAGATAAAGTTCACTCTGTTCTAAACTTCTCTCTCCATTATTCTCCCAAATTGTTAAATGGAACACTCAGTTTCTGCAAAGGTTTCCATCATTTACAACACTGAAACAAATCTTTTTTGTGTGTGTTAATCGGATCTATAGTTGAAATTCCATTTCAATATAATTTACTGTACTGTCCAATTAATCTCAAATGGATACTTGATCTGAATATTAAAGTTAATACTATTAAAATTATAAGAGCTCATATGTCATTCACAGCTAAAAGTAGGAGATGAATTGATAATTAAAAAAAGCATAGGAACAATGACCAAAGATAAAACATATTTTTGATTGCATGAAATAAACATTTGTTGCACACAAAGTTAATGTATCTAGAATTAAAAGGGAATTAGGAAGTATTTGAACTGGAGACAAAAACTTTGTACCAAATATCTCTGATAAGTTGTTAGTATTCAGTATATGTGGACATTTAACAAATATGTAAGACTAAAAGCCAAGCATCAACAGAAAAATGGTCAGGGTATACAAACAAATGGTTCTTAGGCAAAGAACCTAGTAAAAGTACTAGCAACATGTAAAAATGCCTCAACTCATTAAAATAAAAAAATTTGAGTCAAAAGAAGCTTTAAGTATCACTTTACATTGAAAAATTGTCAAAGATGATGAAGGCCAATGACAGAAGCATTGTGCAAAGATAGGCACACAGTTATGGTTTTGTTAGTAGAACTTTGGATAAATACAATCATTCTGGAAAGTAATTTTGAATTGGACAAATTAAATAGCTAAAATTGCTAAAATTTTTGACTCAGAGATTCCATTGCTGGGTATATATGCCAAGCACTGACAAAAACAAAAGTTTCAAAAAGGCAAAAAATATTTATAGGTTTTTATTTTTGTACCAAAGAGCTAGAAACAAAGTATCTAAGAACTAGAAACAAAGAAGCATCAATCAAACAAGGAAAGACTTAAATAAATCAGGACATAAATACTGTAGCATATTATAGCACTGTGTGAAATGATAAATATAAGTATAGAGAAACATAGAAAGACTCCTCTTACCTGATACTAAGTGAAGTAAGTAGAACCCCCCCCCCAAATAGCATAGATAACAACCACCTTAATATAAATTGAAGAATAATCATCTCAAAGTATTTGAAAATGAGTGTTGATAAATTATAAAGAACAAGTTTGGATCCAAAGAAAAGTTATGAGATGACAAAACCACTATCTTTATTTGTAAATGTATGTTTGTGTCGGTGGCCCATTAGTGGAGAACGTTACATATTATGTCATATTTTCATGAAACATTCACACTGAAACTTATGGTTTTCCTTCCCCTGTCCCTTCTCCTTTCTCTGTTTCTCTTAAAATTCCATTTTATGAGAGATAGTTTTCTGGAAGTGGGAGGTGAAGGTTACAGGGGAAACCTAGTCAATTTGAAAATAAATTACATTAATACAAATCTATTTTAAAAGAATTTTCCTATATTGATCTTCTACAATTTGAAGGGTGAAATGATCAATAAGAAAAGTCAACAACTTATTAGTTGCCTTACTTTGGGCTAAGATGAAATTCTAAGAAATGCTTCAGTAATGGAGAGCTTCTATAATGTGAAAGTATTTACAGATCCTATACTTGACTATATGCTGCCATGGGGAGGGAGGGGAGGGAGGGGGACAAAATGTAAAACTCAAGGAATTGTGGAATTGAATAATGTAACCTAAAAGGAAACAAACAAATTAATTAAAAAATTAAAAAAAATAATAATAAAGGAGAGCTTCCCTAACTATAAGAAAATGAGTCTTCTCATATTAGTGATCTGATTCTCATATTGCTTATCTATTTCTCCTTTCTGTAGAGATGGTCCCTAATGTATTATGAATACAAATAGCTATTATCTTTCTGTCTCTTATGATCTGTATGCAGTTGTTTTCCAACATACAAAAAGCAGCATGAAACAGTGGAAAAAACCCTGCATATGCAGCTAGAAGATATGAATTTGAGCTCTGTCCCCTTAGTATCTGAATAAGTTAAGGAAAGTCAATTTCCTTCTTTGGACTTTGGTTTTCTCAAAAATTAAAGGGAAATTATTGAATTAGATGCCCTACAAGGTCTCTTTCAGTGCTGGATCCACAAATCCCATGATGATTTCCCATTTGGGTTTTTAGATTTTCTCTCACAAGTATATCTTATTAATAAACAATGATACATGAACACAATGGAGTAATATAGTATGGTAAGAAACCTCAAATATGAAGAATTCAGAGAAACGAAGGATGCCTTTTGTGAACTGAAGCAAAGTAAAGTGAAGCAACACCAAGAATACAATATACACAATGACTACAACAATGGAAAGTGAACTCCCCTTATTTACCTAGCTGAAGGATGTGGATTATTAAATATACTTTCAGACATGGCTGATAAACTAGTAAAATTTGCCAAACTACATAATTTTTAATCTTCTTGTTTTAATTTTTGTTACAAGGTATGACTCATTGGGTATTAGAAGGGAAGTTATATGTTAAAAATAAATGTGATGGAAAAACAAATGATACCAGTAAAATGGAGTAAATTTAATCTTCACACCATGTAACTTATTCCTCTTATTTTGTTCATATTCTCTTTTTTTGAATAAAGTAAGTCCCTACAGCCATATTCTAGGAATGTTTCTCATCCCATCAAATCTCAGTGGTATCTATAAGGTCAAATGTCTTTCTTCTTTGAATTAAAATATCTAGTATATCATGTTTGCTGCATTTATTTTGTACATTTGTATGTAGACACCTGAGATAATTATTTTATTACTTAGTATCTGTGTTCTATGATTTTTCTGGGTATCATTAACTCATCATTCTTCTTAAATGTTCCTACCTTTTTCTATTTTTTTTAAACTTTGAATTCCAAATTCTCTTCTTTTTGACATACGCAACCCCCACCACCATGGAGAAAGCAAACAATTCCATATAGGTTATATATGTATAGTCATGAAAAACATTCATAATAGACATATTGTGAAAGAAAACACAGACCAAAAACAAAACAAAAACAAAAACAAACAAAAAAACTCAAGAAAAATCAAGTGCAAAAAATGGTTCTTCAATCTGTGTTCAGGCACCCTCAGTATTTTCTCTGGGGATGCATAGCATTTTTTATCCTAACTACTTTAAATTGTCATGGATCATTGTATTGCTGAGAATAGGCAAATCATTCACAGCTAATCATCTTACATTATTGCTCTTAACTTTGTACCCAGTACATTTCACCTGGTATCAACCTATGACTTTCTATGTTTTTCTGAGAGTATACTGTTCATCATTTCTTATAGTACAATAGTATTTCATCATAATTACATACAAAAATTCATTCTATCATTCCCCAATTGATGTACAACCCCTCAACTTATAATTATTTGCCCTGATAAAAGATCTACTATTAATATTTTTTGTGTATATATACAAAAAAAGAGATTTAAAAAATGAAAAGGATATATATATATGTATATATATATATCCTTTTCATTTTTTAAATCTCTTTTAGGATACAGACCTATCAGTGATATTGCTATGTCAACAGATATGCAAGGTTTTTGCCTTTGGGCATAGTTCCATATTGATCTAAAAAATGGTTGAATCAGTTCACAACTCTGCCAATAGTGCATTGATTCCTCATTTGTCCCACATCCCCTCCAATATTTGTCATTTGCCTTTTCTGTCCTAGTAGCCAATCTAATAGGTATGAGGTAGAATCTCAGAATTGTTTTAATTTGCATTTCTCCAATCAATAGTGAGAATATTTTTATATATGGCTATAAATAGCATTAATTACTTCATCTGAAACTGATTATATCTTTTGATTATTTATCAATTGGGAAATGGCTTTTATATTTTTTTATTAAATTTAATTTTAATAAATTTTTTCTATATTTTCAAGGAATGAAGTCTTTATCAGAGAAACTTGTTTCGATTTTTTTTTTCACAGTTACTACTGGTACCTGTATTTCTCCATCCTATTCCCCCTATACACCTTTTATTTTATTCTGTCTCCTTTTACCCTGTCCCTCCTCTAAAGAGTTTTGCTTCTGATTGTCCCTTCTCACAATCTGCCCCTCTCTTTCTCTCATTACCTTCTACTTATATTTTCCTATAGGATAAGAAAGATTTCCATACTCCATTGCCTGTGTATCTTATTCCCCAGTTATGTGTAAATACAATATTTAACATTCATTTTTAAAACTTTGAGTTGCAAATTCTCTCTCTCCCTCCTCATCCACCCTCATTGAGAGGGCAAGAAACTGGATATGTTGTAAATGAGTACTCACACAAAACACTTCCATGTAACAGTCACATTGTGAAAAACTAACCATATTTTCCTCCATCCTATGCCATCCCCCTGTTTATTCTATTCTCTCCTTTCACCCTGTCCCTCCTCAAAGTGCTTGATTCTGATTACCACCTCCACCAATCTGCCCTCCTTTCTATCAACCCCATGCCTGATCCCCTTGTAATGGCAAGCAAAATGGCACTTAGCTCATTGTTTCAGTTATTCAAGTTCCTTTGAGGCCCTCCTGTGATTTAGAGGAGGGAAGAACTTGCTGATACAACAGGAAGGGTGGAACAGGAAGGAGAAGAACCATGTAAAAGCAGGAGCACAAACTGGAACCAAGCAGAAGTGAGAGGGAGAACACTCATGGTGTTAGCACTTTGACTGTCTTTCTCGATTTGTGTTTGTGTTTCTTTGTCATACAGAAGTATTCTGTTGGTGGATTGGTATGCTTTGTCAGACAGAAGCCCCTTGTCTTGTATTTCAAAGTCAATTTTTATATTTTGCTTTGTTTTTTTTTCCTCAAGTATACAATTAAATTCCTGTACCTATTTGAATGTCAATTTTTAAAATTCTCATTGATTACACTCTGTTTTGCTGGATAAGTGATTCTTGGTTTTAATCCTATATCTTTGATTTCCATAATATCATATTCCAAGCCCTCCAATTCCTTTATGTATAAACTTCTAAATCTCGTGTTTCTCAATTATGGTTCTGCAATACTTGGATTGTTTCTTTCTGATTGCTTGCAATATTTTCTCCTTGGTCTGGGAACTCTGAAATTGGAATACAATATTGCTGGGAGTTTCATTTTGGGATCTCATTCAGGAGGTGATTGGTGGATTCTTTCAATTTCCATTTTACTCTCTGGTTTTATAATATCAGGATAGTTTCCCTTGCTAATTTCTTGAAATATCATGTCTAGGCTCCTTGATCATGGCTTTCATGTGACCAAAAATTTTAAAATTATCTCTCCTGGATCAATTTTTCAAGTCAATTGTTTTTCCAAATGAGATGTTTCCCTTTGTCTTTTATTTTTAATTATTTTGGTTTATTTTATAATTTCTTGAGTTCTCATAATGTCGTTAGCTTTCATTTCCTCCATTCTAATTTTGGAGGAATTATTTTTTTCAGAGCTTTTAGACCTCCTTTTCCATTTGACCAGTTCTGCTTTTTAAGGCATTCTTCTTCTCATTGTCTTTTTGGATGACCTCTTTTGCCATTTGCTCTAGTCTATTTTCAAGGTGTTATTTTCTTCAGCATTTTTTGGGTCTCCTTTAGGAAGCTGTTAACTCTTTTTTCATGATTTTCTTGCATCACTCTCATTTATCTTCCCAATTTTTCCTCTACTTCTCTTGCTTGATTTTCATTTTTTTAGCTCTTCTATGGTCTGAGAACAATTTACATTTATTCTTGGAGGATTTGGATTTAGGACATCAACTCTATTTTCTTCTTCTGGTTGTATGTTTTGATCTTACATGTCACCAAAGAAAATTTCTGTAGCCTGATTTTTCCCATTGCTCAATTTCCCAGCCAATGACTTGACTTTTTAACTCCTTATTAGTGTATAACTCTGCTTCCAGTGTGGGGGGTATACTATTCCAACCTTCAGGTGATTTGTGCAGCTATTTACAGAGATACTTCTAGTGGCCTGTAAGTTTTCAGTTCTTCCAAGGTGGAATGATCTAAGGAGGTGTATTTACACCTCTCCTGGCCTGTGCTCTGGTCTGTTATTGACAACAAGCCCTCTTTCTGCTCTGGAGCTCAGAGGAGTGTTCCCTTTCTGGCATAAGTTGGCATAATCTCTGTTGTACCAGTACTCCTCCTTTTCCCAGGAATGTCACCCAAGCCTGCAATCCAAATCTGTGTAAGGGGAAACCAACAGAATCCTGCCTCAATGCCAGCAAAGAGACCCCTGTAATCTCCTTCTGATCAGTTCTTTGATCTCCTTACTGTCTGTGGGCTGAGAGCTCCAGAAGCAGCCTCTGGAGCTGCTGCTGCTCCAGGGCTGTGTTGGAGCCAGGACTGAACTGAGCTCCTCTCTAACTCAAATCTGACAAACCTTTCCTACGGACTTTCTGTAATGCCAAACACAGAAGGAGTTCACACTTTGTTTCAGCTACTAAATTAACACCTTGTTTCAGTTCAAATTTCTTTTGAGACTTGAATCAAGTCTGTTAAGAAACAGAACTGTGAATTCCACAAATTGTGAACACTAGAAATCACGAACTCCTGCAAGAGGAAGAGGAGGAGCTAATGACCATATATAAAGGGGAATTTCCAGGTTAGAGACCACAAAACTGAGATGAGGACTCTTGTGATGGCAGAGTCAAGAAGGAGAAAACCTTTGGTATCCCAGCACTCTGTTTTTCTGCTCTGTCACCTATCCCAGTACTCTGTGTGATCTGCCTGTGTTGATGTTTGTTTGTGATACTTTGTACAGAAGCCCTGGGACATTACTGGAAGACCTGAAAGAGGATTTTCTAGTTGTATGTTTGCAAAAGTCCTGGAGGCCAGTTTTGGAAATCCTGGGATTTTACTGAAGATTTGTGCTGACCTCTTGGATCTTGTTTGTGGGTCTGTGTTGAATTCTATGTTGATAATTTGTGTTGAGTTCTCAGACCTTGTTGGTGTGTCTGAGTTGATTTCACAGGCAGATGATGAATTGATGATGGTGCCAGCAATGTGTATGAATATTATTGTGTCTCTGTCAAGCTTTGTCTTCCCAGAAACAGGAATTGTGAAGGAATTGAGGTGTGCCGGACTCTGTGAACTTCAATATGGAACATGAACTGGATGAAGAACTGGACAAGGAGCTGGACAAGCAACTGGGAGCTGCCTGCCAGTTGGACAGTTGGAGCTGGGACCATGGATGAGGAAACATGGAAGGTGAGAGCCAGCCTAAAGTCAAGCTGAAAGAAGACTTTACTTAGATACTAAGTAGTGACTAATAAGATTATGATTTACTTTGAGCTAGGGGTGGAGAACTTTGATTTTTGTACTTTGTGATTGAATTAAAGACTTTGTGATTGACTAAATAAATGTATTTTGTTTAAAGCTATGTGACCATTTTAGTGAAAACTATGCGGCTGTTTTAGTGATAAGTTGTTGAATTGTGATATGGTGAATTATTTTCTGTTATAAGTCATAACATTGTGAATGTTTTATTTTGTTTTTCTGTGAATATTTTTCTCTGAGTTGATATTGAACAAATAGAGACACTATACTTTGTAATCCTGCCAACTATGCCATAATGAAAAGCCAAGCATGAAAAGCTTTCCAGAGGACTGCTGCTGTAAATGCTTTCAAGGTTCTGATTGTATAGTATAGCTAACTCTCTATTTATTCAATAAGAACTCAGAGCAAAATATTCAGAGAAAATCAAAACACAGCATTCAGCATGTCACAACTCAACAAGTTATAACTACAATGGCTGCACAGTTTTCACCAAAGTGGTCACATAGTTTTAAACAAAGTACATTCATTTAGTCAATCACAAAATCCTTAATTCAATAACAAAGTTCAAAAGTCAAAATTATCCACCCATGGGGCACACTAAGGTATAAATCAGTCTCTATTCAGTCCTCAGTCACTATTCAATCATCAGTCACTACTCAGTCATCAGTCATTGCTCAGTACCCTCTTAAAGCGTGGTGAGAAATACACAAGCTCTGCACCCCTAGGTCACAGTAAATCATAATCTTCTCAGTCAGTACACAGTATCCAAGTAAAGTCTTCTTTCAGTTTGACTCGAGGCTGGCTCTCAGCTTCCATGGTTCCTCTTCCATCGGCTCAGCTCCAACTGTCACCTGGGTTCAAAGGCAGGCATCTCCCAGTTCCTTGTTCAGTTCTTCATCTAGTTCCCATTCCATATTGAAGTTCACAGAGTCCAGTACACCCAAGTCCTTCACAGTTCCTGTTTCTGGAGAGACAAAGCTTGACAGAACCACAATAATATTTATACACATTGCTGGCACCATCATCAATTCACTATCTGCCTGTGAAATCAACTCAGATCCACCAACAAGGTCTGAGATCTCAAAATAAATCATCGATATAGAATTTAACAAAGACCCACAAACAAGGTCCAAGAGTTCAGCACAAATCATCAACATAGAAATCAACACAGACCCACAAAGAATGTCCAAGAGGTCAGCACAAATTATCAGTAAAGTCCCAGGACCTCCAAAACCCTCCTCCAGGACTTCTATAAACATAAAACGAAGAAATTCTCTTTCAAGGCTTCCAGTAAGGTCCCATGGCTTCTGTACAAGGTATCACAAACAAACATCAACACAGACAGAGCAGACAAACAGAGTGCTGGGATACCACAAGTTTTCTCCTTCTTGCCTCTGCCAACACAAGAGTCCTCTTCACAGTTTTTCTGTCTCTAGCCTGGAAATTCCCCTTATATATGGTCATTAATTCCTCCCCTTCCTGTTTCAGGAGTTCATGAATTCCTGGTTTCACAAGGTGTGGGATTCACACATTCTCTCTCTCTCTGTCTGTCTCTCTCTGTCTGTCTCTCTCTCTGTCTCTCTCTGTCTCTCTCTCTCTGTCTCTGTCTCTCTCTCTCTCTCTCTCTCTCTCTCTCTCTCTCTCTCTCTCTCTTTCTCTCATTCTTTGCTTTATGGAGGGCAATTGGTGTTAAGTGAGTTGCCCAAGGTCACATGGCTAGTTTTTGTGTTATGTCTGACACCGGATTTGAACTCAAGTCCTCCTGACTCCAGGGACAGTTCTCTACTCAATGCACCACCTAGCTGCCCCCCACACATTCTGTTTCTTAGCAGACTTGATACAAGGCTCAAAAAAAAACTTGAACTGAAACGAGGTGTTAATTTAGTAGCTTAAACAAAGTGTGAACAACTTCTATGCCTTGCCATTACACTTTCTAAACTGTCTTTAGCCTTTGTAGTTGAGTAGTCTGGAAACTACTGCTGTTACTGATGATTTAGACCCATATGACTCTGGGTTTTCTGGGGCCTGGACTGTGCTGGTGCTGCCTGCATTGCACCATGCTCCTCTCTGAGGCTGCTACAATAGACCTTTCCTGTCAACTTTCTAGGTTGTCTTAGGCTGGAAATTTGTTTCACTCTGTTATATTTTTTGTGGGATCTGCTACTCTAGTATTTATTTAGAATCATTTTATAGGTGTTTGGAGGGGTTTAGGGGAAGAGCTGAAGTGATTCCCTGCCTTTACTCTGCCATCTTGGCTCCATCGCATGTTGTTACCCGTTGGCAGCTAACTGATGCAGAAGAAGTAGTACTGGTCCTAGACTCAGAATGGCCTAAGGTCCAATTGGGCATCATGGCACTTACTGGTTGTGTGACCCTGAGCAGTCACTTTACTTCTGTCTGCCTCATTTTCCTGTTCTGTAAAATTGGGATCATTACAGCTTCTACCTTGCAGGGTTGTTGTGAGAATCAAATATAATAATATTTGTAACGTGCTTAACATAATGTCTGTTACATAATAAGTGTTATAAAAATGCTAGCTATTATTATTCCATGGAATCTAATGTGATTGACATAAATAGGTATTTTTCCTGGCATTTTCTTCTCAAATTTAAGTCTTTTTGGTGAGATTTATGAAACTCTTTGCAAATAGATTCTTACCTGGCCTTGAAGGAACATTTCATCCCTGGTTTCTGGTATCCTATGAATTTTATAATTTTAGATATGGCAGAGAAATCCAAATACCTTTTAAGACATCATCTTCCTAAACAGCAGTTCACTTCACAAATCTACCAAACTTCTTGAAAAAAGAAATGGAAGTGATTTGGAGCAGCAGATTACATTTAGACGTTACCAGATCTAGAGCTAGACAGGAACTTAGAGTCCATCTAGCCTATCTCACCTCCCTCATTTTTCATATTAGAATATTGAGACCTAGGAAGGTTAAACATCATGAAAAGAGTCACATAGCTATTAAATATCAGAGAACAGATTTGAACTTATATTTTTGAACTCCAGAACTAGTATATGTCTCACTGTATCATGCAAGAACGACAAGTGAATGATAAAGAACATGAAACTCAAAGGAGGAACATTTCTCAGGTGATGATGGCAAAAGCAAAGTATGGAACTAGCAGTGGGGGACAAAGAGTCTGGCAGCTCATGCTCTTGGCTAAGCGTGTCAGAGCACCTGAGAAAAGGAGTAGTCTGTACTTAGAATATTTTTAGTAATAGAGTCTTCTAGAGATAGCTAATCACTCTGATTCCAAAAAGATTAGGGGAGAGTAAATGTGAAGAGGTTAAATATAAAGGAAAACTTGTTACTAATTGAGTAGAATGTCTATTGAGCAAAATGAAAATGTATGGAAGAGTAGGAAAAGGGACTGGGTTTGGATTGGATTGAAAGAAGAATATAAGAGCTGGAGAAAAAATACTTTCACCATAGAAGATATCACCTCGGAAGCATTGGGATTAGAAGAGTAGGATGATTTGTGATTTGCATTAGTGTAGGTAGTGTCCATATCAGTGAAATCACCAATCCATCAAAATATCTAAGGAAAAACGAGGACTCACATTTCCATAATGTTTTTGTGTTCCAACACTTTATGTTCTATGGTCTGATATTTATTGATCTGTGGTCTATTATGACTCTAACTTTATTCTAGGGGCCTTTCCAACTCCAACATTCTATGATTCTAATATTCAGATTTGGTAATGACTGCTACATTTGCAAAATCAGGCAGAGGATTTAGAAAGATTTGGGGAAGAACTGCTCCCATTCTGAACAAACTTCTTCCTACTGCATGTGTTTCTCCACATCTATCTGTATGTATATCTTCCAGGTCATAATGTCAGGTTTTTTTTTTATTTTCAAAGTTACTTGTGGCAGCCCTGACTTCATTGTCAGATGACTTAGTTCCAGTTGAACTCCTCCGTTTAAGCTGTTAAACAAATGAAAAGCAAAATTGTCACTTTTAAATAGAGTCCGCACATAATCACATTTTGAAATGGTCCTTCCCTGGCTGAGCAGAAGTTGTGTGCATTATAATATTGAATTTTAAATAATATATTACACAAAATAGCTTCCAATTTGATTTGGGGGGATATATTTTCATGAATTATTGACTATCTGATTATTGTAGAAAGCCTTAGCCATTATGCACTGAAACTGTCATCCTCCTCGCCTGTGATATATGAGCCTGGTTATCAATATTTAAAGTTACAGTGAGCTCTGTGTAAGGCAGTTGATACCCAGAGCATGGATTTATCAGCATTGATGCAGGCATAACTTCTTCCATCCAGGCCTTCAGTAGACCTGAAGGATTCCATGCATGTAACAAGACTTCCCAAATGATTTGTAGTGTACCTTGTTCCCAAAAGCCAATCAAAATCACAGAATTTTATAGCTAGAAAGGATGGATCCTGCATGTTGGAATAGAGAATACAATGAACTTGGAGTCAAATAAACTAGATTTAATTAGTCTCTTATTCAATGGTATTGTTTTGGGTTAACCATAGACTATGAGAATTAGTCTTCTCATCTATAAAATGAGGTTAATAATACTTGGTCACCAATTTTTCAGGGATAGAATGACTGTCAAATCAAATGGCATAACACAGGAAATGTATTTGATAATCCATATACCATGACATAAAATAAACTATTATTAAGCCATTATTTGGGTATGAACGTATCTAATTAAACAAATTCACTTGATAGCAATTCAAATGTAATCAACTTTTGATTTATTTTTGTGTAATAATTGCCATAATTATTTCTGTTATTTTAAAAGTTTTATTATTGGTTTTTGTTTTTATATTACAAAAATTTACAGATTACCATTACTCTGTAAAAGGAATGTTGTAACAAAGTAAAATGGCAAACCTAATAACACAATTGCTTCATCTAAAACCATTCCACAGCTTTAACAACCACTACTTCTATAATATTTTAATTAATAGAAATATATTCTACCTCCCTCTCCATAGCCCACTGAATTTTTTATAATTCCTTCAATATGAATCATATCCAGATAGAAAACAACAACGAAGTGATGATGGTGATAGTGGTGATGGGGAGAACAGCGTTTGTCCCATTTCTATCTGGATTTCATTTAAAATAATAAGTGACAATGTTGATGTTTATGTTGCTGTTGCTGCTATTTCTGTTTTTAGGTACCTTCTCTATGTGGAAAGATACCTCAAGAATAATGTTACTACATTATGTAGTGATTTTAATGTATAATTTGAAGATGCTATTAATTTTGAAGAATCTGTATATCATACCTACATAATGCTTATGGTCATCATCATCATCCTCATCCTCATTATCACCATCTCAGCTAAATTTATAAAGAACTTACTATGTGCCAATTATTGTGCTAAACACTTTACCAATATGTTCTTATTTGATTTTCACAATAACCTTTACGTTAGGTTGTATAATTATCATTATTATACAGTTGAGGAAACTGAAGAACCACAGATTAAATGATTTCCTCAGTGTCACACAGCTAGTGTCTGATTTTAATTCAGATCTTCCTGATTCCAGGTACAGTGCTCTATCTAGTTGCCTCTAAGACAAGCATAAGCATCATCATCACTTCATTTTCACCATCATCATCAACATTGTCATCCTCTCATTCTTTCTATCATTTTCATTTAAATGAAATTCAGAAAAAATGATCCTAGGATATGTTAGTCTCCTGTTTCTGCTACCGCTGCTGTTACCACCACAACCATCATCTCCAACAGTAATATAGCAATGGCAATGACAAGGACATCTGCTAGTGTGACTGCTACTACCTCCTTATTCTTGCTGTTTTGATTGTGCTCAGACAGAAATGGACCAAGGATGAATAAGTTTCCTGTTTTCTGTCTTCTATTTAATATTCTATAAATTAGTTCACAATTGGGCAAAACTATCACTTTATTTGAATAAGAATGTTGACATGTAAGCTCACTTTTGGTAGACTCACAGAAAAGACACCTTAAGGACAATTCATATAATAGGTAGCATGAAAGAGGTGCCTAGTATCTCTTCCTGTTCAAATATATATTTTTTATTTTTAAAAATTTTATTATGTGTTTGTTTTTACATTAGAAAACATTGACGTACTATTTCTACTTCTGAGATCTCTTGTAAAAAAGTAAATTATTTAAGTAAAACTAATTATAAAATTTTATATGAAAATACATGTAATATTTCACATCTGTAGAATGGTCCACAGATTTATTTTTTAATTTAGTATTTTCCCATTTAGATATAAAACAATTTTAACTCTTTTGTTCAAATTTTGGTTTCCAAATTCTCTCCCTCCTTAAGTTACCACTCCCCATACAAAAGGCAAGAAATTTGGCATAGATTATATATATATGTAGTCTGGCAAAACACATTTCCACATAAGTCATGCTGATGAGAATAAGTTTCAAGCAATGCCCATTGCCCATCCTCTCATATTTGTACCCAATGTAATAGTTTTTCACAATTCTTCATGTGAAACAATTTACTCTATTCTGCTTCTCCCTTCCTTCTGCACCAAGTGTACTCCTGTTTCTCATCCCTTAATGTATTTATGCCATTCTCTTAAATTCACCTTATGCCCATATCCTCTGTATATGTATATTCCTTCTAGATGTACTATTAGTGGTATAAATTTTAAGAATTACAAGTACCATCTTTTCATGTAGGGATATAAACAGTTCAGCTCCATTGAATACCTCATGTTTTCTTTTCCCTTTTAACGTTTTTGGTCTTCTCTTGGGTCTTGGTATTGGTGATCACATTTTTCTACAATTTTGGTCTTCTCATTGTGAAAGCTTGAAATTCTTCTATTTCATTTAATGATGATTTTTCTCCTTGGGGTATTGTGGTTAATGGGTAGGTGATTCCTGATTTCTTGAATATCATTGTTCTGCTCAACTTTTTTTCCTTTTCCTTTACTTTCTTGAATATCATGTTCCATGACCTCTGATCCTTTAATGTTGCAACTGCTAAGTCCTATGTAATCCTGACTGTGGTTCCCTGATATTTGGTTTCTTTTTAGGCACTTGCAATAATTTTTTCCTTTGACTTGGTAGTTCTGTAATTTGGCTATAATATTATTTGAAGTTGTTATTTTCAAATCTGCTTCCTGAGGTGATCAGTAGATTCCTTCAATGCCTATCTTGCCCTCTGATTCCAAGATATCAAGGCAGTTTTCCTTGATAATTTTCCCACAAGATGCTGTCTAGGTCCTCTTTTTGACATTGGCTTTCAGCTAGTGCAATGATTCTGACATTATTTCTCCTGTACTTATTTTCCAGATCATGTGTTTTTCCAATGAAATATTTTACATTTTCTTCCCTTTTTTTCCTTCTTTTGAATTTGATTGATTCTTGATGTTTCAGAATCATCAGCTTCTACTTGCTCAATTCTTACTATTAAGGAATAGTTTTCATTAGCTTTTCTACTTCATTTTCCATTTGGTCAATTGTACTTTTTAGGAAGTTGTTTCTTCAGTGGATTTTTGTATCTCTTATTCCATTTGGCCAATTTTATTTTTCAGTAGTTGTTTTCTTTTTACAAGCTGCTGACTCTTATCTCCCTACCCCCCCCCCCCAAATCTGCATCACTCTCATTTTTTTTTAGAATTTTTCTTCTACCTCTCTTATATGATTTTTAAACTCCCTTTTGAGTTCTTCCATTAGTTCTTTCTGGGCTTAAGAAGACTTCCCATCTTTCTTTGGGGTTTTGCCAATAGGTGTTTTGCTATTGTTGCCCTCTTCTGAGTTTGTGTTTTGGTCTTCCCTGTCAATATAACAACCTCCTATTGTCAGATTATTTTGTTGTTCTGCTCAACTTTTTTTTCCCTTTTCCTTTTTTTCCAGAAAATTGAGCTCTGATCCTGGGGTAGAAAGACATTGTCTCAGGCTTCTTGTGCCAGGAGGTGCAGGCCCTAGCTCTTTACCTTGTACTGCACTGATGTTGCCCTGAAGCCCACAGGCACTGAGAGGATGTGGTGGTGGGGTGACTAGCACTACTGGATACTGTAGGGCTTTAGTAGCTTTCCTGGTGTTGAGCCTAGGGTATGTGCTGGTGTCTGGCATGTACTGAGGCTTGTGGGATGTTTCTGTGTGTCTCCAGGGCTACAATGAAGCACATGGCAGTCTGGCTGTTAGAGGATCCCTGTTTGCCTGGGGATATGCTTGTGACATTCTTGGAGTTGGAATCTGCTGGTTCTCCTGGCTCTACTGAAGCACAGGGGGTGGAGGGTCCTGGTGCTGGTATTTGACTACTCCATTGCACTGAGGATCAGGATCTCTCTCTGGTTTGCTGAGATGGGGCTTGCCGCTGTCTTGCTGTGATATTTCCTGTTCTGGACTATGTTTTCCTTTTAGCTGAGTGAGAGGTCTTTCAAAGCCAATCTTCTTTGGCTAAATATTGTTTCACCCCATCTTTTTGCTGGCTGTGCTATTCCAGGATGTGTTTTGGGGTGCTACTTTATTGTTGTTTGTAGGTGAATATGGGGGAATTACTGTAATGTATTGCTTACTCTGCCATCTTGACTCCCAGAAGTTCCTGCTCATTTTAATTTGCTTCAATTTATGTGAGTCTTTCCAGGATTTTTTTTCTGAGAGCATCCTGCTCATTATTTCTTTTAACATGGTATTATTCCATCACAATCATATATAACAGCTTGTTTAGCCACTCCTTAATTGATGGACATCCCCTCAATTTCCAAATGTTTGCCACCACTAAAAGATCTGCTATACATATGTGTTGTGCTTATAGATCCTTTTCCCTTTTTAAAAAATCTCATTGTTATATGAACATAATAGTGGTGATGTTTTGTCAAAGGATATGCATGGTTTTATAGCCCTTTGGGCATAGTTCCAAATTGCTCTCTGGAATGATTGAATCAGTATACAACTTCACCAACAGTGCATTAGGGTCTTAATTTTTCCACATCCCCTGCAACATTTGTCATTTTCCTTTCTTGTCATATTAGCCAATCTGATGGGTAGTACCTCAGCTGTTTTACTTTGCATTTCTCTAATAGTGATTTAGAGCAATTTTTTTGTCTTACTATAGATAACTTTGATTACATTGTCTGAATACTGCTTGTTCATATGCTTTGACCATTTATCCACTTAGGAATGACTCTTACTTCTCTAAATTTAGCTCAGTTTTCTATATACTTGAGAAATTAGATCATTGTCAGAGAAACTAGCTCTAAAAAAATTTCACAGTAATGCTTACTATGCATTTCCCTCCATTCTAATTCTCCCCTTTGATTCTATTCTTTCATTCCCTTCATACTATTCTTTTTTCAGTCAAAAGAGTTTTTACTTCTGACTTTTACCTCTGTCCCCACCCCTTCTATCAGCCTCCCCCTTCTCTTATTCTCTTTCCCTCCCACTTTCCCATATGGTAAGATAGATTTCTATACCCAATTGAGTTTGTATGTTATTTCTTCTGTGAGCCAGTTCCAATGAGAATAAGGTTCATCCTCCCTCCTGCTTTACCTATCTTTCCTTCCAATATAAAATCTCTTTTATGTCACATCATTTATGAAATTCTATCTCTCCCTTCTCCAAGTGAATTTTTATTTCACACTCCGTAAGTTTACATTTTTAGATAATCATCCCATACTATTTAAGTCACACCCATGCCCTCTGTCTATGTCTACTTCTTCAACCTGCAATAATAATGAGAAAGTTTTTAGGAGTTACACGTATTATGTTCCCATGTAGGAATGTAAAGAGTTTTTAATCTTATGGAATCCCTTGTGATTTCTCTTTTCTGTCTAATTTTGTGCTTTTCTTTAGTCTTGTATTAAAAAGTCAAATTTTCCATTCAGCTCAGGTCTTTTCATCAGGAAATTTGAAAGTTCTTTATTTCAATGAATGTGTACTTTTCTTTCACTGGAAGGATTATACTCAACACTGCGGGCAGGTGATTCTTGGTTGTAATGTTTTGTTTGCCATGATATCCTATCCCAAGCCCTTTGATACTTAAGGTAGAAATTGCTAAATCTTATGTTATCTTGACTGAAACTCCATGATGTTTGAATTTTTTCTTTTTGGCTGCTTTCAATATTTTCTTCTTGGCCTATGGAATATTTAATTTGGATATAATATGTCTGAAGTTTTCATTTGGGAATCTGTTCTATGAGGTGATTGGTGGATTCTTTCAGTTTCTATTTTGCCCACTGGTGATAGAATATCAGGGAAGTTTTTCTTAATGATTTCTTTAAAGGTCATGGCTTTTTTTTTCTGATGAAGGCTTTCAGTAAGTCAAAAGATTTTTCAATTATCTCTCCTGGATCTATTTTCCAGGTTGTATTTTTTTTAATGAACTATTTCACATTGTATTCTTTTTGCCATTCTTTTATTGTATCTTGATGTCTCATAAAATCATTATTTTCTTCTTGCTCAATTCCAATTTTTAAGGAATTATTTCCTTCAGTGAGATTTTCTACCACCTTTTCCATTTGTCCAATTTTGCTTTTTAAGGAGTTCTTCTCTTCAGTGAATTTGTGTATATCTTTTCTTTTTACATTTGATCAATTTTGCTTTTCAACCCACTTTATTGCCCTCAGATTTGTGTGTGTGTGTGTCTCTTTTGCCATTTCCTCTATTCAGTTTGTTTAAGGTGTTTTCTTCAGTATTTTTGAGGCCTCCTTTACCAAGCTGTTGATGCTATTTTCCTTGATTTTCTTGCATTACATTAATTTCTTTTCCTAATTTTTCCTCTATTCCTCTTACTTGATTTTTAAAATAATTTTTGAGCTCTCCCATGGGCTAAAATAAATTCATATTTATTCTTGGAGGCATTTGATGTAGGAATATAGACTTTTTTGTATTTTTTTTTTACTTTTTTGTGTTTTCACTAATTTGTTCATTTACTTTGGGTTTACAAAATTCAGTTCCCAGTTCTCTGAGTTTCAAATTTTCTCCCCCTCCCTACCCTACCCTGCCTCCCATACCATGGTGGCATACAAGCAGGTATAGGATCTGCAAATACTTTCACATTAGACATTGGTCAGGTTATAAAGGATTGTATCAGATGGAATGAACAGTGGGAAAGAGGAAACCAAACCAAACAAGAAAGACAAAGAGAGCAGATAATTTGCTTCAATCTGCATTCAAACTCTGTTCTTTCTGTTTCTTTCTCAGAATATAGACATCTTTCTCCATTACCAGTCTTTTGGGGTTTACTTATACCCTGCATTGCTAAGAAGAGTATGGTCTATCAAAGTTGGTCATCACAATACACTGTATCTATAATTGTGTACAAATTTTTCCTTTTTCTGCTCTTCTGACTTGGCATCAGTTCATATAAGCCTTTCCAGGTAGATATGAAGTCCATCTATTCCTTGTTTCTTATGGCAAAATAGTATTTCATTACATTTATATACCACAACTTGTTTAGCCATTCCCCAATTGATAGGCAGTCCCTTAATTTCCAATTCTTTGCCACCACAAAAAGAGCTGCTATAAATATTTTTGTACATATGGGTCTTCCTCCTGCTTCTGTGATCTCTTTGGTATACAACCCTAGAAGTGGTATTACTGGGTCAAAGGATACGAAAGTATCCTTTGGGCATATTTCCATATTGCTCTCCACAATGGTTGGATCAGTTCACAACTCCACCATCCTCTCTAGCATTTGTCATTTTCCTGTTTTGTCATCTTAGCCAATCTGACTGGTGAGATATGGTACCTCAAAGTTGTTTTGATTTGCATTTCTCTAATCAATAGTGATTTAGAGAATTTTTTCATACGCTTATAGATATCTTTCATTTCTTCCTCTGAGAACTGCCTGTTCATATTCTTTGACCATTTATCAATTGGGGAATATTTTGTATTATAGATTTGACTCAATTCTCTGTATATTTTAGAAATTAGGACTTTATCAGAGACATTGGTTGTAAAAATTCCCAATTTCCCACTTTCCTTTTAACCTTGGTTACATTTGCTTTGTACGGAAGTTTTTCAGTTTCATGTAATAAGTTATCCATTTTGCATTTTATAATACTCTCTAATTCTTGTTTAGTCATGAAATCTTCCTCTCTCCATAAATCTGACAGGTAAACTATTCCTGGTTTTCTCAGATTGCTTACACTATCATCCTTTATATCTAGATCATGCACCCATTTAGATTTAATTTTGATATACAGTGTTAGATAATGGTCTATGCCCAGTTGCTGCCTTACTAGATTCCAGTTTTCCCAGGAGTTTTTTTGTCAAATAGTGAGTTCTTATCCAAAAAGCTGGGGTATTTGGGTTAATCAAAGAGTAGATTATTATAGTCATTGACTGCTGAGTCTCAGGTTCCCAGTCTATTCCATTGATCCACTGCTCTATTTCTGTCAGTACCAAGTAGTTTTGATGACTGCTGCTTTATAATACAGATTAAAATCTGATATAGCTAGGTCAACTTCCCTAGCATTTCTTTTCATTAATACTCTTTATATTCTGGACTTTTTGTTCTTTCAAATGAATATTGTTACCATATTTTCTAGGTCTATAAAGTAATATTTTGGTAAAATGATTGGTATGGCATTAAATATGTACTTTAATTTAGGTAAAATTTTCATTTTCATTATATTAGCTAACCCCATCCATGAGAAATTGATGTTTTTCCAATTAGTTAGATATTACTTTATTTGTGTAAAAAGTGTTTTGTAGTTGTATTCATATAGGTCCTGGGTTTGTTTTGGCAGGTAGATTCCCAAATATTTTATAATGTCTACAGTAAATTTAAATAGCATTTCTCTTTTTATCTCTTGCTGTTGGATTTTATTAGAAATATACAGGAATGCCGAGGATTTATATGAGTTTATTTTATATCCTGCAACTTTGTTACATTCATTTATTGTCTTAAGTAATTTTTTTACTTGATTCTTTAGAATTCTTTAACATATCATCATACCATCCACAAAGAGTGATAACTTGGTCTATTCTTTGCCTAATTTGATTCCTTTCATTTCTTTTTCTTTTGTAATTGCTGCTGCTAACATTTCTAGTGCCAGATAGAATAAGAGGGGTGATAGTGGAAACCCTTGTTTCACACTGATCTTATTGGAAATACTTCTAGCTTCTCCCCATTACATATAATACTTGCTGATGGCTTTAAATAGATGATACTTATTATTTTAAGGAAGGCTCCATTTATTCCTATACTTTCTAGTGTTTTTAATAAGAATGGATGTTGTACTTTGTCAAAAGCTTTTTCTGCATCTATTGAGATGATCATGTGGTTTCTGCTAGTTTTATTGTTAATATGATCAATTATACTGATAGCTTTCCTAATATTAAACCATCCTTACATTCCTAGAA
Organism: Petaurus breviceps papuanus; assembly: GCF_028583685.1. Lineage (NCBI taxonomy): Eukaryota > Metazoa > Chordata > Mammalia > Diprotodontia > Petauridae > Petaurus > Petaurus breviceps. The sequence goes on along the minus strand of NW_027187368.1, from coordinate 6,897,639 downwards.
TAAATAGTACCTAATCAAAGTGCATTATTCCTGTGATAAGTTGCTGAATTATTTTTGCTAATATTTTATTTAAAATTTTTGCATCTATATTCATGAGGAAAATTGGTCTATAATTTTCTTTTTCCTTTTTACTTCTTCCAGATTTAGGTATCAGTACAATGTTTGTGCAATAAAAATAATTTTGTAGGATCCTTCTTCACTAATTTTCCCAAATAGTTTGTAGAGTAGTGGAATCAATTGTTCTTTAATGTTTTATAGAATTCACTAATAAGTCCATCTAGTCCTGGAGATTTTTTTCCTAGGGACTTCACTGATGGCTTGCTCAATTTCTTTTTCTGAGATGGGGTTATTTAAGCAATTTACTTCCTCTTCAGTTATTCTGGACAATTTGTATTTTTGTAAATGTTCATCCATTTCTCTAAGATTGTTAAATTTATGTGCATATAATTTGGAAAAGAATTCCTAATTATATTTTAAATTTCCTCTTCATTGAAGTTAGATTCACCATTTTCATTTTGGATACTTATAATTTGATTTTCCTCTTTCTTTTTTTTTATCAAATTGGCTAAGAGTCTATCAATTTTATTGTGTTTTTTTTTTCACAAAACCAGCTTTACTTTTATTTATTAATTCAATAGTTTTCTTACTTGAAATTTTATTACTCTCTCCTTTGGTTTTCAACATTTCTAATTCGGTATTTAATTGCAAATTTTCAATTTGTTCTTTTTCTAGCTTCTTCAATTGCATGCACAATTCATTGACCTCCTTTTTCTCTAATTTATTCATGTATGCACTCAGGGATATAAAACTTCCCCCAAGAACTGCCTTTGCTGCATTAGATTTATCAAGTTCAGAGAGGGGGAGATTAAGGTCCCCCACTAGTATAGTTTTGCTATCTATTTCTTCCTCTAATTCCCTTACCTAGTCCTCTAGGAATCTGGATGCTGTACCAATTGGTACATGAATGTTATATAATGATGTAGCTTCATTTTTGATGGTGCCATTTAGCAGGATATATTTTCCTTCCTTATCTCTTTAAATAAGATCAGTTTTTGTTTTTGCTTTATCTGAGATAAGGATTGCCACCCCTGCTTTTTTTTTTACTTTAACTGAGGCATGATATATTTTACTCCAGCCTTTTACCTTTACCCTGTGTGTATCCCTCTGTGTCAGATGTGTTTCTTGTATACAGCATATTATAGGATTATGGTTTTTAATCCATTCTGCTATCTGCATCCATTTTATGGGAGAGTTCAGTCCATTCACATTCACAGTTATGATTACTGTCTCTTTCTCTCCATTCTATTCCCTCCATTGTTTATGCTTATACTTTTTCCCCTTCTCCCTTCTCCTCTTAAGAGTTTTCCTTTTGACCACTGCCTCCCACGGCATTCCCTTCTTTTTCTTTTTCAAATGCTTTATTGACTTCTGATTTACATCATTCATATCTGCTATGAATTACAACTTTTATCCCTGTTTTTCTCCTACCCACCCCCAAAATGAGCAGTCCCACAGGATATCCCCTCCTCCAATCTGCTCTCTCCCAGATTTTCTCCCATACCTGTTTTGACTTTTCCAGTGGATCTCTATGCCTCAGTACCTGTATATCTTATTTCCCAAATACATGTAAAATAGTATTGATAATAATACACACACATATTTGAATATTTGATTTTAAAAATTTGAATTCCAGATTCATTCCCTTCCTACCTTGTCACCCACCCTTACAGGGAAGATAAGCAGTTCAGTATAAGATGTATGTGTGTGGCTAATGCAAAACAATAACATAGTAGATATATTGTAAAAGACTGACTATGTTTCCTCCCTCCTATCCCACCTCCCACTTGTTATGTTCTCTACTTTGATGCTGTCCCTTTTCAAAAGTGGGTGCTTCCAACTTCGCTCCCCTCCCAGCTTGCCCTCCCTTCCATCATCCTCCTCTCATCCCCTTCCCCCCTACTCTCCTGTAGGGTGAGATTACACTATACAGTGTATATTTCATACCCTCCTCAAGCCAAATTCAATGGGAATAAAGTTGACCCATTCCCTTTTGCCTTCCTATTCTTCCCCTCCAGTGTAACCATTTCCCCTTGCCTCTTCTGTATGAGATAGTTTACCCCATTCTGTCTCTTCCCATCTCCTCTCATTATATTCTCTCTCACCTCTTAATTTCACCTTTTAAGTATCATCCCTTCCTGTTAAATTGGTCCTGTGCCCTCTGTCTATGTATACCTGTAAACATATATAGACACATTTACATATGTATTCATGTGCACATATATCCTCATATATATTAATATTTATATTCCCTTCAACTACTGAGAAAAGATTCATAAGTTACAATTATTGTTTTTCCATGTAGGAATGTTAATAGTTCAACTTTGAAAAGTTCCTTATGGTTTCTTTTCCCTGTTTACCTTCTCATGCTTCTCTTGCTTCTTGTATCTGAATGTCTAATTTTCTGTTCAACTCAGTTTTTTTCAGCAAGAATGCTTGAAAGTCCTCTATTCCACTGAATGACCATATTTCCCCCTGAAACATGATACTCAGGTTTGCTGGGTAGGTGATTCTTGGTTTTAATCCCAGCTCCTTTGACCTCCGGAATATCATATTTCAAGCCCTTCGATCCCTCAGTGTAGAAGCTGCCAGATCCTGGGTTATCCTGATTGTGTTTCCACAATATTCAAATTGTTTTTCCTGACAGCTTGTAATATTCTATCCTTAATCTGGGAATTCTCGAACCTGGCTAAAATATTCCTAGGAGTTTTCTTTTTGGTATCTTTTTCAGGAGGTGATCGGTGGATTCTTTCAACCTCTATTTTGCCCTCTGATTCTAAAACATCAGTGCAATTTTCTTTGAGAACTTCCTGGAGCATGATTTCTAGCTTCTTACTTTGGTCATGGCTTTCAAGTAGTCCAATAATTTTTAAATTATCTCTCCTGGATCTATTTTCCAGGTCAGTGGTTTTCCCATGAGATATTTCACATTGCCTTCTATTCTTTCATTTGTTTGGATCTGTTTAACAGCATCTTGATTTCTCATAAATTCATTAGCTTCCATTAGCTCCAATCTAATTCTCAAGCCATGATTCTCCTCATTGAGCTTTTGAGATTCTTTTTCCATCCAGCAAATTCGATTTTTTAAGGCATTCTTCTCCTCATTGCCTTTTTGAGCTTCTTTTGCATTTGAGTCAGTCGTTTTTAAAGTGTTACTTTTCTCAGTCAGGCTGTTGACTCTCATTTCATAATTTTCTTCTATCATTCTCATTTTTCTTCCCAATTTTTCCTCCACTTCTCTTATCTGCTTCTTAACGTCCTCTATGGCCTGTACCCAGCTCATATTTTCCTTTGAAGCTTTTGGCGCAGCAGTTCTGACTTCACTGTCTTCCTCCTGTTCCATGCTTTTTTCCTTTTTGTCCCCAAAATGGGAGTGTAATGTTGGAATCTTCTGTCTGCTTTGTTTCCTTTGCCTGGTCCTGTCACCCCTCAGTCACTTGACCCCTGGGCTTTTTTGCAACAGTAGGACTCTGCCACCTGACAGGAGAGCTTTCGTCTCAAACGCTGGGGTTTTCTCAGTTGCCGGTGGTATTAGATGGATACACTCTCTGAGGTCTCTACATACTCCGGCAAGCTGGACAAACACCTCAGGACCTCCACCCTACTTGGCATTCCAGATCCAAGCAGGTTAAAGCAAGAGTGATTACCCCTCAGACTGGTGCTTGGTCCTTGTACACTCTGCAGGCCAGGAGCTGAAGCTGCCATGTGGCTCTGGCTGGCTGTGCTGCAGCTCAGCATCTTCTCGCCCCGGGGGGGGGGGGGAAGGCAAAAGCCATGTACTCCTAGTTTACTGGTCCCAAAGTCCAAACTGCACTGACCTTTCACTTTGTCCTTCACATCTGTGTGTTGATAAATCTTGAAATCCCTACAGCTGCTGCTGATCTGGAGTCCCTCTGGCTGGGGCTGGTCAGGCCCTTCCTGGGTCTAAAGCCTCAGGTGGGGCTAAAGCCTCTGCATGGGGCTGGGCTTGGCTCCCAGAGTGATGTGCTGGATTCCTGCTGGCCTGCCGGGCTGTCCTCAGTGAGAGGTTAGCTTCTCTGTGTCATTTTGTGGGTTCTGCAGCTCCAAAGTTTGTTTAGAGTCCCCTTTTTACATGGGTTGGGGAAGGTGGAAGCCGGGGCCCAGGGAAGGTCCTGCTTCTACTCTTCCATCTTGGCTCCGCCCCCTCAGCATTCCCTTCTTATCAGCCCCCCTTCCTTTTCATTCCTTTCCCCCTTACTTCTTCCCTCCCTTCTAACCACCTCCCCCTTTTGGCAATTCTTCCTCCCTCCTATTGCCTGTAGGATATTTTTATACTCAACGTAGTGTGTTATCTCTTCTTTGCACCAGGAGTGACAGGAACAATCCTCATGCAATGATCCTCTCTCTCCCCTCTTTCCCTCTATTATGATACATTTTGTGTCTCTTCTCGATAGCGTCCTATGCTTAACAGGATGTGTTATTCCCTTCTTGCACCAGAACCAATGAGGGAAAAACTCATATAATACTCGTCTCCCTCCCTTCTTTTCCTCTGCTATATTGTTTTTATACCTCTTTTTGTGGCATAATTTACCCTTTTCCACTTCCTTATTTCCTCTTCTTCCATTGCAGTATCTTTGTAGCTCTTAATAAGGTTTTATTTTATTGTCATTTTGTGTAATTTATACTCATATCCTCTACTTGTGTATAAACAGTTTGCTCTTATTAAATAACAGGGTGTGTATATGTGTGTTTTCCTTGTTTACATTTGTGTCTTGTGTCTTGTAATTGGAGGTTGAATTTTCCATTGAGCTCTTGCTTTTTCATCAGGAAGGTCTGGAAATCTGTTATATTGTTGAATGACCATCTCCTTGCCTTGAATAATATGTTCTTTTGCCTTGCAAAAAATTGCATTCCACTTCCTCTGATCTTTCAGAGTAGAGGCTGCCAGATCTGGTGCAATCCTCACTGTGGTTCCATAATATTCGAATTGTTTCTTTCTGGCCATTTGAAGTATTTTCTCCTTTACCTGGTAGTTCTGGAGTTTGGACAAAACATTTCAAGGGCTTTTCAATTTAGGATCTCTTTCAGGAGATGTCTGGTGGATTCTCTTGATTTCTATTTTACCCTCTGGTTCTAGTATCTCAGGACAGGTTTCCTTGATGAGCTCTTGGAAGATGTTACCCAGGCTCACTTTTTCATCATGATTTTCTGGTAGGCCTGTGATTCTCAGATTATGTCTCCTGGATCTGTTTTCCATGTCAGTTATTTTTCCATTGAGATATTTTACCTCTTTTTCTATTTTGTCATTCTTGATTTTTTTTTTTGACTAATTCTTGGTTCCTCATAGAGTTATACACTTTAATTTGGTTGACTCTAGTTTTTAGGGAATTATTTTCCTTGTTTAGTTTTTGGAGCTCCTTTTCTATATCACACATTTTTCTTTTTAAGAAGATGTTTTCTTCATTGTAATGTTTTTCTAATTTTGCAATTTTGATTTTAAAAGAATTATTCATTTTTTCTTCTATCTCTCTAATGTGGTTTTCAAAGTTCTTTTTGAGCTCATCTAAGAATGCTTTCTGTGCTTGAGACCAGTATTCTGTTGAGGTTTCAGCTGTGGTTGTGAAGTCAACACTGTACCCCTCTGAATTTGGTTCCTCCCTCTCAAGAGAGTAGGAGTCCAGAGTCTTTGTCTTTGCAGTCTGCTTTCTATTCATTTTGAGTCAGGGCTCTAGCTGAACCCTTTCTCTAGGGTTCCAAAGCCTTTACTGTTTAATGTTTTGCCCTGGGGCCATAATTACCATGTTTTCAGGGTCAGAGGGGGTTTTGGAGAAGTCAGGGTTTACTCTGCCATCCTATTCCCTGGAGGTCCAGATAGGAACTTTTTAAATTTCTGGGCTGTGGACTGGTAGTCCCAGGAGTAGTTGCTGCCCCTGCCAGGGGCCCTGCATTTGACTCTTTCCCTGCTCTGTTGAGACCCAGCCCTTTCAGTGATAGGCCTGTCAGTGGTCCTTGAAGTTGGTGGGTCAACTTGCCACCATGGTGATCAGGCATCATCCAGGTCTCTGTCTGGGTGCTGCAGCCTATGGGCCTCTGTCTACTTTGTTGTCTTTCTATGAATTTTTGTTTTGATCTTCACTGTCACCATAATAACTTCATATAGTCATTATTTTTCTGCTGTTTGCTCATTTTTCCAGTATGTTTCTTGACTTTTAATTCTATGCAAAAGTGACTCTCTGCTTGTGGAATGGAGAGGGCACAGTCCCAAGTTTCAGGGTGTTTGTGTGGCAGTTTTCCCAGATAATTCTGAGGATTTGTAACATTTTCAAAGTTGTATGATCTAGGGAGAGGTGTGCTTACTTCTCTACTGTTCTGGCCTCTGGTCTGTGAGCAACCACAAGTACTCTTTTCTTTTCGAGAAATACGACTAGGTCCCCTGCTCCTCTGTGAGCATGGACCAAATTTGGTGAGTATGGCTTTATTTTTTTAATATTAAATTAAATTTAAAATGTAAAATATATATATATTTTTTAAGAACAGAAATGCATTTTCTCTCACTCCCAACCTCTACCTCACTGGAGGAAAAAATAAATGCAAATTTCTTGTAACAAATATGTCTATGAAGTTACTTTCCATTATGTTTGACAAATCCAGGGATATACACATGTTTTGAGTGTTAACTATTGTTAATGGTGTAATAGCAACTAAATATTCCATTTTTAAAAATCTTTTCATTTTATAAATTTCTGCTGTGTGCTCTAGGAACTTTTATCAATATTCTTCTTTTTTGGGAGACATGGAATTATCATTTTTCTAAATCTCTCTTTGGGTGATATAGCCTATATTTTCTTTAAAATATTTTCATTAGAGTATAACTGTGTAAATTATTTAAAACAAAGTAAAATAATTAATCTTATTGACATAAAATCCATGTTACATAATTTTTACATATCAAAAACTTCAATATATAATCTGCTATCATTTATGTTTAATCACTCATTTTGTATATTTTGTCATTAAGTTCACAAAATATCTACATAACACTGATTCTTCAACATGAAACCACACATCAATAGATATTATGTAGAATTTTAAAGGACAGCTTATTTGTCTTTTCTAGACTTGATTATAATTCATAGGTTTTTAGTCAAGCTTTAAAAATGTGAATTCTTAAGTCAAAATATATGTTTAACTCTATCATTTGAAAACAAACAAATCCAAAACAAAAACTTTCTTAACATTTCATGGCATGGGGCAATGTGGCAAGTGTGTGTTACTATGTTCCATCACTATTTGAAATTTTTTGAAATGTTGAAACAATTCGCTTTTTAGTATATCAATATATTTATCAGAGTTCATCATAACTTCAATGAGGACAAAATTTTAGGCAAAATGAAAGTAAAATATTCCTCAATGTGTTTTGTGGAGAGTCAATTTTTACAGTTTCATGAAGATGCTCAAGGTCACCCTGACTTCTATTGACAGTGGAATTCTTATGGTCTTAAATGAAAAAGTTAACTGATTTTAAAAATATTTAATCTTTATGATTCTTTTATGATCTTTATATCTTTTTCTTCTTGATAGCAATAGTTAGTTGTTATTTTTTCTCCTCTACTGCTCTTCTCACTCTCCTTTAAACTTTAAGAATACAATGTAGAATCTATAACATTTTTTAGATTCTAGGTCCCTTTGAATGTCTTTTTTGTTCTTCTGAATATTAAATAAGCTATGTTATGGCATTAGTTTGTTGTTCTTTGAGTTTTCCTTTGCACATTCTGGTGCCTGATCTTATTTTATGGTAGGCTTAAAGGGCAAATGAATACCTTGACTTCTTTTCACCACATGTTACTGCAATATATTTAACATTGAAGTACATACTTTAAAAGCTACAACTTTTGCATATTTCTTTGGAGAAATATGCATTTTTATAACAAAATTAAAATATTGCAAAAGAGAGCAATGAATGTCTCAAAGTCAAGCATTCTGTTGACAGTGAACTAACTGAAGGTGGAGCAAACAGTTTATTCTGGTATCATCTGGTCAAGGTAAGATTTCTGACAAGCATATACATAAGACCATATTATCCAAAAATGAAGCAAAATAAGAATGACTGACCCCTTCAGTAATTTACACAATATATTACACTCCATATATGAAGGATTTCATTTCTAAAGGTGAAAGTATATACAAAGATTGATATCATGTAAGTGTTGGTTGCTTTAAGAGTGTTCTTCCTTTTCAGTTTTGATTCATGAATGGTAATAAGTCTAATAAGTCTCTCTCTCTCTTTCTCTCTGTATGTATATATATATATATATATATTCAATCATTATTATTTCTGCTTGATATATCTTGTTTAAAGCAAATAAAGATATTTGTAGGTTTCAATTTCATCCTTTGCTCTAATGTGACCTCTACATCCAAGTTTCAGGTATGTACTTTCTACTTTTCTGTGACATATATTAAAATTTCAAAATTCATGTGATCCACATGATATTTTGATATCACTGGAGAAAGATTCCATAAGACTAAGATTTTTAACTTGTTTTTCAGTAGATCATTATAGTCACTCTATTAACAAAACAGATGCATGTCAAGACACAACACAAAGCCCTGTGATTTTTGGTTTGTTTGCTCAATTTCAGTGACAATTCAATGCATCTCCCAGTTTTACAAAGACCGGGTTTGAACTTAGATTCTCTGATTTGGAATCAAGATATTTGATTGAAGATATGCTCTATTCACTTAAGGATCTAACCACGTCTCTATGATTCTACAGAGCAATTGAAGAAGTAAGAATATAATTCCTATACATCAAGTGTTTAATAAGATATTTTTATTGAAATATTTTAATATGAGTCATACTTGGTCCTCCTTGGGAAAGATGTCATTTAATTTTTTGGCAAGACAAAATCATGAATGACTTAAACAGGTTCCATTAAAAATAGCATATTTTATTGAATTATTCTAATCATTATAGTGTGGGGGCACACACACACATACATCAAACTGTGTGTGTGCCTATGTATGTGTTTCTAGCCAGTAAGTTATACCCCACCACATTTGAAAATTTGAGCCAATAATTATGAATCATATCTTCTTATCTCTCTAATTTTGTAGAGTCACTAGAGTTTTAGTCACTCCCCTTATAATTCTGTCATTCACTATTTTAGAGGTTCATAGATGTACAATCTTTGGTTCAAGCCAACCTGTGTTTTTGGTTGAACTTCTTGTAATGACATAGCTCACAAGAATTTTCTGACATCTTCTTTCTTTGTTCATTTGCTTTGCCCCATGATCTCTCTACTTCTCAAACCTTTATTAGAAAATTTTTTATTGATTTCTTTTTAAAGAGTGGGTCTCCTTTTCCTACTGACTGAAAATGCAGAAGATACTAATGAGTCTGATCCCACTATTGCTTGACATTGCAGTTTGATATGCACCATTTCTAATCTGGGTCAATTCTCTCCTCCTTAGATAATTTGTTACTGCTCCTTCCCCTGGCACTAGATTCATCATCTTAAGGCTAGACTCGAATGGAAACTCTCAGTATAGTCCACCTGAAACCAGGATATCCTGTTTTCCCAACATCTGTGATTTCAGTCAGTGCTAAATTTTTTATTTTGTTCTTTGCAATTCATTGATTCTTTGTCTCACCTTAAACTTAACTTTTGCATTTAATTGATTATCAAAAGAATCTAGAATTTCTGTTTTCCTTTTCCTAATTTCTTCCAAAATATTTTTTCTTTTGCCTTTAATTGGACTATCTGCTATTTAAGTTTTCTGTTTTGTGTCATGTGTATATTCCACAATCTTTGAATGTCTTTCTGCCACCATTAATAGTTTTTTCAAGTCACCTTTTACCATGCTAGTGTTTGATATTTGTCTTTAAGAGTATTCTTTGATATCTCCACCATTATTACTGTAGTTCTTACCATGACAATGGTTGTCATTTAAACTACTGTGTGTAGATCCTAAAATGCTTTTAAACTTTGTGAAATACTGAGGGGGAATCTATTTGATTAAAAAAGATACCATCTCCCCCAACTCCAATTACTACATTTTGGTATAATTGATCTATTAGTTGTATTCATGTGAACAGACTAAAAAGATATTTTTAAATCTCTTTTCCAAAATAATTTGATACTTGGGTAACATTTTGTCATCTTTTTTTTCATTATTAGGCATAGCTTTTGTACTTAGTATTAAGTGAAGAATTACAATGACCTCAAGCCCTCTGTAAGGGCAAGCAGAGAAGTATTACACACCTTGTTTCAGCTACTGAATTAACACCTGGTTTAAGTTCAAGTTTCTTTTGAGCTTTGTTTCAAATCTGTTAAAGAAACAACAGAACATGTGAATCCCACAACTTCTGAATCTTAGAACTCATGAACTCCTGCAACAGGGAGGGCAGGAGCTAATAGCCATATATAAGGAGAGGTCTTGGCTAGAGACAACAAAACTGAGAAGAGGACTCTTGTGGTAGCAGAGTCAAGAAGGAAAAACTTGTGGTATCCCAGCACTGTGTGTACTCTGTGTTGATGTTTGTTTGTGATACTTTGTATAGAAGCCCTGGGACCTTACTGGAAGCCCTGAAAGAGGATTTTCTGGTTGAATTTTTACAGAAGTCCTGGAAGAAGGTTTTGGAGGTCCTGGGACTTTACTGATGATTTGTGCTGACCTCTTGCACCTTCTTTGTGGGTCTGTGTTGATTTCTAAGTTAATGATTTGTGTTGATCTCTTGTACTTTGTTTGTAGGTCTGTGTTGATTTCTGTCTTGATGATTTGTGTTGAGTTCTCAGACCTCATTGGTGGATCTGAGTTGATTTCACAGGCAGATAGTGAATTGATAATGGTGCCAGCAATGTGAATGCATAATATTGTGGCTCTGTCAAGCTTTGTCTTCCCAGAAACAGGAACTGTGAAGGCCTTGAGGTGTACTTGACACTGTGAAATTCAATATGGAATGGGGACGGGATGAAGAACTAGACAAGGAACTGGGAGCTGTCTGCCTTTGAACCTAGGTGACAGTTGGATCTGGGCTCATGGAAGAGGAACCATGGAGGCTATGAGCCAGCCTAAAGTCAAGCTGAAAGAAGACTTTACTTGGATACTGTGTACTGACTGAGAAGATTATGATTTACTGTGACCTAGGGGTGGAGAACTTTGACTTTTGTACTTTGTGAATTAAGGACTAAGGACTTTGGGATTGACTAAATAAATGTACTTTGCTCAAAACTATGTGACCATTTTGGTGATAACTATGTGGCATTTTAGTGATAAGTTGTTGAGTTGTGACACGGTGAATAATGTATTTTGATTTTCTATGATAAGTTGTAACATTCTGAATGCTATACCTTGATTTTCTGTAAATGTTTTGCTCTTATTTGTTATTGAATAAATAGAGAGTTAGCATACTATGTAATCAGAATCTTGAAAGATGTTCACAGCAGTGGTCCTCTGGAAAGCTGCTCATTCATGGTTTTATACCCTCCAACTTTTGTCTCTTGAGAATTTAATTGTACCCAAATACCATTTCTTATGCACCTAATCTAGGCTTAGACATAAAATTATTTTTTTGTGGTTGTTCTGTATGTATAAACAAATATTGTTTACAGAAGTTAAGAGCATTTGTGACAAAAGGCAGAATGAAGACGTTGCCTATATTTGGTGACATATTTCCATTTTTTTAAATGCATTACACTACATAGTATTATCAGATAAGAGATTACTATCTTGAATTCAAGTCATACAAGCTTGTAATTTGACTACTTTATTGGTCAGTACCATCTTCACTGAAGCATTTCTACATGGCTTATTTTTACCATCTTTATTTTTTCAGAGTGTCTTGCTTTCCTCTGGCACCTGAAGATAAAAGAGTAATATTTGCTCCATTTTCCTCTGTAACACTATGATGCATTGTTTTGATTTTTTTCCCTCAGATTTATAGGAAGTTTTGTCATACAGCCTGGAATAATAGCTCAATCCATTTTATTGCAGAGCCTAGTTGGTCAGCATTTTTAGCTACCAGTTATACCTTCAGAATTACCATAGTGGTATCAGGACATGAACATTTCTGACTGCACATCATCATGACCCTTATTTATCTTATATATTATCATCCCCCAATAGATTGCGCTTCAGGAATTATCTGCATCATTAATATTATTCCCCTTATTTACTAAAGCAGGGTTCTCAGACTTTTTATATCCTAGAACCCCTTCTCAGAATATTCTTTGGTGAAAAAGACCAAACATATGGGATTACAAGAGAAACAAATTATTATCTTAAAAGTTCACAGACATCAGAATAAGGAACTCCAGGCCAAAGATTCATTTTCAAAAGGATCATGATTCTCTCCACTAGGAATTCCAGAAAAATTGGCTCCTCATTTGTTTGTTTTTAATTTAGATTTAAATTATGTGTGTTACTATTAGGAGAAAGCTTTCCTCCCCTTAGTCCTTCCCAGAACTCTATGGATTTTACAAATGCCCAGATAAGGCAACTATAGTAGCCAGGATTGTACTTGGAGTGAATTTAAGTTCTTAATTTAAAATTTACCCTTTTCTCTGTTGTTATGTCTTCTCTTTTTTTAAGTCCAGAAAAACGTGTTCATTTCTAAAAGAGAACAGTATACCCAAAGTGGTTGGTAACAATTATCATTTTAGAGATAATGTATAAGCAACCAGAGGCAGCTACTGTGGAGGGCTAAGGAGAGAACTAATAGAAAATGAGGGATTTTTGGTATCAGCTTTTTTCTTATGTTAAGATGATGTTTTTTAAACCCCTAAGTTATTATTATAGATGTAAACATAATCTGTTTACTAAGCATTGATATTCTGAAATGTGTTTTAAGTATATTTGCATCTTATTTGACCAAATCACAGTAAAAGTAAATGTTATTTTATACTCACATGTTAGAACTGAAAGTAATCTAAGAACACATAATACTCATATTATTATTGGAAGTAACTTTAGAGATCAGGAAATCAAGACTTTCATTTCACAAAGGAAGATTGTGGGACTATAAATTTAGCATTGGAAGGGACCAGACCAGTTAGTCCAAGGCTTTTTAACCCAGCTGAGGCCTATGGACTACCAAGGGTTCTACGGAAAGGTTTTAGGGAGTCTGTGAATTTTGAGGGGGAAATTATCTCTATTGGAAATTTATTATTTCCTCCATCTATCTATCTATCTATCTATTAATTCTTTACTTTTTTTTTTGGAGGGGGGAAGGTAGGGCAATTGGGGTTGAGTGGCTTGCCCAAGGTCACATGGCTAGTACATGTTAAGTGTCTGAGGCTGGATTTGAACTCAGATCCTTCTGACTCCAGGATTGGTGCTCTATTCACTGCACCTCCATTTATTTAAAAACATTATTCTGAGAATTGGTCTCTAAGTTTCCCCAAACTGCCAAAGGAATACATCACAAAAATATTTAAGTGCTCCTGAGTTAGTACAATTCTCCTTTTACGGGTGAGGAAATTGAGGCCAAGAGAGGTCAAATGACTTGCCCAGTGTCACGTAGGTAGCAAGTGTCAGGGTTGGGGACCTGAACCCAGGTCCTCTAAATGCCAAATCTAGCACTCTTTTTGCATCATGAAATGACATGTCCAAGGATAATACAGGGCAGAGTTAGAACTGGACATCAGGTCCATTGGTTGAATTTTAAAATATAATTATATTGCACCTGGGGTACAATTTTCTTTACTTCTTTAGCTTCTTTTTAAAAAAAATAAAAACCCTATAATTGTATAATAAATTCAATGGAATATAGGATTTTTAATATAAAACTTTGTTTTTCAGGAATATTCACAGGCCAACACAGAAGTCTATAGTGTCATGGTATAGGTTACTTATAGTTAATCCCACTATTTCATCCTCTACCATTTCAGTGCTCTCTCCCCAACTAACCTCCCCAGCCTACTGGCTTCCCTATCCCTTGTACAACTCCAAGGGCTTCTTTTCTGCTAAATAAAAGACAAAAGTGTTTTCTTCTTTTGTGGAGCTTTTGGACAAACTTTCCTGTAAGAAAAGAGCTACAAAAAGGAGCATTTGGATGTATCTAGCTCTTCCAAGCTTGTAACTCCTATAACAGATCTTGGTAGTTCTCCCTCCTCATTAAAGCAAAAGCAGTTGGTGACACTATGTTACAAAAACAAACAAACAAATAAAACCAAAATACAAACCCCTAAAAAAAGAGCCACAAAAATCCCTCCACACCTAAAACATACAAAACCTCACACATAAACAGAAAAACACACACAAATTATTTTGCTGCTGACTGGTCGCATTTCTGTTAAGGCACATTTTCTCTCTGTGATGACTATAGCTGAGTTGAGGAAAGTTACCCACATGGCAATTGGAAGGTTTAATGATTCAGAAAAGTCAGGGCTAGGGTGTATTGGATTGGGAGATGTGTTACTATTTGGCTATTTAAATTCAATTCCATTCCCTGATTTCCTTGCTCTGCTCCCAGTTCCTTTCTCTACCTCCTCTTCAGAGGCATGGTAATGGATTTAGTGATTTCAGTAGTATTAGAAATATTCTCCCCTCCCTCTCCCTCCATTTCATTGAGGACTAAAATGTCTTTAGTGAAGGTCAAAGTCTTTCACTAGCCGATTGAAAATGAGGCTTCCAGTTGAAATATCTCTTAAACATCTCTCCCTCAACAGTGAAAAGAATACTGGAATTTCAATCAGAGGATTAACTTTAAATTTAGTTTCTGGCACTCTATAGGATGGTTATGTTATTTAACCTGATAGCTGGAAAGCAGGTTACTTACCATTCACTCTAATATGGTTGATTGGAGCCTTCCCTTAGAGAGAAATTTTTGATGGGGAGAGAGAAAGAAACTTCAGTCACTAGGGAAGATTCAGTGTAAGGAGGGTAGACTAGTGATGATAGTCAGAAATTCTGTCTACAATTTGGGTCTTACCTGAGTATTTGAAAAATACATAAAATTCTAAAAATGAGTAAGGGGAGGAGAGTTTTCTGTGATAATAATTCCAATGATTTAACCTGTAGTTAAGTTTAACCTTTCTGGAAAATAATTATGCCACTGATGAATGGCAAGGATTGAAAGGCTCCTAATATTTTAAAACATATGAAAGTATTTATTGTTGTATACAGGCAGTCAGACCTTTCTGGATATCTTATATTGTAACCTTTGCTCAGAAGAAAATGGAAATTCAGAAAGTACAGAAAGGCTTGGTAGAGGAGATGATACCCCTGCAGGGACTCAGAAGATAGAATTTCCACATGTATAGATATCAAGGGAATGCTCTCCAGAACTGAGCTTTTCATAAATTGTAAAAATGCGTTGATGATGATATTAAGGAATAGCTAATAGTTCAGTTTATATGAAATGAAGACTCTCTGAGTAGAAGCAGTCAGTCAAAAATAATTTGTTAAACATTTATTATGTGCTAAGGTGTATGGGGGTATTCAGAGAGAACAAGCACCTCTGGTGCAAGGGCTTGTAAAGCTCATGAGCTTTTGGTGTCCACCTATAACTCAACTCTCACCTGTGACTCCAAGAAGCTGCCACATGCACAATGAACACATTCTGGTAAAACCATCTCAGTAGTTGGGCTAAACAAAGTTGAGGATAATTGACAGACCACAAGCCCATTGGTGAGTTAGAGAAATGTCTGTCCAAAGCATGTGAAGACTTTTTCTGGTAGAATAAGTAGATGAGAACAATTTGTTCCAATGGCCATGAAGGCAGCTCGAGCAAGTTCTGTGGAGTACTTAGAGATTGGACAGACATCAAAAATGCCCAGGCATCCACTGCATCCCAGGCCATCCCCAGTCATCTTAATTTTTGTCCTACCAGTACACTTTGATGACTCCAGAAGAGCAAGTGAAGCTGATGACTTTGCACACCTTTGCCTCACTTCAATTCATGAACAAGTAAAGGTATCACCCATCCCCGACTATGTTACCCCAACATCACGATGTCATTACTCCTCTTTATGTATATATATATATATATATATATATATATATATATATATATATATATTTTTTTTCTTTTTGAAGGGGGGAAGGCAGGATAATTGCCTTGTTTCTAAGTGACTTGCCCAAGGTCACACAGCTAGTCACTGTTAAGTGTCTGAGGCCAGATTTGCACTCAGTTTCTCCTGACTCCGCGGCCAGTGTGGTGCTCTCCTCACTGTGCCACTTAGGTGCCACCATTACTCCTCTTTAAAGAGGAAGGATGAACAATGACAGGGATGACAGGGATAAAACGAAAAGCAAAGAAAGTCCTTGTCCTCTAGAAGAAAACATTTTCATGGGCTGGGGGAACATGTAATTAACTCAGTACACAACAATTTATACAGGAGAGATTTAAAAGAATATCAGAGGGAAAGACATACTTTGCTGGAGTGATTGGTGAGAAAAAAAGGAACAGTCCAGACCTGTTTCTTTTGTTGTTTTTAACTACTTCATGACCAAAGATTAGAAACATTGACTAATTACTTCCACTTTACACAAAGCATTTCCAGCTTGCAAATCAACAACAGCAAAAATCATAAGCACTAGAAGAAAACCAAAGGAACTGAGGAGCAAAAGACATAGTAAAAAAGTCCTTTGGATGTAAAGAACGTATCATCAATTTTGGAATTATTACATAAGTTCATGAAAGAGATAATTATATTGCTTTTAAAAATATTATAAATCTTTTGACTTGCGTTAGCATTCATGACTTAATAACGTCAAATATGTAAAATTGTTTGAGTTATTTGGATTTGCATTATGAAATAGAGGGTACTAGGTGGTAATTCAGAATGAGACC
This sequence comes from Petaurus breviceps papuanus, assembly GCF_028583685.1. Lineage (NCBI taxonomy): Eukaryota > Metazoa > Chordata > Mammalia > Diprotodontia > Petauridae > Petaurus > Petaurus breviceps. Next base: position 6,880,823 of record NW_027187368.1, on the reverse strand, counting down.
ACAAACATTAGAATCTGTAGATAAGTTATCTTTAAGGAATTTTAAGGGTTTAGTGATCAATATAGATTATGCAAGAAAATGGTAAGACAATACCTGCAAGACAAGAATAATGTGAACTCCAAATGGATACTCATTTTGGGATGACTTACTCTCCCCAAACCATCCTCAGTCTGCTAGTTGTGGGTTCCCAGAGCAAGAATACTACCACCATGCAAATACTCTCAAGCTTTCTCAGTGTCTTAAGGGTAAATGCATTGTGGAGGAATACACTCTCGCTATTCACCACTATTGCTCTTGAGATCTCAATGACATACTTCTGTTTTCAGAAATTAAGAAACTCATATTGATGACTGTAATGGTAATGGAATTTAAAGATTCCCCCGTATTGGCTTGGTTTTCGGATTGATTGTGTTAAAACCCAGAGCTTGTGAATCCCACTTCTGGGATGGACTTGTTGACATGAAAAGAGAGGGCTGAATTGGGAGAAGCTGGTGACGTGAGAGCTTGTGAATCCCACTTCTGGGATGGACTTGTTGACATGAAAAGAGAGGGCTGAACTGGGAGAAGCTGGTGACGTGAATTTAGAGAGGCACAAGCGAAGAGAGAGGCAATAGAATTTTTTGGAAGCAGCATTGTGGAAGCAGAGATTCGGAAAGGATTGCTGAGGGCCAGTTCGACCTGCCTAGGACTTTTGAGAGCTGCTACCCAGAGCTGCCAAGAACTGAGGAGACATGGCTGTTATGCTGATATTTTATCTGTCCGTTTTGATGTTGTTTTGCCAGATTTGTCCACTGATGAAGGACAATCCTGTTGTTGCAGAGGTCTTGGAACCTTGCTGTTGTTTCAGAAGCCCTGATGGATTTTCTTGTTGTATGTTTACAGAAATCCTGGAAGAAGGTTTTTCTAATGTTTTCAGGGGTTCTAGGATTGTTCTGCAGACAGAGAATGAATTAATGAGGACACTGTCAATGTATCTTTTGGCCTTGCTAAGTTTTGTCTCCCCAGGAAAAAGATTGCTGAGAACTTGCCTCAACTCAAGATGAAGAAAAGACCTCTCTTTGGGTATTAAATGTTGTGTTTAAGTTTGTTGTAACTCTGCAATAGATGGCCTTTTCAGTTGTAATCCAGGGGTGGGAAACTTTTGACTCTTTTGTTCACTGTGACTGACCAAATGAATATACTTTGTTTATGATTTTAAACTAATCTCCATTTGAGAAGAGGGACTTTGTGATTGACTAAATGAATGTAATGTAGTACTTGGAAATTATTGAATTACATTGGGTGAATGCTATATTTTGAATTATGCTATATTTTGATTTTCTCTGTTCTTAATTTGTCACTGAATAAAATGGAGATCAGATATGCTGGTATTCTGAACCTTGGGAAGTTGCTTTTGCTTGGCATTACAATGAACTGTTAGTTCTAAAACATCATCATTTACTTAACAACAAAAAGGAAAGCAAAACCAATAATATCACAGGCACACATTTAAAATACAGGAAAGATAAATATATGATACACTCCACATACATGTTGTCTACAAGTAATGCTCTCAATAACTATGGAAATGTGTAGAAATCTTACAGTGAAATGCACCAGTGAAGAAAAGTCATATGCTCAGGACAGCTCACAATTTTGTAACTATAAAAATTGCTGCATCCATGATATGATTCTTCTTCTCCTTCCCAACCTCTCTGTAATACTAGGTAACAATGCAAAGGTATATCTTCTCCCTTCCCTTCCCTTTTCTGTTCTCCATATTTCTAAAACATTTTCTTTCATTTCTCTATCTCTTATTTTTTGGAGTTCACAATCTGGATCCTCTTTGAGAACTGTGACAAATATGGTACCTATGGTGCCATATTATGCCTGTAATTAGGTAAATTACATTTGTCTCATAATTAGTGATCCATTTTGACTTCCATATTTCCTGAATAATTAATCTGTGGTCTCCAATTCTTCAGTTCACTTTTGCAATTGTTGAAGCATATTGCATTTTTCATTCACTCCAGTATTATAGAACTTGTCAAATCCAAATCAGAAACTACTGTTTCCGAAATCTGTGTCAGATATAACTTCAGTAACCACTTCTCTTAGAATTCCAAACAGTTCCATATTCCACAAAAGTGAACATAGCAAATCCTTTAATCAGAAGCAGATTTGTGCTTCAGACAAATGAAAGACTCCCTTGAAGGTTCCCTTCCCTACAGTAGAAACTACACCATGATCATCATCATCATCACCACCACCATTACCTTTAACAGCAACATTAACATTTGTAAAGCATTTTAAGGTTTACTAATAGATTTACATAACTTTTACATTTCTATCTTTACAACAATCCTACTAGGTAGATATTAATATTATTGTCATTCAAAACATGAGAAAAACGTGGTAGACAGAAGTTAAGTGTCTTGCCCAAGTTTGAACAACTACCAAGTGGCTCAAGAAGAATTTTAGCTCATATCCTCCTGAATCCATGTTCAATGATATTCCCATTGTACTATATTATATAGATTCTACAATGGTAGCATATAAAAATCTAGGGAAATAAAAAACAAGAAACCTAGGAAGTCATGACTATTGCTAACATTGTATATTATAAACTTATATTCTTTCATAATCTGATACATGGCAAATCAGCATATTTCAATTTTTAAAATATCTTCAATAATTTAATGAACAACCCATACTGAACAAGAATCTTGTCAATAATTGAACTGTTAACCATAATCACTGAAAACAGTCATAAAAACTCCAGAAGAACATTTTTAACAAATGTCTCCTACCAAATATACATAATATTTGAGGTAAATGGAATACAGAATGTTTAAAACATAGAATTCTGGCAAAATCAGATAAAAGTCACATGGGAACAAAGCAAGGACCATGCCATCCTGGTTGCTCTGTCTGATAACTGGAGATATATCAAGAATACTTTCAGTCATGTCATAGAGCTTATATCTCAATACTGTTATTCAACCTTAAAACAGTTATTTTATCCACCTATACAATACTACATAGAAGATTAAATAGAGAATAATAGTTGCAATAGAACAATTAACTGGCAGAGATAACTGGTCTTGGAATCAGGAACACAAGTTTGAATTTCACATCAAATACTAGTGGTGTGACCACGGACAAGTCATTTATTCTTTCTCAGTCCATTTCTTGACTGGAAGATGAGAATAAATAAAGTACACACCCCACAGGGTGGCTGTGAATATGAAATGAAATAAAATATGTGTAAAATACTTTGTGAGCCTTATTCAGGAACATACAAAAGTTAGGCATAGCAACTTGTCCTAGTGCCAATTCTCCTTGAGCAATGTTGAAAAAGATTATAATGAAATAATGATAATAATTATAATAAGAGATTTCTATCTCAACTTCATCATATGTGAGAACAACAATAATAGTGGTAATAATAAAATCTTTACATTTATGTAACATTTTAGAAATAAGGTCATGGGCCGTTCACATGGCTCAAATTATTTAGAAGGAGATAAATGACAACTTTTTTTTCAGAATAGGGATAAAATGTGGACATTTCAAATAATATATTTGGAATCATATGATACAGGTTGTCTCAACAGTTGATATAGTTTTCAGTTAGTAGCTATAATTGCTAATAATCATATACTGATTGAAACATATCATTCTTTGATTTAATAGCAATAATAGCTATTAAAGTTTTAAACAATACTAAGACTGTTAGGATGCTCTGTATTCAGATGTCAGATTTGGACAAGGCATCTTTTTATCATAGAATGTTACAGCTTTAAAGGACTTTAGATGCTAGATTTTTTTTAATTCTTTTTTTCCTATTTTGCAAATGCTTTATTAACTTCTGATTTACATTATTCATTTCTGCCAAATTTTGAGTTACAAATTTTCTTCCTGTTTTCCCCTACCCACAGCCCCCAAAATAGCAGTTCCATGGGATATCCCCTTCTCTAATCTGATCTCTCCCATATCTTCTCCCATACACCCTCCAATTTTCTAGTAGGGCACTGTGGATCTCTATGCCACAGTGACTGTATATCTTATTTCCCAATTAAAATAGTATTGATAATATATTTGAATATTTGATTTTAAAACTTTGAATTACAGATTCATTGCCTTCCTCCCTCATCACCCATCCTTACTGGGAAGATAAGCAGTTCAGTATAGGGTGTACATGTGTAGCTAATGCAAAACAATAACATAGTAGATATATTGTAAAAGACTGACTATATTTCCCTCCCTCCTATCCCACCTCCCACTTCTTCTATTCTCTACTTTGATCCCATCCCTTTTCAAAATTGGGTGCTTCCAACTTCCCTCCCCCTCAACCGGCCCTCCCTTCCATTATGCCTCTCTCATCTCCTTCCCCCCACTCTCCTATAGGGTGAGATGCCATATTTAGTGTGTATTTCATTCCCTCCCCAATCCAAATTCAAGGAGAATATGGTTGACCCACTCCCTTTTGTCTTCCTGTTCTTCCCCTCCATTGTAACAATACCCTTGCCTCTTCGATATGAGATAGTTTACCCCATTTGGTCTCTCCCCATCTCCTCTCATTATATTCCTCTCTCACCTCTTACTTTCACCTTTTAAGTATCATCCCTTCCTATTAAATTGTTCCTGTGTCCTCTATCAATGTATACCTGTCAACATATATACACATATATTCATTCACATATGTATTCATATGCCCATATACCCATATATATATATATATTCCCTTCAACTATTTTCATACTGAGAATAGTTCCATCAGTTACAATTATTGTTTTTCCATGTAGGAATGTTAGTAGTTCAACTTTGATAAGTTCCTTATGATTTCTTTTCCCTGTTTACCTTCTCAAGCTTCTCTTGCTTTTTGTAATTGAATGTCAAATTTTCTATTCAACTCTGCTTTTTTCATCACAAATGCTTGAAAGTCCTCTATTCCACTGAATGACCATATTTTCCCCTGAAACATGATACTCAGTTTTGCTGGGTAGGTGACTCTTGTTATTAATCCCAGCTCCTTTGCCCTCTAGAATATCGTATTCCAAGCCCTTCAATCCCTCAGGGTAGAAGCTGCCAGATCCTGGGTTATCCTGATTCTGTTTCCACAATATTCAAATTGTTTCTTCCTGCCTCCTTGTAATATTCTCTCATTAATCTGGGAATTCTGGAACCTGGCTATAATATTCCTAGGAGTTTTCTTTTTGGGATCTTTTTTTAGGAGGAGATCGGTGGATTCTTTCAACTTCTATTTTGCCCTCTGTTTCTAAAACATCGGGGCAGTTTTCTTTGAGAACTTCCTGGAGGATGATGTCTAGGTTCTTACTTTGATCATGGCTTTCAGGTAGTCCAATAATTTTTAAATTATCTCTCCTAGATCTATTTTCCAGGTCAGTGGTTTTTCCCATGAGACATTTTGCATTGAATTCTATTCTTTCATTTGTTTGGATCTGTTTAACAGCATCTTGATTTCTCATAAAGTCATTAGCTTCCATTAGCTCCAGTCTAACTCTGAAGCAATTATTCTCCTCAGTGACCTTTTGAGATTCTTTTTCCATCTGGCAGATTAGGCTTTTTAAGGCATTCTCCTCATTGCCTTTTTGAGCCTCTTTTGCCATTTGAGTTAGTCTATTTTTTAAGGTATGATTTTCCTCAGTCAATCTGTTGACTCTCATTTCATAATTTTCTGCCATCATTCTCATTTCTCTTCCCAATTTTTCCTCCACTTCACTTATATGCTTCTTAATCTCCTCTACGGCCTGTAACCAGCTCGTATGTTCCTTTGAAGCTTTTGATGCAGGAGTTCTGACTTCACTGTCTTCCTCCTCTTCCATGCTTTTCTCCTTTTTGTCCCCAAAATGGGAGTGTAATGTTGGAATCTTCTGTCTGCTGTGTTCCTTTGCCAGATCATTTTGCCCCTCAGTCACTTGACCTCTGGGCTTTTTGCTACAGTAGGACTCTGCCACTACACAGGGGAGATTTCGTCCCAAATGCTGGGGTTTTCTCAGTGGCTGGAGGTATTAGATGGCCTCTCTGAGGCCTCCACATGCTCTGGCAACACCTACCCTAAATTGCAATTCAGGTCCAAGCAGGTTAAAACAAGAACGATTACCCCGAGACTGTTTGCTTGGTCCCCCTACACTTTGCAGACTAGGAACTGAAGCTGTCACATGGCGCTGGCTGGCTGTGCCAGGTGTCTCAGTGGCTTCTTGCCCCAGAGGCAAAAGCCGATGCACTCTCACTTACTGGGTCCCAAAGTCCAGACTGCACTGACCTCTCTGTCCTTCTCATCTATGTGTTGATAATTCTGGGAATGGCCACAGCTGCTGCTGTTCTGGAGTCCCTCTGGGCCAGTGGCTGGTCAGACCCACCCTGGGGCTAAAACCTCTGGCTCATGCAGGCCTGGGCTTGCCTCCCAGAGCACTGCGCTGGCCAATTTCTGCTGGCCTGCTGGGCTGTCCTCAGCAGGAGGTTAGCTTCTCTGTATCATTTTCTGGGCTCTGCAGCTCCAAAGTTTGTTCAGAGTCCCCTTTGTACATTGATTGTGATGGGGTAGAACTTGGAGCCGCTTGGAGGTCCTGCTTCTACTCCCTAGATGCTAGAATTTTAAATATTGGTAAGAAGAAGATAAGAAATAATTTAGTCTATTCCATTCATTTTACAGATAAGTAAACACAAATCCAAAGGGATTAAGTTACTTGTCCTAAATCAAATAGCAATTTAATTTCAGGGTCAGAATTAGGATTAAATTTGTTGATTCTCAAGCCCATGTTATTTTTTTCTACTGAAGAGGGATAGTTTTGCATCACACATCTCAAGTAAATCATAAATTGAAATATAATGGTATGGAAACAGTTATTCTATAGAGGTAAAGAACACTAAACTTGCATCTTTCTGTCTCAGATTAGTTAATTATTCAGGCTTTTCTTTCTGTTGTTTCTAACATCACAGTAGTTTTATATTGTGTAAGCAGGTGACTATCTTGGCAGGATTGCAAAGCTAGGTCCATTTCTTGGGGGTTAGTAGTAAGCTATGAGAATTCATGGCCCAAATCTTTAGATCAGGCCATTAACCTCATCTGATCACTGCTCATGAGGGAGGCCTGCGTCATTTTGGAGATTAGAAGTATGTATGTGTATTTGTGTGTGCATGCACACACACACAGGTTATCTTGAAATGAAGAAACTTTTAAAATCTCTTAGCTTAGAGTTTTACATAATAGATATAATTATGGGAAATGTAGAGTTTAAAGATATTGCTAGCACATTGCTAGACACATAGTATATACTTCATGAAGTGAAATGTGGTTAGTTCCAACTGCATTCCACAAAGTTAAACCCCTATGGTGAATGTTTGGAGGCTTGGATTTTACTTAACACTCACATTGGACAAAGGTGTTCTGAGGAAATGTTTATTTCTCTTCCTGATTTACTAGTAAGAGCATGGGTGACCTGTGTCTCTGACTTTCTCTTAGACCCATTGTTAGCTTTACCAAATAGGAAAGTGAGTAAACTGTCTGTACTCTAGGACTGGGGTTCAATAATCCTGCTCTTTAACTCACTTTCTGATGACTTTCTGAACACCAACTGTCCCCAGAACTAGTGCAACTACTACATTCTCTCTCCTATTTACCTGGTTTCTTAGCTCTGGCCTCCTGGCCTGCCTTAATTTTCATGTCATTCTGAAGGGCTGAGATTGTCAAAAAACAAAATATTAATTATTGAGGACCTATTATGTACCTAACTCTAGACTGAGACATGATCCCTGTCCTCAGTGAGCCCATCATTTCATTTAAGATTAAAAATTCACATGCACATAATTTTACATGTATTAATATATTCATATCTCTCTTGTATAGTTGATAGTAAAATTATTATAGAAACAGAAAGAACTAGAGTTAGAAAGAATTTTAGAGGTCACTTGTTGAGTGTTCTCAACAAGAGGTTAACCAACTTTTGCTTGAAGATTTCTAGTAAGGAGGAAGCCACTGCATCCTAATTCAAGTTTATTCTACTTTCAGAGAAGTATAATGGCTGAGACATTTTTTTTCTCCTTACATTAAGCTTAAATTTGCCTCTTTGCAACTTGTACCATTGCTTCTGGTTCTGCCCTCTGGAGTCAAACAAAAGAAGTCTAATTTTTCTTCCACATGACATCCTTTTAACATAATGGGAGAGAGCTATTATGCCCCTATCGCAGACTAAACATTTCCTGTTCTTTTGTTTAGTTTTGTTTTGAAGGGGGGAAGGCAGGGCAATTGGAGTTAAGTGATTCGTCCAAGGTCACATGGCTAGTAAGTGTTAAGTGTC
>NW_027187368.1:6821961-6872510 GCF_028583685.1 Petaurus breviceps papuanus | reverse complement strand
TCTGAGGCCAGATTTGAACTCAGGTCCTCCTGACTCCAGGGCTGGTGTGCTATTCACTGCGCCACCCAGCCACTGCCACCATTTCCTGTTATTTTGAATCAATTTTCTCATGGCATAGACCTGGGATCCTGGCTATACTCATTCTGGGTATCCATCCTGATATCTATGACTTCACTAATATTGTTTCCCAAATTAATTATAATACTGAGCAAGATTGAAAAATGGGACTATCCCATCAAGGAAACGAGAAAAATATTAGGTGTTACTGTGGGCCAGTCACTGGTAAATGCTGAGGATACACATACAAGCAAAAAGAAGTATAGTACTCTCCCTCAAGGAGTTCATATTCTTACAGCAGAAGACAACACAGAAAGGAGAGCTGAAAATAAGGGAAAGGAGGAAGAAACATCCGAGTGCGTAGTGCGGGTGAATGCCAAAGAGTGAATAATGGCTGTCCTGATTCTCTTGCTCAAGATACATGGTCTGTGAAGAACTCATCGATGGGACAAGGACTGAAGTAAAGGAAGCTGTGTTGTGATGGTCATTCTTGAAAGTTATGTGTATTTTGATTGAGTCAGTCAGTCAATAAGCACTTATTAAACACTTATTATGTGTCAGTTATTGTTATGATAAAGGGAATGTAAGATCTTCCCTGCCTCTAGGCCCTTTGATAGACTTAAATAGCTCTTAGAACCTTCCTTGATTCGAAAATATACTCTTCCCCTGAAAGGGTGAATGTGGTCATATGGAGCCTGTGGTGGGAGGCTTCTTTTTCAGGAATGCCCACATCTTGATACTCAGTGATTGGTCAAGAGGGTTGTGACATTCTCTGAGCGAAGAGAAGGCTATATATGGCCTGATGTGAGATTTTGCTTTGGGGCTCACTTTGAGAAGAGTTTTGTGATTTGACCAGATAAGACTCTGGACAGCCGTTGAGCCCCCTGGTTTTGAAAACCCAGATGTTGGTGCTTCCCTTTCTGGTAACTGACTAGGTATGGATGTAATGGTGAGACAGCTGGAAACCGGTCTTCTGATCTTTTTCTATGTCTGCTTGTAAATTGTTTGTATTCTCTGAAGTTCAGGGGTCTGACTTTTTCCCCTGAACTAGGTAAAGCAAGATTGTTAAAAAAAAGTGGCAAAAGACAACCTCTGCTCCTAAGGGGCTCAAAATTTACAGAGGACAACAAGTAAACAAACATATGCAAACAAGCTATATACAGGGGAAAATAGGAAATAATTTTAAAAAGAGGGAGCATTAAAAGGGATTGAGGAAAGGCTTTCTGTAGAAGATGAGAGTTTGCTTGGGACTTGAAGAAGGTCAGGCAGTCCAGTAGGCAGATATGAAGAGAGAAAAGATTTTAGGTATGGGAAACAGTCAGAGAAAATACCTGGAAATGACATATGGAGTGTCTTGTTTGAGGAACAGCAAGAAGGCCAGCACTAACACAATCAATATGTAGAGAGGAGTAAGGGGTAAGAAGACTAGAAAAGAAAATGAAGGGGTGGAGCTAGGTCATAAAGGGCTTGAAATGCCAAACAGAGGATTTTCTATTCGATTCTACAGGTCACAGAAAGGTACCACATTTTACTGAATAGAGGGAATAACATTGTCTGATCTGTGCTTTAGGAAAAGTCACTTTGGCAGCTGAATGGAGGATGGATTGGAGTGGGGAGAGACTTGAAACTGGCCAGCCCACTAGCAGGCTATTGCAATAGCTCAAGCATGAGTTGATTAGGGCCTATACCAAGATGATACTTGTATGAGAGAAGAAAAGAGAGTATTTGAGAAATTATGCAAAGGTGATGTTGAGCAGATCTTTGCAACAGATTGGAAATAGTGGGGTGGAAGGAGAGACAGTAAGGATATGATAAGGGCACTAAGGTTGTGAGCTTGAAGGACTGGGATGATAGAGGTTTTATTGAAAGTAATAAGTAAATTAGGAGGGGAGAGGATTTAAGGGGAACAATATAGTTCAGTTTTGAACATGTTGGGTGGAAGACATCTGCTAGACATCCAGTTTGAGATGTTGAAAAAGCAGTTGAAGATGTGAGATTGACAGTGAACAGAAAGGTTGGGGCATGAAAGATATATTTGTGAATCATACCATAGAGATGGTAATTAAATCTGTGGGAAATGATGAGATCATCAACTGAAATAGTATAGATGGAGAAGAGAAGAGGGCCCTGTATTGAAAGTGCAATGTAGCTCCAGATCATATTAGATTTTTGACTGCCATATCATACTGTTGACCAAAACCCCCAGTTCTTGACCAAAACCATCAGACAAATTACTCACAATGTTTCTCCCATATTGGTCTAATGAAGTTTATTTTATGGACACAAGTATAAGACTTCATATTTATTCTTAATAAATTTTATCTTATTTGATTTGGCAATATGTTCTGACATGTTATAAACTTTATTTTGTCTTGATAAGTTATCAATAGATTAACTATTATTTTAGGTTTACGTCATTTATGATTTTTGAAAGGCATGACATTTATTAATATCCCCTTCACTATTAAAAATGTTCAAAACTAGTATTTTTTTTTACATATTGTTATTTGTCCTTTTTTCTTGAAGAGGAACATGACATCAGGGAGGTGATGCCATGACAAGTTAGTAACTTGGATTTAAGTGAAAGAGGACTGTGCAAAGTCACCAGATTTATTTTTTTTTCCTCTGGAGTCTGTCCAGTGGTGAGATATGTATCAGGATGACTGGAGATGGCCCTGTATGCGATGGGAGATCTTGGCCTTTTTTAAACTAAGGTCTTTAACAAGTTTCAGTTTTACTGAGGCAACACCCATTTAGTGATTAAGGCTAGGAAAGAAATGAGATAAAGAAAGGCCTCTTGTGCCTAGTCAAAAGAAAATTGAGGTTCAGGTGACTGAAGAGACTTCTAAAATGTCTTGTAGCTCCTAGGAGAGAGGAGAGTCAGAACCTGCATTGAGGTCTTCAGACTTTGTACCCTGTGTCCTCTCCACTGGGTCATGGAAAAAGCAGAGATAACTAAAGAATAATTCTAGCAGGAATCAAGTGATATATAGTATCTACCTGGAATGTGGATGAAATAAAAAATTAGATAGCTTAGATTGAACTTAGTGTATTTTACCTCAGATATTTCTAACTTTTAGATCTTTTAGGTCATCCCTGAATTTATCTAAATTTTGTTTGGCCATATTTATATTTGGTGTCTGACATTTCCCACCTCACTCCCCCTTGGGGTAAGGATTCCCTGTATTTTATTCTCTTTGTATAAATAAAAGAACATAAGATCAAGTTGGGACATTAGAATATAGATTATTCAAGCTAGAACAGACCTTGAAATTTTGAATGTTGGGATGTACAATGGTAGAGTAGAAAGGGACTTTAAAACATTCTAACATTTAATACTGAATGTTAGCTCTGCAAGGAACCTTAGAATATAAAATGTTCAAATTCAAATGGACCTTAGAGATCATCTAGTCTAACTGACTTGTTTAAACTGAAGCCCAGAAGAGGAGAAATAATGTCCAAGGTCACATAGTAAATCTGAATCCGATTCTGCGAGAGAGCCCTGAGCTGTGACTCAATCTGTGCTTGTTTCACTTCATCAGGTTGTAAAGACCTTGTGTTTTCCTAAAGCATTCCCTTTGACTTGAACAAAATCTCTTATTCTGGTGTTCAGGGATTTGATGAAAAAGCCCAAATTCTGCTTTCCATGGTCCTAATGAGTTGACAGGAGGTGACATGTGCATTAACAAGCATTTGACACTTTTTCCACTGCCTGCGTGAAAGGCAGACGGTGAAAGAACCATCCTCATCCAAACTCCTTTCTCTGTGCCCTGCTTTAACAGCTCAGCACACTTTAGTAACATTGTTCGCACAGTTTTGAGGGCTGTTATAGCAAAGTATCATTGTGTATTGTGGATAGGGATCCCATCAGCTTCATTAGCCTGCATATGTCTAAGGAGAGTTCACATGTAATGCCAGCATTTTTATTTGTTCCTTCTTGATGTGGATTTTTTTGGGGGGGGGAGGGTAGTTTTGTGGCTGATTAAACTGGGATCATTAACTTACACAGCACACAAAATACACTATGGGGAACCATTCTAGTCCCAGCCCCCAGGGAATAGGCTATATAATAACCTAATAGTTCTTCTCCAACTCTGTAGGCTCTGTCTCTAATTAATAATACAGCCCCAGTGCTGTTTTTAGTAATTCTTCTCACATCATTACTACATCAGCACCCACAAGGGAAAGAGAAAGACTTTAAGTTATTCTTTGCTTCCACAATTCCAAATTTCCTCACCCACAATTCTGCCACTTTAAGAAATCCCAGCCAATCACATCTCACCTTGGACACTCACCATCTACTAGTTTGTTTTTGTTTTTTTTTTTCTAGTCAGGTACTGGTAGAATTGTATAGTAACAGAGACCCAGCCTTGATGGACTAAGGAGATATAATCTGTCAATAAACATTTAATAAGCACCAACTGGCAATATGCTAAATGCTAGAGACACAAATAAACAAAAGACAGTCTCAATTTTCAAGGAGCTCACAATCTAAAAAGGGATTCAAGAAAAAAAAAACACAAATATATATGAACAAGCTATACACAGGATATGTATGGAGGGAAGGCACCAGAATAAAGAGAGACTTGGAAAAGTTGCTTGTAGAAGATGGGATTTAGTAAGTACTTGAAGGAATCATGGGAAGTGAGTAGCTGGAGATAAGTGGGGAGAACATTCTTGGCATGGATTGTAGTCTGTACGGCCAATGCCTTATTTGACTTTGAAGAAAAGAATGAGCTTGGAAAAATTCTGGTTCTAGGCATCAATTTCTTCATAAGTAAAATCATGGAATTAGACTATATAATCTTATTCATTCATTCATTTAATTTTTAAGGTAACCTTAAAATTCCTAAACAACTCTGAAATACTGTTATAAACTTCTAGATACTAATATGTTTCATTGCATAACTTTCAATGTCTCTAGAATTTTTAAATTTGTAACTGGAAAAGGTAAACTAATTCTCTTCTGAGGTAGCTAGGTTACATAGTATATAGAGTACTGGGCCTAAAGTCAGGAAGAACTGAATTCAAATTCGGATTCTTACTATCTGTTTGATTCTGACCAATAACTACACCTCTGCCTCAGTTTCCTTAAATGTAATATTGGCATAATAGTACTTAGCTCACAAAGTTGTGAAAATCAAATGAGATAATAATCTTAAAATGCTCAGCACAGTGCTTGGTTGTAAATACTACATAAAGTTAGCTATCACCATCATCAAAATCCCTGACACATAGTAGGTACTACATAAATGTTTACTATCACTTTTAATATAGTGCCAAGATGATAGATTAGAGGCAACCCAACTGAACTCTCTCAGTATTTCTTTCCAAACAACATTAAATAATGCCTCAAATCAAGTTTTCTGGTGGCAAAGTTAAGAAAAGATCAAGGTGAGACATCTTTCTACTCTAAGAAAACTTAGGCTAGCAGGAAACTGTGACACTGGGGTGGAGCCCTATTTGGAGAACAGATATGCAGTGGAAGCAACAGTGGCCAGAGCCCAAAATTCTGGGGCTCTCAGTTCAGAAGCAATAAGGAAGAGGGAAAACTGAGATTATGGGGGACTCTTAATGAGAACTGGCATTGATCCGTAACTCCACTGCCCAATGCAATTCCCAGTCTCCCTTCTAGAGTACTGGGTAGTGCTTCTGGTAAGTACAAAGGAGCAAGGAACCTGCTTTCAATACCAAGGGGAAAAAAAGGAATGCTAGTGCTTGTGGCTATAGGGAATTAGGGACTTTCCCTGGGTAAAGACCAGAGCTCAAATCAGGAGAGTAGTAACCACCAATGCCCAGATTATGAATACTTGGAAGCACCATAAACATGCAGACTCCCAGATCTAGCTCTGAAAGCAGTAGCATGAAAAAATTTGAAACTTGGTCCAGTGCTTCCCTACCCCCAGGTGAAGAGAGCCCAACTTTAGCATAAAGTTCAAAGTCAAGAAATAAGCAAGGAAATTGAGCAGACAATAACAACAACAAAAGAATTTAACCATAAAACATGACTATGGTGGTAAGAGAGATCACAACTAACTCAGAAGGGAAGATGATGCCGGCCAGTGCAGAGGAATTTAAAAAGCCCCTATCTGGACTTCCATGGACCAGGATGTCAGAGTGAACCCTGGGTACTCCAACTACCCCCCAGAACATAGTAATTATTGCCCCAGGGCAAAACTTTAAACAGTAAAGGATTGGGAACCCTAGAGGAAGGGCTTAGCTAGGGCCCTGCCTCAAAATTGGTTGAAAGCAGACTACAAATCAGAGACTCTGGAGTCCTACGATCTTGAGAGGGAGGAGCCAAATTCAGAGGTAGACAGTGTTGATTCCACACCCACAGCTGAAGCCTCAATAAGGAACTGGTCTCAAGCACAGAAAGCATTCTTAGATGAGCTCAAAAAGAATGTTGAAAACCAAATTAGAGATAGAGAGACAAAATGAATAATTCTTTTTAAATCAAAATTCCAAAATTAGAATAATATTACAATTAATGAAAACAGCTCCCTAAAAAGAAATATGTGGCCACTGGCTGGAGTGACTTCAGATCGCCAGCAACTGTTGCAATTTGAAGAATTATCAAACCATAGGTGCTAAGGACAAAGTGAGGGGTCAGTTCAGTGTGCACTTTGGGATCCAGTAGTTGGGAGTGTGGTTAGCCTTTGCCCCTGGGGCGAGAAGCCTCTGAGGCACCCTTGCAGTGCATCTGCCACTTAGCTTGAGCTCCTGGCCTGCAGATTGTAGGGGGACCAAGAGACCAGTCTGAGAGGTAATAGCTCTTGCTTTAATCTACTTGGATCTGGATTGCAGTCTAGAGTGGAGGTCCTGGGGTATTCAAACAGCTTGCCAGAGCATGTGCAGGCTTCAGAGAGGGCAACCAACTGATACCTTTGGCAGCTGAGAAAACCCAAGTGTTTGGAACGAGGCTCCCCTGTCTGGTGGCAGAGTCCAACTGTGGCAAAAATAGCAAAAGTCGAGTAATTGAGTGGCAATATGAGCAGGCAAAAGAAGCAAAGCAAAAAGAGGAACCCAACTTTACACTCCTATTATTGGGAGAAAAAAAGGATCAAAGCATGGAACAAGTGGAAGACAGCAAGGTCAGAACTCCTGCACCAGAAGCTTCCAAGAAAAGAATAAGCTGCTTACATGTCATAGAGGACATTAAGAAGGATTTTGAAAACCAAACAAGAGAGGTGAAGGAAAAATTGGGAAGAGAAATGAGAATAATGTAAGAAAATTATGAAATGAGAGTCAATAACCTGACTGAGGAACATAACACCTTAAAAATAGACTAACACATGGCAAAAGAGGCTCAAAAAGGCAATGAAGAGAAGAATGGCCTAAGAAGCCAAATTTGCCAGATGGAAAAAGAATCTCAAGAGCTCAATGAAGAGAATCATTCCTTCAGAATTAGATTGGAGCAAATGATGCTAGTGACTTTATGAGAAATCAAGATACTATTACACAGATCCAAACAAATGAATAAATAAAAGGCAATATGAACTATCTCATTGAAAAAAACCACTGACCTAGAAAACAGATCAAAGAGATATAATTTTAAAATTATTAGACTACATGAAAGCCATGACTAAAAAAAGAACCTAGAAATCATCCCTCAGGAAATTCTCAAGGAAAATTGCCCAGAGGCAATTTTTTGAACCAGAGGGCAAAATAGAAGATGAATGAATACACCAATCACCTCCTGAAAAAGATCCCAAAAGAAAACTCCTAAGAATATTATTGTCAATCCATATCTCAGATAAAGCTAAAACAAAAACTGATTGAATTGAAAGAGATATGGAAGGAATCTATATCCTGCTAAAAGGCACCATAGAGAATGAGGCAATATCATTACTTAACATTTATACACTAAGTGGTATAGCACCCAAATTCCTAGAGGAGAAGGTAATGGAATTAGAGGAAGAAATAGATAGCAAAACTATACTTGTGGGGGACCTTAATCTCCCCCTCTCTGAATTTGATCAATCCAACATCAAAATAAACAAGAAAGAAGTTAAGGAGGTAAATGGAATTTTAGGGAGGGTAGGTATGATAGATATCTGGAGAAAACTGAATGGAGATTAAAAGGAATATACCTTGCTCTCAGAGGTACATGGCACATACACAAAAATCGACCATGTACTAGGACATAAAAACCTCACGATTCAGTACAGAAAGGAAGAAATATTAAATGCATCATTCTCAAATAATGATGCAATAGAAATTAAAGGCAATAAAGGGCCATGGAAAGATAGGATTAAAACTAATTGGAAACTTAACAATTTAATCCCAAAGAATGAGTGTGTTAAACAAGAAATTATAGAAACAAACTTCATTCAAGAGTATGACAATAATGAGAAAACAAACTAAAATTTGTGGGATGCAGCAAAGGCAGTTCTTAGGGGAAGTTTTATATCCCTGAGTGCATACATGAATAAATTAGAGAAAAGGGAGGTCAATGAATTGGGCATGCAGTTGAAAAAGGTAGAAAAAGAACAAATTGAAAATCTGCAATTAAATACTAAATTAGGAATACTGAAAACCAAAAGAGAGATTAATAAAGGTGAAATTAAGAAAACTATTGAAATAATAAATAAAACTAAGAGCTTTTTTTTAGAAAAAAAAACAATAAAATTAATAGACCTTAGTCAATACGATAAAAAAAGAAAGAAGAAAACAAAATTATGATTATCCATAATGAAAAGGGTGAATCTACCTCCAATGAAGAGGAAATTAAAATAATAATTAGGAATTATTTTACCAAATTATATGCACAAAAATTTGACAATCTTAGTGAAATGGATGAATATTTACAAAAAAAATATAAGCTGCCCAGATTAACTGAAGAGAAAGTAATTTACTTATATAACCCATCACAGAAAAATAAATTGAAAAAGCAATCAGTGAACTCCCTAGGAAAATATCTCCAGGCCAGATGGATTTACTAGCAAATTATATCAAACACTTAAAGAACAATTGATTTCAATACTCTACAAATTATTTGGGAAAAGTAGTGAAGAAGGGGTCCTACAAAATTGTTTTTATGACAGACACATTGTACTGATACCTTAACCAGGAAGAGACAAAACAGAAAAAGAAAATTATAGACCAATTTCCCTTGTGAATATAGAAGCAAAAATTTTAAATAAAATATTAGCAAAAAGACTACAGCAACTTATCATAAGAATAATGCACTTTGATGAGGTAGGATTTATTCCAGGAAAGCAAGAATCATTTAATATTAGGAAAACCATCAGTATCATACCAAAAATAAAACTAGCAGAAACCACATGATTATCTCGATATATGCAGAAAAGGCTTTTGACAAAGTACAACATTTATTCCTATTAAAAACAATAGAAAGTATAGGAATAAATGGAGCCTCCCTTAAAATAATAAGTAGTATCTATTTAAAGCCACCAGCAAGTATTATATGTAATGGGAATAAGCTAGAAGCATTTCCAAAAAGATCAGGGGTGAAACAAGAATGTCCACTATCACCCCTCCGATTCAATCTGATACTAGATATGTTAGCAGTAGCAATTAGAGAAGAAAAAGAAATCAAATTAGGCAAATAAGAGACCAAGCTATCACTCTTTGCAGATGATATGATGATAATCTTAGAGAATCCTAGAGAATCAAGTAAAAAAACTACTTGAGACAATAAATAAATATGGCAAAGTTTCAGGATATAAAATAAACTCACATAAGCCCTTGGCATTCCTGTATATTTCCAATGCAATCCAACTTCAAGAGATAGAAAGAAAAATCCCATTTAAAGTTATTGTAGACATTATAAAATATTTAGGAATCTTCCTGCCAAAACAAACCCAAGACCTATATGAATACAACTGCAAAACACTTTTCACACAAATAAAGTCAGATCTAACTAACTGGGAAAACATCAATTGCTCATGCCTGGGTCAAGCTAATATAATAAAAATGAAAATTTACCTAAATAAAATTACATATTTAGTGCCATACAAATCAATTTACCAAAATATTAGTTTATAGAACTAGAAAAAATAGTGACAAAATTCACCTGGAAGAGCAAAATGTCCAGAATATCAAGGGAATTAATGTAAATAAATGCCAGGGAAGGTAGCCTAACTATACCAGATTTTAATCTGAATTATAAAGCAGCAATCATCAAAACTACTTGATACTGGCTAAGGAATAGAGCAGTGGATCAATGGAGTAGACTGGGAACACAAGATTCAGAAGTCAATGATTATAGTAATCTACTCTTTGATAAACCCAAATACCCCAGATTTTGGTGTAAGAACTCACTATTTAGGGGCGGCCAAGTAGCACAGCGAGTAAGGGCACCGGCTCCAGTGTCGGACTGACCTGGAGATAGAGTCCCGGGCTCAGACACTTAGCACCCACCCAGAAACCCCTGGCCGTGTAACCTTGAGCAAGTTACTTAACCCCAATTGCTTAGGGGTGGCCAGGTGGCTCAGTGAGTAAGAGCACTGGCTCCAGTGTTGGGATGACCTGGATCAAATCTGGGCTCAGATACTCAGCACCACACCCAGAAATAACTGGCCATGTAACATTGAGCAAATTACTTAACCCCAATTGCTTTAAAAAAAAAAAAACTCACTATTTGACAAAAACTGCTGGGAAACCTGGAATGGTTATATGGCAGAATTTATGTATATGGCAGTTAATATGGCAGAAACTGGGTATAGACAATTATCTAACACCATATCCCAAAATAAAGTCTAAATGGGTGCATGATCTAGGTATAGAAGATGATAGTGTAAGCAATCTGGGAAAGTAAGGAGTAGTTTACCTGTAAGACTTATGGAGAGTGGAAGCCTTCATGACCAAACAAGAATTATGGAGCATCATAAAATGTGAAATTGATAACTTTGTTTACATGAAACTGAAAAGCTTCCATACAAACAAAGCCAATGTAATCAAGATTAAGAGGGAAATGGAAAATTGGGAAAGAATTTTTACAACCAATGTCTCTGATAAAGGCCTCATTTCTAAAATATACAGAGAATTGAGTCAAATCTATAATACAAAATATTCCCAAATTGATAAATGGTCAAAGAATATGAACAGGCAGTTCTCAGAGGAAGAAACGAAAGATATTTATAAGCATATGAAAAAAATGCTCTAAATCACTATTGATTAGAGAAATGCAAATCAAAATAACTCTGAGGTACCACATCTCACTGGTCAGATTGGATAAGATGACAAAACAGGAAAATGATAAATGTTGGAGTGGATGTGGTAAAATTTGAACAGTAATACATTGTTGGTGGAGTTGTGAACTGATTCAACAACCATCCTGGAGAGCAATCTGGAACTATGCCCAAAGGGCTATAAGTAATTTCACATCTTTTGACCCAGCAATACCACTTCTAGGGTTTTATCACAAAGAGATCACAGAATCATGAAGAAGACCCACATGTAGAAAAATATTTATGACCGCTCTTTTTGTGGTGTCAAAGAATTGGAAATTAAGGGGTTGCCCATCAATTGAGGAATGGATAGAAAAGTTGTGGTATATGAACGTAATGAAATTCTATTGTGCCATATGAATCGAGGAGCAGATGGACTTCATATTTACCTGGAGAGGCTTATATGAACTGATGCTGAATGAGAAGAGCAGAACCAAGAGAAGTTTGTACACAATTACAGACACAGCATATGTCTGATGACCAGCTTTGAAAGACTGGAATATTCTCTGAAATTCACGGTATATGTAAACTCCAAAAGCCTCATGATGGAGAGAGATGTCAACATTCAGAGAAAGAACTAGAAAGAACAGAGCTTGAATAATGCAGATTGAAGCAAATTACCTGCTCTCTTTCTTTTTCTTGTTTGGTTTGTTTTCTCTTTCCCATTGTTCATTCCATCTGATAAAATCCTTCTTTATAACCTGACCAATGTCTAATATGAAAATATCTGCAGATCCTATATGTGATTGTATGCCACCATGGTGGGGGGGGGGGAAGGCAAGGGAAGGGAAGAAAATTTGAAATTCAAAGAACTGTGGAACTGAATCTTGTAAACTAAAAGTAAACAAACAATTTAATAAAATAAAGACCAAAAAATAAAAAAAGACTAACCAAGAATAATACAACCATGTGAAAACAGCTACTAACAAAGCCTTAAAGAAAAATGTTAATTGAAATAAAGCCTAATAAGAATTCATATACTAGTTAAAGAAAGAGATAAAAAATGGTATAAGAAAAATTGGGGGGGGGAAATGAGAGTGATGGAAGAAAATTGTAAGAAGAGAATTAACAACTTGGTAAAAAAAAAAAAGGCAGAAAAAAGTGCTGAAGAATATAATACCTCAAAAACAGAATTGGCCTAATGGTAAAAGATGCACCAAAAATCACTGAAGAAAAGTACTCTTTAAAAAGTAGAATTGGCTAAATGGGGAAAAAAACCCAAATATGTACAATTGCAAAAAACAAAATAATTCCTTAAAAATAAACATGAAACAAGTGGAATCTCATGACTCTGTGAGACATAAAAAAGAAAAACAATAAAAACATCAAGAGAATAAAAAAAGGAGAAAATGTGAAATATTTTATTAGGAAAAAAGCTTACCTAGAAAATAGATCCAGGAGAGATAATTTGAAAATTAGTGGTCTACTTGAAAGTCATAATAAGAAAAGAGCCTGCACATCATTTTTCAAGTAATGATCCAGGAAAACTGTACTGAATCTTATATCCAGAGGGCAAAATAGGAATCAAAAGAATCCACAAATTCCTTCCTAAAAGAGATCCCAAAATTAAAACTATTAGGAATATTATAGTCAGATTCCAGAACTTCCAAGTCAAAGAGAAAATGCTGCAAACATCCAGAAACAAATTATCAAATATTGTGTTAGGAACACACAAGATTTAATGTATTCCACATTATAGGAGTGAAGGTCTTGGAATATGATATTCCATAAGACAAAGCAGCTAGGATTAGTAACAAGAAAAAAATCTACCCAATAAAATTGAGTATGATAGCTCAGAGGAAAAAGTGGATATTTAACGAAATAGAAAATTTTCAAACATTCCTTATCAAAAGACCAGTGCTGTTTAGAAAATGTGAGATTCAAAGACGACTCGAGAGAAACATGAAAAAGTAAACTTTAAAGAACAATCATGAGGGTCTCAATAAAATTAAACTGTTTACATTCCTATATGAAAGATGATACATATAACTCCAAAGAACTTTATCATCATTAGGGCAGTTAAACAGAGTTTAAATAGACATAGGGCATAGATGTGAATTAATTATGCTAGTTAATTAATTATGGAATAATCTTCCAAAATATGAGGGGGTAAGAAAGAGATATGTACTGGAAGAAGAGGGAAAGGAAAGTTAGAATGGGGAAAAAAATTAATATAAAGGAGGCACACAAAGAAGATCTTTTTTATAGTGAAGGGGAAAATGGGAGTTGGGGGGGCACTTCACACTCATCAGAATTGGTTCAAAGAGGGAAGAATATATATAAAAGTAACTTCACCAATAAGGAAATAGGAGGAGAAGGATAAGAGAAAAGTGAGGATGATAAAAGGGAGTATAGATTAAGGGAGGCAGGGGCAAAAAAACAAAATAAATCTTTGCATATTGACAGGATAAAAAGAAAAAGAGTAAAAGAAACAGAAGAAAATGGGATAGAAGGAAAAATAGTAATTCATAAATGTGAATATGAATGTGATGAACTCACCCATAAAGTGAAAATGGATAGCAGAATGGATTAGAAACTAGAATCAAACAATTTGTTTTTGATAAGACACACTTAAAACAGAAAGACACTGAGTTAAAATTAAAGGCTAGACCTTTTTCTAATATGCTTCAGCTAAACTAAAATAAAGGCAGCGATAGCAATCATGATCTCATATTAAGCCAAAGTAAAAAATAGACTTAATTAAAAGGAATAATTACATAAATTTTATCTTGCTAAAAGATAATAAATTAGTATAAAAAATTACATGAAGTATCTCTGATAAAGGCCTCATTTCTCAAATATGTACTGAATATAGAACTGAGTCAAATAAAAAAGATATATTTTCCCATTGATAAATGATCAAAGATATAAACAGGAAGTTTTTTGAATTCAGAGGTATCCAAGGTCATAAGAAAAAAATGCTCTAAATCACTATTGAATAGAGAAAGATAAATTAATACTCTAATATATCATCTCATAGCTATTAGAAATGACAAATGCTAGAGAGGATGAGAGTAAATTGATGACTTGTTGGTTGAGTAGTAAACTGTTGAAACCATTTTGGAGAACAATTTGAAGCTAGGCCCAAAGGCTAAAAATATGTACACACCCTTTGACCTTGAAATATAAAAAAGGTAAATTACCTATATGTAGAAAAATATCTATATCAGTTCTTTTTTTGTGGTGGTTAAAAAAAAGAAAATTGAAGGGATGCTCATCAATTGGGGAATGACTGAATAATTTCTGCCCATATGATCCTGATGGAGTATTACTGTGCTGTGGGAAATGAAAAAAGGAATGATTTCAGGAAAAAAGACATAAGACCTATATGAATTGATATAAGATTAAATAAGGACCAAAAAATCATTGTGCATAATAACAGCAATGTTATAATGATCAACTGTGAAAGACTTGGCTACTCTGATCAATACAATGATTCAAGACAATTCTAAAAGACCCATGATGAAAAAATGCTACCACCTTCCAGAAGGAAAACTGATGAACTCCGAGTGAAAACTGAAATATACTCCTCTCAGTTTATTTTTCTTGATTTAAAAAATGTCTAATATGGAAATATGTTTTTTCATTATTTCACATGTATAAGTGATATATTGCCTTTGTTCTCTGTGGATGGAGGAGGAGGTAGGAGGGAGAAGGGAATTTGGAACTCAAAATTTTAAAGAAAAAGAATGTTCATAATAAATTTTTAAAATTTTAAAAAATCTTGTTTCATTACCCCTCTATGAGTCTCAGTTTATTAATCTGTAAATTGAATAGGTTGGACTAGATAATCTCTAACATTACTTCTAGCTCTCACATTTTAGAATTCAGTGAACCTGTTCAGTGGTTAAATACAAATGTAGCCATCACTCAGAAAAGACTTACTTGGTAATTATTGGCAATGGAACATGTGTAGGGATTTCTCCCATTTTCTCAATTATTTGGGATGGATTCTCTGTTTCTCCTGTGATTTATTATGCTAAGCTTTGCTTTGGGTTCTCTGACAAACAAAGAAACCAAAATCAAGCAGTAACAACAAAAAGAATACATCTATCTATAATGAAAGTTAAGGTCCTTGTAACACAAACTCCTAAACTTGTCTTCTTCTTATCTTGCCTCATCTTCTTCTTCTGAATCTGATCTCTAAGTCTCTTGATATTATTCTGCCAAAGTATCAATTCAAGGGTGGTGTTTTGGTGGCATGTGAAAGGACCTCAGAAGCATATCTCTGGCATTTGAATGGAGGCAATCCTGTGGAGCAAAAGAGGGGCAGAATTGGGTATCAATGAGTGAAATCTCTCTACAGAGCAAGCTCTGAGTGAACTATGAATTCAACCTTATACAAAACAGGAACTATTAATAAAGAGTCCCACAATCTACCCCCTGCTATCAGTCTACTTACTGGAAGGAATTAAAGGTCGTGACATGTGCTGCAGAAGTTTGGGGCCTCTCTAGTACTTGTTAAATCTCTCTCCCCCCTCTTCCTCCACCTCCAGAAATCTTCCACAGGATGCTTTATGCCCTGGCTTGTAAATGAAGCCTGTTATTATCATTGAGATAGTGTTTTTATGGCATAAATAATGAGGTGAAACAGGGGAAGCGGCGTCGGCTGGAATTACTGCCTGAACTGAGATGGAAATAATCAATATGTCCTCACTTACAAATCTCATCTGCATGTCGACTCCATCCCGCTGGCTGTCTCCCTCCAGATTCATTTCACAGGAGGTCCAATAAAACATGCAGTTGGCATTGATCGCTTTTATCCATGGCCGTAGATAGAAATACATCATTTGAAATTAATAGGAGGGCTTGTGTTTATAACCCAGTCCCCAGTGAGTAGCCTGCACTGCAGGCCATTAGGAAAGCGTATGGCCAGTGAGAGATAGACTATTCACAGAGTTGCAGACACATGTTTGAAAGCAGTAGATTATTGCTTTTGCTTGCATCGCAGCTGGGCTTCCGGGTATTCTGAGCCCATTTCCTCCTCAGGGCTATTGCCTAAATCAATCCAAAATATTGTAATTTATAACTAAATCCTCTCACAATACTTGATCTTTCCTGACTCTTGAAATGGTTATCACTGGGATTAGAAGAGTTGTCCAAGGAGTTTATGAAAAAAAAATTAATGGTACCTTAAGCAGTAAATAATTGTTAAGAATATTATGAGTAGCCCATTCAATTTCCCTGGGGTTTCACAGCATCTTTCGTTGTTGTTGTTGATGTTGAAGGAGGAAAAAAAAATTGGGAACCACTGAATAGTGTTTTTTAAACTTTATAACTTACAAATCTCTTTTATACATATTGCCATATTGTATTTTCACAGCAGTGCTGAAAAAAATGAAGGCCAGGTGTTAATATCGCCATTTTATAGATGAAGGAACTGGGAACCAAGTCTCTCCCCATCTCATGTGCTCAACTCCAGCCCAAATGGGCTACTCTCTGCCTAAGAACATCATCTGTCTTCTCCCACCTTCATATCTATGACCATTTTATAGTTCCCTGTAACTGAAACGCATTCCCTCTGTTGTTGAAACCAAACTTAAGGATAATGCTACCTCCATTATGTAGCCATGACCAATTTCCAATGGGGGCAGTATATTAAAGGGAAAAATACTTTCACTTTGGAATCAGAATATATTGGTTAATATCCCGTATGTAAAACAACCTATACAACCTCGTCTATGCCATTTAACCTCCTTAAATCTCAGTTTCTTCACTTATAAAATGAGGAGGCTGGACTAGATGGCATCTCAGGTCCATTCAGGCTCTAAACCTATGTACTTTTAGTTTCGTATGCACTCTGTTTTACAATTATACAATATTTATTATTATTCATGTGTTTTATTTCCCCTTGTATACAGTAAGTTCTGTGAGGTTAAGGATACTATCTTATATAAGTTAATATTTCTTCTAGTCCTTGTCAGTTATCCTTATATAGAAGGCACCTAATAAATGTTTTTGAATGAATAAATGATGAATGGAAGATGTAATATGACCATACAAGTTCACATAGTAAGCGAAATAACTAAGGCCAGGAACCAAGCCATATGAATCATTTTTCAGGATTTATTACACGTGGTCTTTGAACATATGGAATAATCCCCATGTGTTCCATGATACTCTCAATGTGTATGACCTCAGGAACGTCACTTCAACATTCTGGGCTTTGACTCTCTAGTTTTAAAATGAGGACAATTATCACTTGTTTTACTAATCTCATAATGATGAGAAAAAAGCACTTTGTAAATGTTTTGTACAGACATAAATATGAATTGTTGCTATTTTAGAGAAAATAGTGAATATTATCTGTACTTTCTCTTGTCACATTTACTGTGAATTACTCTTCAGTCATGGACACTTTGTAGACACAGAATAAATCATGTTGCTAGTAAGCTGTTATTTGATTCCTTTATTTCTTGTGGGGTTTTAGATATTTTCTCTATATTTCATTGGCATACTAGTGAAATGACTTTTCTTAATGTTTTTCCACATCTTCTGGAACCCATGGCATCATCTATAACATTTTATGTTTATTTGTTTGATTTTATTTATATTCTCAGGTTGTTCTGAGGATTAAATAAGATAGTAATTGTGAAGTTCTTAGCACAGTGCTTGGCACATAGTAAAGACTATATAAATATTAGTTTTTGTTGTACTAAGAGGAGGAGGAGTCTAGTAGTAATAAGACTAAAATTAGATAAAAGTTATTATTTTATTTCTATCACTATTGATATGCTTGTTTGGGTTTTTTGGAGAGGCATTGGGGTTAAGTGACTTGCCCAAGGTCACCCAGCTAGTAAGGGTTCAGTGTCTGAGTCTGGATTTGAACTCATGTCCTCCTGACTCTAAGGCTGGTGCTATATTCACTGCACCATCTAGTCAGCCCAGTTTGTTTGTTTTTTGAGACTAGTTGACATTGCTTGAACTTTACTCTCTTCAGAATTGACTCAAAGAGGGAAACTAAGTCCTTCATCTTGGTTCATGTTGGAAATTCAGTAGCCATTCATGGCATCCACTGAAATGCTAATGGGCATAGAAGTTTTGAATTGCTGTTTCT
Organism: Petaurus breviceps papuanus; assembly: GCF_028583685.1. NCBI lineage: Eukaryota > Metazoa > Chordata > Mammalia > Diprotodontia > Petauridae > Petaurus > Petaurus breviceps. The sequence continues at coordinate 6,854,201 of NW_027187368.1, read as the reverse complement.
GATCTAGGCTGGTTAGTCTCTTCTTAGGCAACCTGGTAGCCCCTTGTTCCAGGGGGCTCACAATATTGGTGTCAGACTTAACACTCAATCGGCTCCAGTCCTACTGCAGCTCAAAATTCCTGAGTGCAAGTGATTCACCACTTTCCACTTCCCCAGTAACAGTGATGCTAGGCATGCCCCACCATGCCTAGCTCATTTTGTGTAATTTGAAAAGAAGTCTGTGATGGGGGATGGGAGTTACATGGAAATTGGGAAAGTGATCTGTCTATATATCCATACACATACATATATACACATATATGCACGTTCATATTTTGTATGCATATATGTATTTGTATATAATATATCTCTCTTCATATATGTGTGTATTGGTATGCGTACATATTTGCCTCTAGAAAAAATACTCACATATATATACATATATGTACATATACACATATATGCATATTTACCTCTAAAATCTTCCTAAAGTTTAATTGTAAGAGGACTCTTTTTTATGGGTTAGCATCATTTTCATCTTCATTATTGTTAGTATCAGTCATAAAACAAAATACAGACCCATGGTCAAACACCTGAGAGATTACCATGGTTGGTCAGTAGTCTATGTGGCCTACTTTGGTCACCTCAGCTATGGAATATGCTTTGGTGAACTTTCAGTTTTATCCTTTTTATAGTGTTTCATGTTTTACAATGTTCTTTATACAAATAATCTGATCGGCCTTCACACAGATCTTAACAGTAAGGCAGGTCAAGGTTTATTATCCATACTTAATAGATAAATAAATGAAACCTGAGAAAACTTAAACAGATTTTCCACAGTCATGGAGAAACATGGTACTCAAAAAAATTGAATCTAAGTCTTCTGACTCTTAAAATTTGGATGTTCTACTTCAGCATGTTATGTATGATCAATTCACAAAATATTATAAAGGAAAAAATCAGTCTTGAGTAAGATCTCAGATCAAGACCCACCTCTGAAACTAAGATCCTGTAGGATCTTAGGCAGTTCACTGGGCCTCAGTTTCCACATCTGTGAAATCAGAGGGCTGGGTTAGATGACATCTAAGGTCTTTTCCAGTATCAGACCTATGATCCTTAGCTATTTACTATATGTGTGACCTTGGGAATTTCTCCCCTCCCCCAAGGTTTCTCATCCCTCACCTCTCTGGGTCTTAGTTTCTTACTTGTGAAATAACAGTGTTGGCCTGCATCTTCTCTAAAATACCTTCTAGTTATCTATTCTATGATCTTTGAGGAGAACCACAATTTGGGATATGGTATTCTTTTGATTCCCTAATTCTACCACTGGTGGCTTACTTTCCTGTTTATATGTATGATGGCCAAAGCCCTGTATGCTGGCCTTCTTTTATTTAACTTTGTATATGCTATTTCCTCCCTATTTTATTTTAATTGCCTTGAGGTGGAGACAGTATCATTTTTCATCTTTTTATCCCCAGCACCTGGCACAGTGCCTCGTATAAAGCAAGTATTTAATACATATTTAATTTTATTTTAATTGAATAGAGTTTGCAATTTTTGTGATTTTCCCCCCACATGTTGAGTTAAGCCATTGGAGGGAAGCTATATAAAAGGCTATAAATTAATTCACCCAACATATGAAAAATATATATTAATGTGTTTATTGGAAGCAAAACAGTCTGGAAGGAATTTTCTATGACCCATTAGACAAATATTGTTTGTTCTGATGCTTATCATTTATTTAAAACTTAGCATGTTCAGGAATGAAGAGTTTTGAACTGGAAATTGAGAATGATAATCAATTTACTGAGTGAATTTGGATAAGTCACACTTATATTCTCTGGGCCTCAGTTATCTCATCAATAAAATGAGGCTAATATTCCTCAGTATCTTCATCTAATAGATAAACTTAGATAATAAATGTGAAAATACTTTAAAAACTTAAGTTCTATAGAAATCAGGAGACCTGAGTAATATGGTATGTTGTCAAGTATACTGGATTTAAAGTCAGAAGACCTGTTTTCAAATCCCAGATGTGCTACTTACTACCTATGTGGCTTGGGAAAATTAGTTGACTTTCCTCGGTCTCAACTGAATCATCCATAAAATGAGAGAGCAGACCTCTGAGGTTCAACTCATCTTCAAATCTCTGATCCTACATTCTGGCTTTCTTTCTTAGTACCATGACCAGGAACATTAGTGAAGCTGAGAGCAGTAAATGGTCCAGTAAGAGTCATTACTGAGCTTTTGTAGCTTAGCTATCCTAGGCCTCCATCCTGTCCATGTGTTAGGGTATAGTGGAGAATTTAAGGATTAGAAAGAGCAAAGGTAAATGTCAAGCACAACAAAGAGCTGAGTAACTTTCTAGAAGTTTTTGCCTGTTTTGGTTACTTTCACAGAGGGATTCAAATCTAGGTAGTCCTCCTATATGTGAGAAGAGAATGGCTACAAAATTGGGATTATGAAGAACTTTCTTCCATATGGACATTTCTATGCATCTTTCTTAGTTCAATGACCCCTTGGAAAATGGGAGCAATGTATGTGTTTCTGTTCCACCTCCCCTTTGGGGATTTTGTGTGTCCTATCTGACTTTATATCACCCTTTTAACTGGGAATCAGTTTTCTGGTATTAGTAGAGGTGGTGATAATAAAACTTTCTTGATATGGCACTTGTTTGACGGTATCCTCCATCAGTCTAAGACTTATTCAAGAATCCCAGAAAAAATACTGTCAATGACTCACTATGTGAACTGAAACAGGGGACTTCCAATGTCTAAGCCTTGTTTTCCTAATATGTCAACTGAGGAGATTTGAAGGGCTGGTCTGGAGTGGTTTATATTCCAAATCCTTTAAGAGTAAAAAAAAAAAAAGGTTAAGACTGTGATTGTGAAATTTGTTTACCTACTTTCTATATACAATCCCAAAGCTCATTACCAAATAAAATAAAATAACATCTTGACCATGTTAGAGCAAAGTAAACTGCATCATGGAGGAATTGAATAGTCTCCCCTGAACTACCCCCATGACTCCATCCATTAGGGATAATGAATTTGGTCTTGAGTTCCTGATTCTCTTCTTCCCAGGAGGACTAAGCTCCCGCTGCAGGACTCTGTTCTCCCTAGGTATAGTTTATGCACCAAACTCTGAGCCATGATTAAAAGAATCATTTTGCATGCAAATCCTTATTGTGGTATTTTTTCCATCTCACTCCTCAGAGTAAATATGTTGCTGTTGTTATTGTTAGGAAAATAGCCTTTTGCAAATGGGTTAACTGGGGGAAAGCCATGAGATTAAACAGTTCCATTTGGGGGAGAAAGAAAAGAAATCATAATTCTTTGGGGTCTCTTCTTAGGCCTTATTTATGACTGGAGGAATTAAGCTAAGGTATCAAGAGAAAACACACCACCAGGATTGCAAAAATGGTTTTGATTTCCTTTTCTTAGGACCCCAAAGCCAGACACAGTACTTTGTCAAAAATGTCTGTCAATTATCTCTTCCATGTCCTCATTTTGAGGTCTACTGCATTAACTGTGAGTGCTTGTCACTGGTTTCTTCTCCCTCTCATTGACAATGCAACATATTCAAATAATATGCAAAGGAAACAGTAATAATATAAAAAAAAACAGGTTATCAATTAACATACAAAAGTGGAACCACATACTGCATTATCAGGATAAGGGCTCCATAGAGAGTCAGGCAGCCTATGGGCAAGAACAATGCTAAGCATTCAAGTTTACAATCCCTTTGGGGTGCCTGCTGGCGAAGAAAATCAACTTAAGCTTCCTATTAGAAACCCTAAAGCAAACCAAGTTTATTACCCTTGGAGCTCATTTCGAATACCACATGATTTGGAGGAGACCTGTTAGAAGAAACTCACTCCTTCCCCCACCCCACCATTTTGGCTGGCTTAGTGTTTTAGGTTCATAATACAGATGTTGTAGGGGAAAAGACTAGATTTAAATTCATAGGGCCCTAGATATGGGACTGCAACAGGCCTTAGAGGTCATCTAGTCCATGGTCCTAATTTTACAGGAGAGGAAACTAAGTCCTGGGAGAAGGAAATTAAGATTTCAGAGGGAGTAAATAGTAGAAACAGAATGTGAACCCCAAGTGCACTAATCCTAAATTTAGTTTTCTTTGTCGGGAAGCACAGATGAAAGGAGTGGGGGGAGGGTGAGAGAGAAAAAAAGTAATACCAGTTTCTTTGAAATTTAGAAAAGCATGAAAGAGTCAGGGGACTTGGGTTCAGTCCTCACACTATTTAAAATGTGTGTGACATTATCAACTGCTCCTCTTAGAAACTAATTTCCTTCAAAGTCCAAATTTTATAGGTGGCTTTCTAAATTCTCCCCTCCCTTACCCTGCCAGTAATTAGTGCAGTTCCAAGAAAATCACACTGTTATTTATTTGTTTGTTTGTTTATTTATTTAATTTCATTATTTTCACAGTTTGGCTCTTCCAGAAATATATCTACTTATTAGTTATTGGAAAAGAATATCATATTTAAAGTACTAATAATCATATTAATGTTTATAAAGGGTCTAAAAATTCTGTTTTGACATTCTCACTCTAAACAAAATCCAGAAGTTGCTGATAAGTAGAAACATAAATCACAAGTACAATTCAAGATAAAAAAAAAAAGAGGAGTTTGTAAAGGTAGCATTATCATATGCCTCAGTACATAAAGGAATATCATTTCATGGTAAGTTTCATCTTATATTATAATGTTCCTGATGAGTAATTAATTGTGATCACCATGAAAAAAAGTATAGCTTAGACAACAACACTGATTAGAAAGGGTGAACATTTAAGATATTTTACAAAGAGCTTGGTATGAGGTCTTGGTCAGACCCTTGAGATTAAATAAACATACACTCTTTTATTTGGTCAGTTCAATACTAGTGTGGAAATAGGTGTAGGTATGGTGAGAAATATAATGTGAAATAATCGGTCAGGAAGTAGAAATGAAAGAAACCAAAGACTAGTAGGCAGTGAAGAAGTCTCACACCTTTATATAATGAATACTTTTTTTTAAATGAAAGAAAGAAAAAGAATTGGTAGGTGTTGGACAAGTGAGTACTAGATCACATCATAAGTCATAAAATTGATTATATTTTAAGAGACAGGAAGCAACTTGTTATTGATGTGGGAGTTGTCCCTGAATCAGGTTTCTGGGTACAGTAAGAGCACTAACTTCTCAGAGCAGATATCAGAAACTGCAAGCAGCTAGAAGGAAAAAAAAAAGTATAAGAATAAAAAATATGGTATTCAATTGTAGCAACTCAATCCTGAACTATTTAAATGAGCAATTGATAATGAAATATGGATGTTAGATAGGAGATCAAAATAGATTATAATAATTCTATACAGCAGTTGAACCAGTATAAATCAATTACCATAAAAGGGAGATGAAAAGAGCCTAAAAAGCACTTTAGTCAGCAAACACTGGCCTTATTTTCCAAACAGAGATAGATTATGGCCAAACACAACATTGGTTTAAAATATAAATTTAGTAAAATCATAAAAATGGAGCTGATTGATGATTATGAGTAGCATCACTTCATAAAGCAGAGAGAAGCAGAGAAGAAGAAAACTAAAAGGAAAACTTGGGGCATGATGGTATACATTTATAATTCCTACTCCTGAGAAGATTGAGGTTCAATGATTTCATGAGATCTGGCATTCCTAGCTACAACAGGGCGAAAGAAGATCAAGAGTCCATTTGACTCCCTGGAAGTCACCAGCATGCTTCAGGCAGGACAACCTAAGAAAATGGATCAGGTCAATGATTTCATATGAAGCAATAATGAGGCTAAGCTCATGAGTAACTGCTATACTTCTAGCCGATATACCTAGTAAAAGAAATCTTATTTGGTAAAATATTCTATAAAACAAAGTCACACTAAGGATGAAAATGGAAGAATAGCAGAGAGTTGAAAAATGGAAAAGATCTGCAAAGATTTTTGCAGTGAACAGTTTTCACCATAAAAGTCAGTAGGAAGTTTATAGAACAGGTAGAAATGCCACTAATAAAGACAAAGACAGAAAAAGCAGACAGAATGAACATAATATACATGAAGAAAATTAGAGATAAAAGTGACAAAATTGTGAGTATTGGTCAAATAATTTATAAGGCAATTAAAGGAAGAGGAGATACCAAAGGTATGTGTGGGGAAATCAGGACTTCTTTATATCATAAAAAAAAGGTGGATGTGAAAAACATTTAAAATTAGGGCCTACATACTTATTTTCCAATCTATAAAAAAAATGTGAAAATTATCAACCCATGTATCCATATTCATGAGAGTATATGCAGTGAATACTTTTTTTACAAGCTATATTATACAGTTGATTACATCGTTGACATCTCATAATTTCCTTAACAAGGACAGGTAGATGGTACAGTAGATAGAGCCCTGAGCTTGGAGTCAAGAAGACATCTTTCTGAGTTCAAATCTGGCCTCAGACACTTACTGTGTGACCTTAGACAAGTCACTTAACCCTGTTTGCCTCAGTTCTTTATCTATGAAATGAGCTGGACAAGGAAATAACAAACCACTCCAGTATTTTGGCCAAGAAAATGTCACAAAGAGTTCGACATGACTGAAAGATGACTGAACAACAGCAACGAATTTACTTAACAATGTATAGATGTAATTTCTTTTTTCTGTTTATTATTCTTTTGATTGTGATAAACCATTTAATTCATTAGAGCAAAACACCCTCTGCAAGATTCTCTTCCATTAGGCTGTCTCTCATCAAAATAATTCAAGATTCTTTGAAAGATATGAGAGAAATGACCTTCTTCAATGATGCTTTGATAATCACCATGAGGACAGGCACAAAACAAAACAAAACAAAAAACAACATATTCTCTTCAAAAGTCTTTCCCACTGTGATAAAAACCTAGCATTGAGTTCAAGTTGAAGAGGCATTCTCTTGTGTATGGCAAGGTACTTGAGATACTGCTGTTTATGGACAATATGGTATTGATTACATCAAGAAAGACTCCAAACCTTACAGAAGCTCCTAGAAGATATTTGAAACTACTCAAAAGTTTGTGATCTGATCTGGGAAAGAGCATTTAGAATGTCTATTGGTGAGATAATGGCATGCAATTGATGATAGCTGATAAAGTTTGTCCATTGGTATTTATATCTGAGAGAAAGAACCTTAATTAAATGGTGGACCTGGGTGTTGCTGGGGGAAGAAACCAAAAAAACAAAAAAACAAAAAAAAAAAAAGGAAAAGAATAGTGACCTGAATTGACTTCAGAAAATTACAAAGCTTCATTAAGGATTACAGGTTTCTCCTAGAAATAAAGGCTCATCATTTTTAGTAGTAATAAAGCTGAGACTAAGAATGCATCAATTTCCCAAGAACTTAAAATTAATTTCACACCAAAGACAATGGATACGTGCATGACAGATTTGAGCAGACTGCAATATATAGCAATGATGACATTCAAAAGAAAAAAAATCCTCAATAGTAAGGAATGTCATCAGAGAAGTGTATGCTAGGAAGAGGAAATGCATTGGTTATGTAGCAAGGGTGATGCATGACAACACAGAGAGCTTGAGAGTGCCAATGAATTACTCATGGTATCAGGGAAAACTGAGAAATCCCTTTAGCATAGTGCTTGGATCCTCTATGATGTACATATGGGAGTATGTGGCCAGAAATAGCATAGGATGAAAAAGCATGGATAGAATGTAGTCTTCATCAGTATAGGCCATGTCAAAATTGAGATCATAAATTTTGAATATTTTTATATCCCTGTCAACAGAATGTAAACTCTAAAAGCAGGGATTGTTTCTTTCTTTGTGTTGTTTTTTTTCTTTGTCTTTGTATTCCTAGCACTTAGCTCATGCTTGGTAGGAATTTCATAAGTAACATGAATGAGTTGAACTATATCCAGAGCATAGTAAATCCTGCTACAACAGAAGTCTGGTGATGAATTTTGTTTAGATGTGATTTAATTGACCTCAGAAGTACCTTTCAACTAAGCCATTATGTGATTTTGTGATTATCTTACTTCTAAAGTTCTTCTAATATTAGCCTATTATCTCATGATTATTTTAGCAATATTTCAAGAGAGCTAGAATTTCATTAATTTGAATACTCTTTCCAAAAAATACAGATTAAAAATCCTCTGCAGTGATGTAGAAGATCTTTGTGAATTGCCATAGAGGACAACAATGACAACACAAAGTGTCACTTAGGAGATCAACCTTCTGGAGCTGGATCTCTGAATTTAGTTATCCTACCCTGACATAGCCTACACAGACAATCTATTTCTGAATCCATTACTAATTGCTTTTCAAGAGCTATGAGATATGCCAGAAATGGGGTATTCTACTCAGCTGATACAGCTTTTGGGAATCTAGGCTCACCTCCAAACCATAATAATGTGTTGGAGGAGAATTTGCATGCCAATAATAGCTTATATTAATTTAGAATGTTCATGCACTTCACTGCATTTGCCCTGACAACAGCCCAATGAATTAGGTAATAAAAGTATTATCTCCATTTTACAGATGAGGAAAGTGAGACTCATAATGATACAGTGATTCTTCTCATAGTCATAATCTAGGTTAAAAGTGGGGATGAGAGCTAGATCTCCTAGCTCCAAGTGTAGTGTTTTGTCCATACAATATTCTATATCTTACTGTTCATTGAGGAGGATGCTTGGAACCATTGCTGGAAATTTATGGCAGAAGTAACAAAGTAATTGTGAGGCACACAGGCAACCAGTCCGTTTTATTAAAGCCAGGTCCTTCCTGTGATTAAAAGTCCAGGTGAGATTTCCATAATCTTTCGCAAAAATCTTCCCTTAAACTTTCTATATGAGATGGGTAATGTAAGGATTATTACTAATATTTTACAGATGAAGAAACCGAGACTTAGAGACATCAGGGTTACCAAAGTAAGTGTCCAAACCAGGACCTGAATCCAATCTTTAATATCTCAATACTAATGCTCTTCCTAACTCAGAGTGCTGCTCTTCTGTTCTATTTGTCCATTCTTTCCAGAAAAGCCATTCTCACAATCCCTCCTCCTTATCCCCGTGCTTCATGGGAGTTGACTTGCCTCCCAGTTTAATACCGCACACAAAGAGTGTAGGAATTTAGATGTACTATGTTTGACAAAGTTGCAGGCCCTCTGTACAGAATTTGATATCTTTCCAAAAGGTGTTTCCCTTACTTTCCAAAACATTGCTATACCATCCCTCCCATGATGGGTACATTCTAGGGGCTTTGCTTCAGTTTAAGGAAGTCAAGTACCTAAGTGCATGATCTTGTGTAACCTTATAACAAGAGGCCAATCTGAGCCCCCATAGATCTTGTTTCTAAGAGGCATTTCTATTCGAGTAATGTACAGTCCTGCCTTTCTTGCTGTGTTAGTGGTTTCACTGAAACTGCTGAACAAGCTCTTCTCTTTTTGCAGTCTGTAGACAGCATAAATGATGTCAGTCACAAGCCTATCAACCACTTCAGATCCTAACCCTGTTCAACCTTTTCAAATCCTTCCCCAACTTTCTCAATTTGGCAACTGGGCAGGAGGAAAGAAGGGGAAGATTAGATAATCATACCTCATTGTAATTACTTCTCATTTTCCCCTGCCATCTAAAATATTTTTTTTTCCTAGTAGCATATCCAGTCTTAGATTTTGATCTGACTTATTAGTTGGAGAAAACTTTCCATGCCAAAGGAACCCCAGAGTTACTCTTACATTAAAGGAAAAGACTACTAAGACACAAGGAGATGTTTGCTGTTTTATTTAGAAAGAGTAATATTTTCATCCTGACTCTGCCACTAGCTCAGCGTTTGACCTTGAGCAAGGTACCTTTTATGTCTAGGCTTAAATTTCCATATCTATTAAGTCAAGTATAATCAGCACCCATTTATAAAGAACCTACTATGTACCAGTCATTTTCCTAAGTGTTACATGTTAAATGAAGGGCTTAGATTAAGATATCATCAAGTTTTTTTTTTAAATTCTCTTTCAGCTGTCATGTTCTAAATTTTAATATTCTCTGTTCTATATAGTCCCTTCCAGCTCCAATACTCTGTCCTGAGAGTTCCCTTCCATCTCCACTATTTGATTAAAAGTTCCCATCCAATTCTAACATTGTGTTCTAATAAACTTTTCAACTCTGACATTCTACATTCTTATATTCTAAGTGGGTAATTAAAAGCCAAGGATGAAAAAAACAAAACATGGAAGAAGAGTAACCATACCTACTAGAATGATGAAACTCAGTCTGTGTCTGCCTTGCTGCCAAGCCAACAGCAGTTTACACTGTGAATACTGTGCGTCACTGTTATCCTCTGAATTATTATTGAACTGTTGGGCACAATTAATTGTGAATTATACCCAACAACCCCCTACCATCAACAGCAACAGAGAAAATGCTCAACATATGCCAGATCATAAATGTCTCCTTCCCTTGGGGTGACTTTAGCCCTCAGCAAGTATCTATCTCATCTTAATTCTAATGATGCTTGTCCCTAATATTTTAAAAGTAAGACACCTTTCTAAGCAGGAAATGATGATGACTTCTACTGCAGTATCAGACAGGGAAATAGAGAGAGAGTGCAACATAAAAGCTGTTTTAGATTTCAAAACAATTGACTAATTAAACAGTTAAAAAAATCCCAATGAACAACAACAAGGGTTAGGTTTAATAAATGAAATTGAAGAGTGTTGCATGAAGATCAAATAAATAACACATTTGTAAAGAATATTGTGGTTTTCCAAGCACTTCACATAGTTTATCTCATTTGATCATCACAAAAATCCCATGATGTAAGTCATGTGAATATGATTTTCACCCTTTTGTAGATAAAGAAACTAGATGTCAGGCATGTATTTCATAAAGTCACATAGGTAAAAAGTGGTAAAGCTAGAACTTAAGGTGATAGCAAATCTAAGGTTCTTTCTACCAACAAGGTGTTTCAGCAGAGAACTCTGGACCTTGAGTCAGGAAGACCTGAGTTCCAATTTTGCCTGAGAATAACTACTATATAAGCCTGGGGAAGTCACTTAGCTTCAATATTCTCAGTTTCCTCACATGTAAAAAAAATTATGACCTACCTCCTAGTGTTGCTGTGAGAATGAAATAAATTTTTGACAAATGCTTTGCAAACTTTGAAGTGAAATATAATGCTTCTTCTTCTTCTTCTTCTTCTTCTTCTTCTTCTTCTTCTTCTTCTTCTTCTTCTTCTTCTTCTTCTTCTTCTTCTTCTTCTTCTTCTTCTTCTTCCTCTTCTTCTACCATGATGGGACACAAAATTCCTAATTGCACTATTGCAGATAGCTATTTATGCATTGCAATACAGGGAATAGTTGCAAGGGTTTAAGTGGATCACAAGTGGATGATGTTTTCTTGAAATTGAAAAATTAGATATGATACTGGGATATGTGAAAAAGTGCATTGAATTCTATATGCCTGGCGTAAGTTAAACTTTTATAAGAAGAATAAGTCTTTTTGGGGATTGATAGTTAAAGCAAGAGTCAGAAGACCTAGAGAGGGATAGAAGTATTAATGACTAGAATAGGAAACATGGAATCTGGCCCTGTGGATCAGTTCCTTTCTCTCCTCTGCCCCTTACTGACAATGTGGATTTGGGCAAATCTCTCCCTCTCTTTTTTGTTCCTCTGAGTTTTTAGCTGTTCATTTTTGTTTTTTGTTTTGTTCTTCCCCTGTGGTTCCAGAACATTCTGTAATAAGCTACCAAAATAAATAAAAATGTTTGGAGAAGATACCATATGGGGAATGTCAATGAAAACAACTCTGAGGTTTCATTTCATGCACAGAACAGTGACAAAGATAATAATAGTTCAAAAAAGGCATTGTTGGAGGGACTATGGGAAGACAGGCATGATATACTACAACATTGATAGAAATGGGAATTGGTGTTAATTGTTTCCAAAAATAAATTGCAACTATGCTAGTAAAGTGATTCAATTTTTGATACCCTTTGGTCAGACAATAACTCTACTGGGTAAGAAGACCAGTATCAGAGAGAAAAATCCCCAAAGAAGAAGTAGCAAAAATTAGAAACAATGTGGATATGTGACAATATATGTAAATATAACTGAACATTATTACAGCTAAGAAGAAAAAAAATTAAAAAAGGAGATTTCATAGAAAATTTGGAACATTTGTTTGAAGTGGTGAAGATCAAAGTAAGTAGAAAAAAAAAGAATGATGTCTAAAATGTCTGTGATAATGTAAAAGAAAAGAGTACTAAAAGAAATCAGAATTCACATCACTGAAATTATTAGTAAGCTCCAATAGGACAGATGATGAAATAAACCTTCCTACTGACACAGAGGTAGGGGATTCTGGGTAAAGAATGAAGTATATATTGACATATATATGGTAAATATCAGTTGATTTTGCTTAATTGTTATGAGTTACTTCCAGAAGGGAAGCTTTGGCAGAGGTGGGGAGAGAGCTGGAAAGGAAGATCTAGGTTAATGGATGTTAGCAGGAAGTGACAGAAAAGTTAAGAAAAAAGGACAGGAATAAATTACACATAGGTAAATAAACTTATATTTGTAATAATTAATATTGATATAGCATTTTGATATCTATAAATGATTTTAATACATTTATTTGACTCTCACAACAACCATTTAGCCTATAGAAGACAACTGTTAAATTTTCACCATGAGCATTTATATCTCAGAAATTGGCAAATTTTAGAAATCAGAGTTCAATATATTGTTTTGTTGATTTGTAGACTTAAAGTGATGGAAAAAATATTAATTATATGCTAAACTTAAAATGTTACATCTATATTTTCCAGAGAACTGGCTGTTAGATATTTAATTTAGCAGTACACCCCTACTTAAAGATATAAATATCTTGTTAGGGCAGGGATAAAAAAAAGAGGTATTTGAAATGACAAAATGAAAAAGAGGAACCTCTGAGTTACATTAGATAATTGAACTGTGTTTTCTTTTGTTTTGTTTTATTCCCCCAGACTCAATCAGGTCAGTACTCCAACTACTGTCTTCTGAATTACTTCACTAAAATAAAACTGAGGACTTATTTTACCCACCAGGGGGCAACAAGAGAAGAAGTGGTGGAGAGAGAGAAGAAAGCAGGAGGAGAGGAAGGGAGAAGGAAAGAGAAATACAGACAGAAAAAAGTCGACAGACAGAAGGAAAAAGAGAGAGGGAGAGATATACATCAATGCAGAGAGACTCAATTAAACCAATTTATCTCATCAAGATTTAGGAGTTAGAATTATATTTTTAGCTTTATTTACAAGGCAAAAGTGAGGTAGGAATGGTCAAGTGCCCAGTCCCTGAGCCCAGGTGACCCAAACTCTGATAGTTTTGGGAAGAATTACCTCATCCGCCTCCCTCCCTACCAGCCTGCCTACAAGGTAAAGAACATTCATCCTGCTTGACACAGGTCCCCCTGTCGGAACTGAAATTCTCAGATGGGAGCTTAGACTGTGTCACTCCTGAAGTGTCCTGTTCATACCATCCTACTGCTTGAGTCTCCATCATTGGGTGATTTATGGGCCATGTCAGTGTCATTTAGCATCTTAATGCTCTCGGTCAAGGACCATCACATATCTTCTAAAATTCCCAATGTCCTTCAGTGGGAACAAAGTTGAACATACAAGGTATCAGCTTATAGTATTCGGGAGGAGAAATAACATTGTGTCTCCATTGTGTAACCCAGATTTGTTCATAGGAAAAAAAGGGCATATGAAATGAGTATGAGGGGATAGTATGAAGATAACCAAAAGAAAATTAAACAGCATTTTAATTTCATTTAGAGGGACTCATGATCTAGAGCTGGGAAGGATCTCAGAGATCATCTAGTCCAATTGCTTCATTTTACAGATAATACTGAGGCCTAGGAGGGCTAAGTGACTTGTCTAAGAGCACACAGGACAATTTCAAGATTCATGAAAGGTTATATGCATAGGAGGAACTTTTGAATACAGAAAGTTAGAGTTTAAATATACCTTAATACTCTAGAGATCAGATCTAGTTTGAGATTTTTATTTTAGGAAAGTCAAATCAGGGCCCAGAGACTGAGATAGATAAAAATAGTAGGGGGAAAAAAAAGAAAAGAAAAGAGGGCTGGACCCAGATATATAGAATCCAGCAATTTTCTGAGGCCTGATAACTTTCCCCATTTAGAGCTCTCAGCTCTGACAGTTTGAATAGACCTTCTTGATGAGGTACAGGCTCTGGGAACCCCCTTGAACTCTGACTTGAATCTTCCCACATGAGGCATTTGCCTGGGGTCATAAGCCTTTCATTATAGCTGGGCCCAAATCTCTGTTGCTAGCCTTGCCCTCCTTTGTCCAGCTATCCCCCACATGGATCCTCCCAAAATATCTATACACCCTTAAACTAGCCTAGCCCTCCATTGCCTCATCTTCAGGAAGCCTCCAGCTACTTCTCACCCTTAATCTCTCATCACTGGAGTCTGACCTCATCTTACTCCTCCTGAAGACCCTCCCCAAACACCTCTTCTAGACCACACCTAGATTCCTCCCAAAACCTTTTCTGTATATAAGACCCCATCTTGCCTCCATGAGAGAGAAAAAGCTGGAGAATTACCTAGCACAGACTCACTCTGTCAGATGATTCTGGCCCGCTTGTCCAATACAAGCTTCACAGATACCAAGGCTTCTTAAGAGTCTACCCACTATAGAGAACTTTTAATAAACTTTGCTTTTCTTTGGCTGAGAGAAGACTTGAATCAAATTCATTTGGCAGTACCCGGTGTGCTGGTATTTTGGGGTCTCACAAACCCTTAAACCGAAACCTCATCATTTTATGCTTCCCTGACCTCTTCCCAAACAAAGGCAGAAATCTCATAACTAAGTTGAACCCAAGAAAAGAGAAGCATTTTATTTTTCAGCTCAACTTTGGCAATCACAGTGAGAACACATAAACAGCATTTATTTGACTGGGAATTAGTGAAGGATGGATGTATTTCTTTTCCCTGGTGAAAAGTCTTGCTCAAGAACACATGGGGAAGCCCTAGAGATTTTACACTTTGCCTTTGCACATGTTGAAGTAAAAAGACACCTGAATTCAGTGTCAGAAAACAGGTTTGAATCATTTTTCTGATGTTTACTCACTGTATAACCTCGAACAAGCCATTTTTCTTCTCTGCATTTTATCATCTATAGGCGGTTGGGCAATGGGAACACCAAAGTCTTACTCTAAAACTCTATGTCTCCAAACTCTGCCTCTCTCTCATCCCCAATCTGCTTTCCAAGACATAAGACTCCATTCAGAAACCTCTTGCAATGCCTGGTAATTAAATGCTAATTCATTTGAGTGTTTGTTCATTTGCTTCATGCTTGTTTTCTTATAAATATTTTTATTACATTCGTTAATAATTAAAATTTACCAAGCAATTTTCAATTTTTTGTTAGGCATAAACAATTAAATAAAAAAGTGTTTTCTCTGGTAAGATAGTGAAAGTCTCTTGTGTCTCTGTCCTATGAAATAATTTGATTATTAATCAAACAATCAAGGGATGTGAATCTGGTTGTCTGGGAGGAAAGTCATGACATCAACAGAAAGCTATATTCAAGAAAATTTAGAAATAATCAAGAGATGGAAGGCACTAGAATTAAGGGGTCTGGGAAAGACTTTTCTGCAGAAGGTAGGCCTTTAGCTGGGATTTGAAGGAAGTCAGGGAAGCCAGGAGACAGGGATGAGAAAGGATAGCATTCTAAGCAAGGGGGAATACCATCAAAAGTGACAGGATTTTGGAGATGGAGTGTCTTGTTCAAGGAATAGAAAAGAAGCCAGTGTCACTAGATCATAGACCTTTTGGGACAAGGGGTGAAAAGTGTAAGAAGACTGTAAAATTGGGGGGGGGGGGAGTAACAGAGGAGAGATTTGCAGATTATGATGGGTTTTATATTTGATTTTGGATGTTATAGGAAGTGCATGAAATTTAGGGGAAAGATGTTGTCAGACATGAATTTTAGGAACATAATTTGGACAACTGAGTGGAATAAGGACTAGAGAGAGACTTGTGGTAGACAGATAACCAACAGGCTAGAAATAGTCTAACTGTGAGGTGATGTGGGCCTGTACCAGGGAGATGATAGTTCCAGAGGAGAAAAGGGGCATATTCACAAAATGCTATGAAGTTAGTGTTTTTAAATGTACAAAATAAATGCATAGTATTAGAAAGAAAATAATTTATATTGGAATATACAGTAATAATATACATGTGCTTAAGTTTCTATGTGTCATGTGTCATGTGTGTGTGTACATATCCAGGTAGTTAGCTAACCAGATGAACATTTAGTTAAGTTCACAAGTCTCAGGTAAAGAACTTATGACTAAATTCTATTCAATTAATGTACCGTTTTCTCTGAAATTTTCCCAAATAAATATAAATATAGAAGGAAGAGCACCAGACAGGAAACATCAGAGAATGCTTCCTGGAGAAGAGAGTATCAATTCGGGCTTTGAAGAATGAGTAAAATGACATCAGTGGATGGCTTTCCATGTGGAAAAAGGGACTTGAGCAAAGGCAAAGGAATGTTTAACTGTAATCTAGATGAGAAGCTGATGCCTTGAAAGCACAGAAGAACTAATATTTTACACATACTGATTTAGGAAGAGTTGTAAAATGTAATGTGGAAGTGTATGATGTTTTAATGTTTAGTAATGTGTAAAGATGACAAGTTGAGGCTGACCCATGACATCATACAAACCTTCCCCTTGTTCTCACTCATTCCCTGAAATTTTATTTTTGCCCATTATTTTATTATTTAGTCATTTCTCAGAAAAATACTTCCTTTCTTCTTTCTAAACAGCAATTGCAACCCCTTCCCCAATTTAAAAGAGGCCACTTGGGTCATGCGACAATGCAAGGAATTTGGTCACATTTTGCCTCATCAGTACCACTAACAGTTCTAATTATCATGTCAGAGTATGATCACTTTTGTGACTATGCAAAAAGACAATAGGATGACTGGTCAAGTGTCGGCATGGGGTGGCAAAATAATGTAATGATTAGAGAACAAAAAATTTAGACCCGGAAGGGATCATAGTACATGATGCAACTCCTTTATTTTACAAAGAATATTCCAAAAGGAGAAGTGATTTGTCAGAGGTCACACTGGTCAGTCCATTACTTCCTGACTCCATATACATGATGTTAGTGATGGTAGTGGTCATCTGGATGGGAAAGATGATGATTAAGACAATGAATATACCAATGATGGAAACAAATGTGCTAAAGAAGGACAAAGAAAAGGAAGAAGAATACAGAGCTTCAATTCAGTGGAAATAATTCTGTGACTTCTGGGAAGAAGCATGAGGTATCACTGAACTTGGAGTTTGAATCATGCTGCTATAAGACTCTGCAGCAGACATTTGGTACCTCTGAATACTGGATTCCCTGCCTCTAAAATGTTGATACATGTATGTAATTCTTTCATAAACCATATTTCAAGACAATGCTTTGTAAAACTCTAAGGGTTTTTAAATGTGAGTTTTCATTTTGATTTTTTACAAATTCCTTTTATCCATTTCTGAATAAGTATTCCTCCAAGAGTTTCTCTTATTTTTTCATCTAGTCCATTCTGCTTGTTTTCTTTTCTCTCTTCTTTCCTTTTTTTCCTGTACTCAGAGATTTGGAAAGATGGTAGTCATGGTCACAATTTCTGCAGATGTACCTGGTCAGCTATACTTAGGACTTAACATTTTAGTTCATTCAGTGTGAATTATTCTGTTCTTGCTTGAAGAGAAAGTTATGTTTTAACTGGGAGGCACATTGAGGCTGAATCCTCTGAAAGGTCTGGACAGGTTTAGGGAGTACAATCAATAAAATATCTGTATGATATAGGAAGTGGGTTATTTGTTCACAATAAAAACCTCAGGATTTAGAAAAGTGTTCAGATTTGGATGTGGTAGAATTATAGTCACGTTTAGAGCACAATTAGAGCTAAAGGCTTTGGTTCAGGTTAGAGAACAAGGTCAGATTTTGAGAGGCATGGGATAGGGGTATTCTTTGTGATCACTATAATCATCCACCCTTGGTGAATGGAAAAATTTCAGTGCCCTCAACAGAAGCGAAGATGTTAGAGACAGTGGGAGAGTATTGAGGAACAGATCAACAGGTCTGTTTTGGACATGTTGAGTATGAAATATTTATGTGATATCTGTTTGGAGATAGAGGAGAGAGATGAGCTCAATTAGTTCACAGAAGAATGTGAATTAAACCCATAGGACCTGATGAGATGACAAAAAGGAAGACAAACAAACCAACAAAAAGATGAACATTTACAATATAATGTTCTGTTGAAGTGAATGGTTAAATTTGGAATAGTATAATGCAAGGGTTAGGTCATAAGGTCAGCACTAGGTTCTAGTAAGGTTTGATGTTCATGGTCAGAGTTAGAGAATAGGGCTAGATTTTGATTGATTGATGGATCTACTATGTGCCAGGAAATGTGCTAGGTAATGGGCATGCAATGATATAAAGCAAATAGTCCTTGCTTGCAAGGATCTGACATCATAATGGGGAGGAGAGAATATAGAAAATTAAAGAGAAAATAAAATGTATGGAATAACTTATTTGGGGAGTAATATCTAGGATAGAATTCCTATAAGAGATAATACTTAGATAGAACTTTGAGGGAATTTAGAAATTCTCTGAGGTAGAAATGAAGAGAGAATGACTTGATAACAGCCAGCTCAAAGTAGCAGAGATAGGAGAAGCAATGCCAAGTTCTGGCCAGCAAGGACAATTTGACTGGAATATCAAACATGGAAGGGTAATAACATGAAAGAAACCAGGAAAGGTAGATAGGAGCCTATGGAGAGCTGGAATTAGCTAAAAGCTCATGAAAGCTAATTGCCAAATTTTCAGTGTGAGCATTAACACCTCAGAAATAGAAAAATAAACACTCTACATTATGGCCTTATTTTTTTGTTGATTTCTGGATTCAAGAAATTGATAGATACAATTGTAATAATGCATATAAAACTTAAAAGTGTATTGTAGATACTTTTTCTTTTTTCGAGAGAAAGTTAAATATTTAGCAGCACACCTCTAGTAAGAGCCAAATTGTGAAGTGTTTTAAAAGGCAAATAGATTAAAAAAGATGATGATGATTAAGACAAAGAATAAACCCGCAATAGAAACAAAGATGCAAAAGAAGGACAAAGAGAAAAGGAAGAAGAATACAGAGCTTCAATGCAATGGAAATAATTTGCTGACTCTTCTGGGAAGAAGCATGAGGTATCACTGAACTTGGAGTTTTAATCATGCTTCAATATGACTCTGCAGGAGACACTGGGTATCTCTGAATACTGAATTCCCTGCCTCTAAAAGGTGGATACATGTATGTTGGTATCTCATCCTAGAGGAAGAAGGGAACCATTGGTACTTCTTTCATAGGAGAGAGACTTGATAAGGAAAGAGTTTTAAAGATACTACTTTGGAACCCAAGGATTCATTAGAGAGAGAGACTAGAGGCAGGGAGATAAATTAGGTGATTGGAATCATCTAGGGAAGTGGTGATGAAGGTCTGGTCTAAGGTATGGCTATTAAGGGGAAAGAAAAGGACAAATGAAAAGGTATTAAGGAGGTAAAACTGATGAGCTTTGACAACTATTGGATGAGAGGAGTAAAGGAGAAAGAAGAGTTAGGGATAACTGACATAGCCATAATGGGCAATTAGGAGGAAAATGAAGTTCCCTCAACAGAAACAAAGAAATTAGAGGGATTGGGTAAAGTATTGAGGGATAGATCACCAGTTATGTTTTGGACATATTAAATATGAAATGTTCATGTGATATCTGCTTGGAGACAGAAGAGAGAGATGAACTTAATATATAATTCAGAGAAGAGGTGCTAATTGAACCTATAGGACATGAAGAAGCAACCAAAAGAAAAAAATGTAAGAAGTCCTAAAACAGAACTTTGGGCTCAAGTCATACATAGGGGGAGGACTAAAATGATTATCCTGCAGAGGAGTCTGGGAAGACATGACTAGATAGGAAGAACAAAAAGGAAACCAGAAATAACTAATTTCTGTGAGAAACTTCTTTAAGAAGTGAGTGCTAGATGAGACAACAGATTCAATAGATATAGATAATACAGGGAGGGTTATTTTTGGCTGTGATGGGGAAAAAAAACATATAGAATAGTAGTTTGAATGGCATGGTAGGTAAAAATAAAGGATTTTATTTTTAAGTAATTATATGTATGTATATGTGTTTTTGTTTTGTGTGTGTGTGTGTTTTGCTTTTTTGAGGGCAAGTGGGGTTAAGTGACTTGCGCAAGGTCACACAGCTAGTTTTTGTATTGTGTCCGAGGTCCCATTTGAACTCAGATCCTCTTGACTCCAAGGTCCGTGCTCTACACACTGCACCACCTAGCGGCCCCATATGTATATGCATTTTAGAAGGCAGATCTGCAAGTCTTTTTAGGAAGTAAGGAACAAGTGGATAAGAAGAAATGAAAAATCAAAAAGAGAGCAGGAATAATCAAAGTAGCAATAAAAAAGCAGGAGGCATTAGGATGAAGGACACAAATAAATATATTGATATTTTCAATGAGAAGAAAAATCCCTTAGTACAAGACTGGAACAGAAAAGGACAAAATCAGAGTGAGGTAAAGTGTAATTGGGGAAGGGAGACAAGGAGCCTCTTTTCTTTGTTTTGGACTTTGCAGTATTTGTCGAATTCCTCTCCTGAGATCAAGGTTGGAGAAGGTGATTTAGGTGACCAGAAGATAGGAGGGAAAATTTAGAAGAGATGGTAAAGGCAAAGCAATACTCAATCAGGGGGAAAAATAGCATTGACATGCAACAAAAGTGCTCAATTGAGAATACAAGACTTAAATAGTAATGGGCCCAGTCAGCGTGCTTGTGAAACTTCCTCCATCGGCATTTTGCAGCATAAATGCAGGAATAAAAAAAGAAGGTGATTGGAATAATCCATGTTTTGGGAATTGGTGAGGGATAAGTGGTGATTGGATAAGGGCTGCAGGTAAGGTAGATGAGGTAATAATAAGAATTGGTGTTCAGTGTCACGGTTGGAGCCTATAGTTAAGAGTTGGATGTAGGCAGACTGTGCCATATGACCAAGGATTAAGTGGAAATCAGGATTGAGGACCATGGTGAGCACTGAGAATGCAGGAAGGGTTGAATGTAGTTAAGGTCAGACTACATAGTCAGGCTTAGGATGCAATCAAGCTTGAAGGGGAAAATTGGAACAGGAAAATGTGGTCTATACAGGTAATGGCAAAGTCAAGGTTTTAATGAAAGTGTATTTGAAATTGTGGGGTATCATTAGGGCTAGGACTAGGCATTTTCAGGGCTTATGAGGACAAAAGGAGTGAGGTCATTTTAGAAGAGTTACTGAGTTTCCTTCAGTCTCTATATTTATTTTTTCTAGCAATACATGAAATGAACTACGAGGGAGGGAGGATATCAAGTCATTCCAGAACCCAATACCCCAAATATTCTCACATAGACTAACCTTTACCTTCCTCCAGGAGGCAAACTTCTCAAGGACTCCCCTCCCCCAGGCTTGAAACTAAAATGGGCTTCCGAGGCACAGAATTTGGAACACAGCCCCTGCCACTTAGCACAGAGGTTTCCTTACTGCTGGCCAACTCTGACCTCCTGCTTTTAAGTTTAAAAGGCTCCAAAGGTTTCTTGGACATCAAATAGCTCTCACCACACACCATTTGGACAATTTAAATGCAAATGATTGGGGAACATTTGGGCTTCATTCCCATTAACTTACTTTGGCTTTTCCAAACAAAAGGAAGAGATGGCTCAGAGCAGAGCATTGTCAGGGCCTGGAACCAGAATTCAAAAAAATAAGAATTCAAAGAGTTTTAAAATAGTTTAAACCATTTACCACATACACAAACCCTAGTCAGTTTTGTTTTGAAAATATATTGAGCCTGATTATTTTCTTCCAAGAGAGAAGGGGATAGGTAGAACAGAAGAAGGCAGTTTGAAGGGCAAAAGGCACCTAAGACTAGACAAGATCATAGAATTTCTAGCTCAAAAAGACCTTAGAGGTCATTTAACCCAGACCTTCATTTTATAGATGGGCAAAACTGAGGCCTAGGGAAGATAATTACCTTGTTTGCGGTCATACAGTGTTAAAAACAGATGAAGAACTCCAACCAACATCTTCAGAATCCAAATTTAGTACTATTCTACTGAAGCCTCATCTAAGCACTCTGATAGAGTTGCCACATTATGACTTGAGAGCCTGGGACTGGCTTTCAGGAGTCCTGTGCAGGGCTCCTGCTCTGCAATTACTGCCTCTGTGATCTTTTAAATCATTTAGAAGTTAATTTAACCTGTTTCCTTAACTATAAAAAATGATGGTTGAATTAAATGACCTTTGCATTCCTTTGCAGTTCTGGAGCTAGAGGGTCCTAGGATTTTATCATCTCTAAGGTTATTTCCAGTTTTCATCTTCATCGTTCTGGGGTTACTTTCAATTGATCTGGTTTTTGTTTGAGACCCAATTCAACCTCAGATAAAGTCCACTCCATGAATGATCATAGCAAAGAAGAACACCCAGACACCTGAACTTTTGTGATTGATTATTCCATATTTTGAAGTAGCATCTTAGGATTTTTAACTGGAAGTGAACTTAAAAATCAACTCTCATTTTATAGAGCAGAGATCTGAGACTGAGTGAGTGGAAATGACTGGCCTGATGTTACATACCGTGTTTCCCCGATAATAAGACACTGTCTTATTACTTTTTTTGGACAGAAAAACACCAGAGGGCTTATTTTCAGGGGAGGGCTTATTTTAATGAACATTGACAGCAATTTTAATAAACAGGTAAATGTGAACAAAAAAATGTACCTTTATTCAATAAGCAAATCACTGGGGAAGAACAGGATGACGTGCTCACTGTTGCAGCTCTGATTGGATGCAGCTTGGAGCGCGGCGTGCGTTTCACGGGGGGGGAGGGGGTGATGGTGCATACAAAGGGTACCGTAATGTACTGTGTAGCACACGGGATCACCTTCACTACAGTAGCAATCTCAATAGGGATTATTTTCAGGGGGGGGCTTATTTTAGAGAAATCTTACACAGTAAGGGGAGGGCTTATTTTCGGGATAGGTCTTATTATCGGGGAAACACGGTAGTTTATTAGTCGTAGAGATAGGGCCAAAATACTCTGCTCTTCCCACTACTCTAGGTACAATGAGGTCCATGTGGAGAATTCAATTCAGGAAAACCATGAAGAGACCAACATTTGTTTTGCATATTGCATTACACTCCTGGTGCCAAAATCCAGGCACAGGGAGGATTAATGAAATGGCATCTCTAATGTGCTCAAAATCCTCAGAGGAAGTTCTCCTGCCTCATTACAGGGTAATATTATTCCAGCTATGGAGTTTAGTTTAAAAAAAATTAGTGTTTTCTCTCCTTTATTGCTAATTTCTCTAGATTTACCAGAGACAGCCTCCATCTGGAGATGCAAAACTTGCCTCCTTTATCACATTTCTCTCTCTGGCTCCTGCCTCAAACAATTGTGATTATAGCAGACCCTAGAGTGACCTTTACCAAGCTGGTCTGTGAGTAGGCTGTTTGTACTAACTAGTAAGTTCCAGGAAGGCAAGGACCATGTCATATCTAATCTTTGAGGATATTACTCAATATACAATAGATCCTCAGCAAATAATTATCAAATGAAAGCATATGTTAGCAAAGATATGTGTATTTATTAGTGAGTATATGGTGAATATGAAAAAAAAATGGCCAAGATTAGAGACCTATAGAAAAAAGGGATTCAAAGGAAATAATAGTAGCCACACCTGGCTACTGTGATAGAGAGGATAAAGTGCTGAATCTGGAATCAAAAGACCTTGGTGAGAAGCCCTTATTTACTATTTTACTAGCTGTATGTTCTAGGGTAAATCATTTCCCCTTTCTAGACCTCAGTTTCTCCATCTGTCAAATGAGGATGTTGCATTATGTTTCTAAAGTCCTTTTTTTTGCCTTTTTTGGAGGGCAATTGGGGTTAAGTAACTTGCCCAATGTTACACGGTTGGTTTTTTTGTGTGGGTGTTAAGTGTCTGAGGCCAGAAACGAACTCGGGTTCTCCTGACTCCAGGGCCGGCGCTTTACTTACTGTGCCACCTAGCCGCTCCCTAACGTCTCTTTTTAGCATTCTGTCCAAGAAGCATATGTCCCATTCCCTTTCCTGGAAATCAGGGGAAACTTGGACTAGATTCTATCTATATTAGTTTGAATCACTTAATGCTATGATTGCATAATGCTTCCAGAGCCTCAATTTAGCTCTTCACAACTCTATAAAACATTACACTTAGATTAAACTTACATTTCAATTCACAAACATTTTTAAGCACCTGCTATGTCTTTAACCTATGCCCGATGCTGGAAATTAAAAAATGAGGAATGTGCTTTCCCTACTATTCAGAATTTTAATGGCCAAGGGAAGACATGGACCTGAAGGACTATGGTTCTAGTTCGAAGATGCAAATGTTTAATAGTTCTCTCTCTAGAATCTCTTAGCACAATAGATAGATCTATGCAAAATGCGTTTAGAGATTCCAGGAGAAAAATCTATCTCGTGTGTGTGTGTGTGTGTGTGTGTGTGTGTATGTTAACATGGGGAAAGGAGTATTGTGGGGAAGGGAGGAATCAACGAAATTTTGATGCAGTGAATAATATGTGAATGAAGCTTTGAATAAATATTGGGGTTGGGGAAGAGGGTTACCATTTCTGTAATCTACTCATGATGCATGTGTAATAGCAAGCAAAGTAGCACACCCAGGATAACCTCCTAGCAAAGGTCCTTTGATTTGCTTTTCTAGGAAAAACTGCTCAAAAAGGGATTAACAATCCTACTTTTAATTACATTCACTAGTTCAGGGGAAAGATCAGCACCCTCAACATCAGAGAAAATACAAGCAGAGAAAGAAAAGAGAAATTAGAGTAAAGATCAAGAGACAGGGCTCTGACTGCCTGAATCAAAGCAGTATTGCTATACACTTTACATACACCACTGGATCGAGAGAGCTTTACATCTGAGCAATTGAGGGGTCTGCACATATGGCTACTCAGAGTCTCAAACAGCAAGTTAAACTGTCCTTCTCATAAGTGAGCCCACAAAGCAAAATATCAACTCAGAGTATATATACCAGAAGGCATCACAACCCTCGTAACTCAGTGCCTAATCAACTTAGTACCAAAAGGTATGTATGGAAGCGTTCCTACAGGCAAGCCTCCTCCTAAGCAAATGCTTCCTTAGGCAAGTCCCTTTCCCAATGTGCTACATGTGAGGCTTATTATTGTGTGGGGAAGACCTTATTATCCCATTAGCATTACAGCATGCCATGAAGATAAGAAAAGATAGAACAAAACGGAGGAATAGATTAATCCAATTTTTTTGGAATTTAGATGGAAAAGAGTAATGTGAGCTAAAGTTAAGAAGTCTGCCATCATGGGGCAGCTAAATGGTGAAGTGAATAGAGTACCAGCCATGGAGTCAGGAGGACATGAGTTCAAATCCGACCTCAAACACTTAACACTTACTAGCTGTATGACCTTGGGCACATCACTTAACCCCAATTGCCCTGTGTTCCCCCTCCCAAAAGGCAAAAAAAAGAAGCCTGAAGTCTAATGAAACCCAAAAATATTTAGTAGGTTAAGATCTTCTGAATGATTAGCTATTAAATGTGTATATTAATAAAAATACTATATCTATATTCATAGATTTAGAATTAGGAGCTTAGATGACCTGTAATCCAATTTTACAGATGAGGAAAGATAGCCTCAGAGAGGCAGCAAAGTAGCATAGTAGATGGAGCTCTGGACTTGGATTCAGGAATTCAGATTCTACTTCAGAATCCTGGCTGAGTGATCCTCAACAAATCATTTCACCTCTTTGTGAAAGTGTCCTCATAAAACGGTGACAACAAAAGCTTCTTAAGTTTGTTTTGAGAATTAAATAATATCTCTGAAAACAGCTTTGCAAATGCCAAAGTGCCCTATATTCTACCTGTTAGTTATTATTATTTAATATTTGCCCAAGGGGACAAAGGTACTGACCTATGACCCTTATTCATGTGATTCTAAATATAGAACTTGATTCATAACACCACACTGTCTCTCTTAAGTAGAAACACATTAGAGCCACCTCAGCTGAAGATGTATGTGTCTAGTCCCTTTGTGTAAACATGCCACACTTACACTCCTTGTATAACGCATGTATATCATCTGTTATATTTAGGATAATCATATTTTATTACATACATTTGTATTAGAATAGAGATATACACGTATGCACATATATATACACATGCACGTTTATATTATATGTATGCATATGTGTTTGTGTATATATATACATATGTATGTGTGTATATATATACATATATGTGTGTATGTGTGTGTGTGTGTGTGTGTGTGTGTGTGTGTATATCCTGCAAGGATCATAGTATTTAGATCTGGAAGAGACTTTAAAAACCACATAGTCCAGCACCATAATTTTACAGTTGAGGAATCTGAGGCCCAGAATCACTTTTGAGTGTCAGAGCTGGGTTTTGAATCCAGAATGCATAAACACATATAAATGCAGATATACAGGCACACACATGCATGTATATGTGTTTACATAAATTAAAGCATATAGTCCATTTAAGAATTATGGGACATGTAGGTGTACACATGTATTTGTACTCATATATTTTCAAATGCACATGTGTGTATGCATACATTAAAACTGCATTCATTTGATGTGGGTATATAAATATATAATATGTACACACATACATACATGTTATATACATACCTACTTATTATATACACACATAAATGTGTGTGTGTATATTTATATGTTTAGACTTAAAGCTGAATGAAGACTTATGGTATACACAGTAGTATGTATGTGTGTATTAATGTATTTGCAATTACATGCACATACATATATGCACATATGTACATATGCATATATTAAGTTAAATCCACCTCAGTTGAGGATTCGTCTATACATACATACCCATATATACATATACATACACATGCACACATCTCCCCAACTGAGGTGGATTTAATTTGGCATCAAGCTCTGGTGAGGTTACTTTGCATTTATGACATTATTATTCAATTGCCTTTCCCCTGATGCAGACCTGGCAAGCTGCTCTGCGCTGACAGATGTGCTTGTTTTGGTTGAATCACCACCGCCAGGCATATTATCAGTTTTACTAATGTTTGCTCTTTTACACTTTAACAGGTAGAGTGAGTCATCCTGCCTACACAGGCCTGGAGAGAGACACACATGCACACTCAGAGGGCCACAAAACAATCTTGGACATGAGTCTGCATCATGGTTTTGGGCGCATAGGCAGGTGTGCCTCTTGGAAAAGCACATCAGCACGTGAAGCACACAGATGTTGTCCTGTACATAGACTATAGGCACAGGCAGACCCAAGAATTTACAATCTGTTTCAGTTTCTATTTCTGTATCTCTATGACTGTCTCTATTTTTGTGTCTCCCTGTGTCTCTGTCTTTCTCTTTTTTCCATCTCTCTGTCTCTCCTGTCTTTTCTCTTTCTCTCCCTCACTGGCCCAAATATACATACCCCAGTATGTATACTTATAGATGTGTGCATACACACAAATGAACATATATCTACACATATAAACATGTATGTGTGTATAGGTATATGCATACACGTATACACACATATACCTGGAGACACAACTATATACATCTATTAAACCCGTGTGTGTATGTGTGTGTGTGTGTGTCTAGCTCATAGAATCTTTAGCACTTTCCTAGCCCCAGGTTTTTCATAGGTAAAATGGGGATAATAGTATTTTCACCACCTAAAGAACATGGTTATTGTTGGATCTGTGCTGATTAAAAATTGTATTGAAGATTTGGACAAAGGGATTGGCCATATCGTTAGGAGATAGACAATTCAAAGTCAGGAAAGATAACTAGCTAACACAAGAAGATTAGGTCAGGTTAGAACTTTCTGCCAAATTTACTGAGAAAATAGCTAATGGAGCTAAATAGAAATTATCACAGGAGGACTATATATACATACATATATACACACATGTACAAACATGTATACAATACACATACATATAAAATGCCCATGTATGGCATGTACATGCATACACACATACATATGTGTGTATATGTGAATGTGTATATATGCAATACATGCACATATATTTTAAATAACTTAAGTAGAAGTACAGGAAGGAATGATTAGAGTCCACTTTATTTAAAAGTCATCTTAAGGTTTTTGGCATCCTGTGTAAAGCCAAGCATGAGCAGCTTTCCAGAGGATGGCTGCTATGAACAGCTTTTCAAGGTTCGGATTACACAGCATAGTGAATACTCTATTTATTAACAAATCAAAGCAAAACATTCACAGAAAATCAAGGTACAGCATTCACAATATTACAACTTATCACAGAAAATCAAAATACAGCATTCACCATGTCACAACTCAACAACTTATCATAGAAAATGTCCTCATAGTTTTCACCACAGTGGTCACATAGTTTTCAACAAAGTACATTCATTTAGTCAATCACAGAGTCCTTAATTTAATCACTACATACAATCACAAATAAATTACAATTCCATCAGTCATTATTCAACAGAAAATAACACAATTCAGCAGACAGGGTTTCCAACTGTCTGACCGTTACATCCATACCTAGTTAGTCACCAGAGAGGGAAGCACCAACATCTGGGTTTTCAAAGCTACAAGGGGCAGAGGGGGAGGGGGAGAAGGGGGAGAGGGACTGGGAGGGGGGAGTGGTGGGAGGGCTCAGTGGCTGCCCAGAGTCTCATCTGGTCAAATCACACAACTCTTTCCAAAGTGAGTCCCAAAGCAAATCCTCACATTAGGGTCCATCACTACTCAGTATTCAACAAGAAGTCTTTTCATCTTGACTCAGAGCAAGTTCTCAGATTCCCTGGATCCCCTTCCATGGTCCCAGATCCTACCTGGATTCACCAAACTGTCACCTGGGTTCAAAGGCAGAGAGTTCTGAGGTCCTTTTCCAGCTTTCCATGCACTTCCTGTTCCATGCTGAAGCTCACAGTATCCATTCCACCTTAATTCTTTCTTAGTCTCTGTTCCTGGCAAGTCAAGGCTTAACAAAGCCACAAACAGACAAAATACTGACCCCACAGTCATGCCTTCTCTGGCAGCTCTGGCTTCTGCCTCCACATGGCTTGCTCCAAGAAATTCTGACTCAGTTCTCAGTTTTCAATTCTCTCTAGCAGCTGCTCTGCCTCCACGAAACTTATCCCAAGAAATTCTGATTCTTCCTCTCTCAGGCTTTTCCTTATATACAGTATTGCTCCTCCATTTTCAGCCCCTTCCTGTTACTTCAGCAACAAGAGTTCATACCATCTATTTTTTTAATAGAGGCTTAATTTGAACTAGGTGCTAAGTACCTCTCAGCTTAGCAATACAAAAGGAACATCAAATTTGATTACTATTACATCATGTGAGCTCAGTATGAGTCAACAATTTTCTAAAGCATCCAGGAAGCATGAATATAACCTTGGACTACATCAAGGTCCATTTTTCAGGACTCATATGGTTCTGTTTTTCACTGTCTTGATAAGAACTCAACTGAAATATTGCATTCTCTCCTGAATATCACATTTTAGGTAGGACATTGATATGAAGGAGCATATCTCAAGAGGGACAAACAGGATAATGGAACCCGTAGAGTCCCTGCCATATGAGGATTCTTTGAAGAAACTTGGAAATTGTAGAGAAAATTAGTCATGATGGAAATAACAAATTCTAACAAATTGAGCTCTCCCCAAGGGTATTGAACTCACATAGGAGATAATGTGTTGGTCAGCATTTGGAGCGCTTAAAGTAAAAGCTGAAATTCTACTTATGACATATGTTGCTGGTGGGGATTATTATTTTTTTTTCAGGTATGAGTTGGCGTACATAGACAGGCACTGAGATTTTTTTTTTCAATTCAGGAATTCTATAATTCTGGGAAATGAGGGAAAAGTGACAGAGAAGTATCAGTATAATTCTGGGATTTTTGGATTGGAATAATTCAATTTAATTTTGAGTCACAGACTCACCATAATAACTAATATGTATACAGTGCTTTGAGGTTTGTAACTGCTTCATAAATATTATGTGATATGATTCTCCCCAAAAATCATCATGGCCTGTGCTCTTATCATCCTTCTTTTACCAATGAGGAAGCTGAGGGAAAGAGAGGTAAAGTGACTTATACAGTCTCATATGGCTAGTAAGTATATGGGGCTTGATTTGAAATCAAGTCTTTCTAATTCTAACCACTGGGCAACTGTTTGGTTTTATTCAAGTCTCTTTATTTCTCAGCTGCAGTTTCTTTTTTATGAATTTTTCATGAATTTAATAAGCATAATATATGAAAATTAAAAATTTCAATTCAATTCAAAGAGTAGAAAAGATAATTGTAGATAAAGCTGTGACCTGTTTGACATATAGTGTGTTATCATATATTAAAGTTAACACAATATTAAAAAAATAGCCTTGCTTTTTATGGCTTCTTAGGAACTTCATGATATCTTCTACATATGGTATATTTTTAACATTCCATTGATCTTCTTTCTGTCCTCCTCCTCTTTCTTCTTCTTCTTCTTCTTCTTCTTCTTCTTCTTCTTCTTCTTCTTCTTCTTCTTCTTCTTCTTCTTCTTCTTCTTCTTCTTCTTCTTCTTCTTCTTCTTCTTCTTCTTCTATCTCTATCTCTCACCCCCCTTTACTGACACTACCTTTTAACCCCTCTTCTATGCCCCTCACTATCCTTGTAACCAATAAGTATAGGCATCACAAATATACACACACACTCATAGGTATTTGTATACATAAATAGACATGTCAATGCATACATACATACATATACATAAATACATGCCCATTCATACATACACACATACCAATGAGACTGCTCTTCTAGAACGTGATAGTACTCTAGACCCACACTCTATATAACCTGCTATCGAGATGGAAATAGAAACAGGATGGTGTGACATTTGAAATCACGTCTCTGCATTTGTGGTCCTGCCTGCATTTGTATCTATGTCTAGAGTTCCCAGGGACATAACAGTTATAGGTGTCCCAAAGTGTGAAGAGCTGCCTTTGTACTTAAATATTTCCATTCACTAGTGTTCTTCAAGAAGAGTCTGGTTGACATTGGTGGAGAATATTATACCAGGGATTTCTCTTCAGGTTATGCACTAGAGTAGAGAGAGAAAGAAAAAAGAGACAGAGACACAGAGAGATGGAGAAAGAGGGACAGAAGCAGAGGCTAAAAGACAGAGACAGAGAGATGGGCCTGAAGCAAAATCAGAGACATAGAAAGAGCTACTGGGCCAGTAGAAGTTTAATGTCTTTCTAGGCACATGAAGAGGTATGTCAAGTTCTATTCATAGACACTCAACAATTTAAAGATTGCCATCAAAAGACTAAACTGTGAGAAATGAGGGGATTGATTGTCTGACTCAATCCTATTAACTGTGCAACTAAGTTCAACTACAATGTCTTTTAGTGTCCCTCATGAATAATAATGACTAAATGAATGACTCAGAGGTAGCTACATTTTCATTTTATTGTTGAAACCATTCTCCATTTCTGATGTAGTAAATGAGATGGGTAAATAATTGAGGATGGAGTGAATGCATGCATCTACACAATCTATGGATCTATGCAAATGAACTTTCTCTTTGGGAAAAGGGTAGAAGAGAATTTCAGGATTTTCAGAGCTTATATATCCCTCTGCCAAAGGAGGCCATCACAGACAAAAGGAACTGGGTGATTTGATGCCTTCAGAGGAACAGATCTGAGATGCTGTAAAAAGAAGTTTAGGTCAATGTAACCATATTGCTCTTATGTTTGGGGTAGTCATTTATCAAGATCCATCCATGTTTTTCCTTGTGTGCCTTGATGAAGCTGTGAATGCATAGAATTGCATAGTTTATGCAGAAATGCTCAATTTAAACTTGCTTTGCCATTATAATATCACCCAGGCTTTTTTCAGCAAGACTTGGAGTTCCTAAGAAGTGATAGGCCCCCTAAGAAACCTGATAGTTAAATTCTCTCAAATTATAAGAGACTCTAACTTGCTGAATGACAGTAATATAATTTCATGGAGGCAAATTCCTTAGGAAACTCTGGTCTGCACGAGAAAGAAAGAAAGAAAGAAAGAAAGAAAGAAAGAAAGAAAGAAAGA
>NW_027187368.1:6810165-6821951 GCF_028583685.1 Petaurus breviceps papuanus | reverse complement strand
AGAAAGAAAGAAAGAAAGAAAGAAAGAAAGAAAGAAAGAAAGAAAGAGAAAAAAGAAAGAAAGAAAGAAAGAGAAAGAGAGAGAAAGATAACGAAAAAAACAGAAAGAAAAAGAAGGAAAGGAAAGAAGCCAAATTCAAAAACTGAATATTTCCATACAAGATATTAGAGTGGAGAGGAACTGTAGTATTCATCTATCCAGCCCCCAAATCTGCCTTTACAGATAAGTAAACTGAAGCAGAGACATAGCCCTCTCATGAAGTGAAAAAGTGTGCTAGAGCTGGGACTAGAACCAAGATCATCTGATTCTGATTCCAGTGGTCAATGGAGAGTGAGAAAGAATCAAACTATGACCCAACTGTTTCCTTCTTTGTATGTTTGTGGAAATAATTTCCAAGAATCAGCCTAGAAATCAGTTTGTTTCACAATAAAGGAAGGATAGAAGTACTATGATCTTAAGAACATAAATTAAAGAGTTGGAAGGAACCTCAGAGTTTCTTAATTCTAACCCCTTCATTTTTTTACAGGTGAGTAAGTTGAGTTCTAAAAAGGTAAAAGTGTTGCGTTTTCGTGCTGTGGTGTAGCAGCACCATCTCAAAGAATTCAGAGACAGGCCACCACTAATCCAAGTGTCCGTATTTATTGAGGATTGACACCCCTCAGATGTGGGCTAGGTTCCAAGAGGAACGAGCAATTTCAGAGAAAGCAAGATGAATTTTTATAGGATAAAAATGCAATTACATAACAGAAATTATGAATATTTAAAAAGGCAGGAGAGGTTTGTCAAGGGATTAGGTAATAGGGGAGAGGTCCCTTCTATGGTTCAGTGATCAAACATGCTAGTGATGCTGCCCTCCAATTGGCTACCTATTGTGTTCCTTTCTGGTCAAGATGGATAATTAGGCATTTTGGTGCTGTCTGGGGCTAAATGGATGATGTGATTATGCTTGAGTACAAGAACACACCTATTCAAATATTGGATCTGGGGGCAGTGGCTAGCTAGGGGCAGTGGCTGTATTGAATTTCTGGATCTGTGGTGTGGTTAAAGCCAGTTTGTGTGGTTAAATCAGGATATACCAGCTGTTCAGGGGGCCTCATAAAGAAGTTAGAATATTGGGCCTGGGGGCAGCTTTTTTAGGATTCCATCAAAATGACTTCTCCAAAGATAATAGGAAAAGGAAGAGAACCAGGATTCAAACCCATTTCCTCTGAGCCCAAATCTAGTGCTTAATCTAGTAAATCATGATACTTCTTTTTCTGATTCAATATGCTTTCCAGGTTTCTTGATCTCAATCTCACCACCTGCCTTCTGACCCTGGAGAAATCTTTGCCCTGTGGCCCCTTTTCACCTAATTTGTGGTAGCCTTTGCAAGACCATGGTTTCACAAGTAGACTTAGTTATGCTGGCTTCCCTGCAAACTCAACTCACTCTCTTCCCATTCTTTCTCCTTCCTTTCTATAACCACTTTATGTGCTATCTTCTTCAGTTGGATTTCAAGTTCCTTGAAGGAAGACACTATCTGGTTTGTTTGTGTTTGAGTAAGTAGTGCTTAGTACAGTACCTGGGATGTAATCAAAGCTTTATCTCTTTCATTTGCCAAAATCAGGGGGCTACATCTGGGGCTTGAACTCAGGTATTTTGACTTACTACTTCTTCCATTATTAAATGCTGCAAAAAACAAAAAAGAAAAGAAAATATCTAATAATAAATAGATGAATTATTTTCTTTCTTGGCTGAGTTTCAGAGGGATATTTTAGTAAGAGGCATGACATTGTTTATAGACGATGGTAGAAATAGTAAAACTTCTGTGATTTAGAAACTATTGATAATTCAGAAATGGTAAATATGAACATTATTTGGGAAAAGGCTAGGAATAATTTCCTCCTCTGAATATTTCCAGAAGTCAGTCCAATTTCAAGAGTTTGCTGTTGTTATTTTTTCCCCTCCTAAATAAATTAAATATGTTTTCAATTTATGGGACTTACAAACACTTTTTATAAATCATAGGTCTTTCACATGTTTGAAACTCTTCTGCACAAACAGGCTTATCACGTATTCTTTTTCATCAACTGAGATCTTTTATTTTTATAATGGTTTATATTTTAATATATACAGACCTATATCCTTTCTTAGTTTGCCTACTAACTAAAATTTTGTGCCTCTGTTTCACTGAAAATTAAACTGAGGGGAGGACAAATAATAATAGTAATAATAATATTAATAATGATGATGAAAATAATGAACAATTATGATAACAGACATTTTCATGGCCCTGTTATAAAGTATCTTCAGCTAATTCAATAACTGAGTCAAGTATGTCAAGTATGGGGCTATTACAAATAAAGTCAATTCAATTCAATTAAAGAAACATTTTTGGGCAATGGGGATAGAAATACCCCAAACAAACAAAAAAGCCCTGAAATAGTCCCTACCCTAAAGGAATTTACATTCTATTTCAGGAAGGTTAGGACACAATATGAAAAAGAAAGTACCAAATGTACTTAATTATTTTTTTTAGGGAGAGTGCTAACACCTTGGATAATCAGGAAAGGTCTTTTGTAGGATGATGATCTTGAGCCAAGTCTTGGTGCTTGTTATAGGTCCCAGAAGGCAGAATTTTCCTTGTAGGGTAAGGATAGAATGGACAGTGAAGTGTTTCACTGGTGGGTATAACCAAATCACAAACTAGGATAGTGTTATCAGGTGCATTCAGCTCCCCATTTCCCTTGGTAATATCACAATTTAAAATAATGATAATACCTTCTACTGTGCCCCAGCTCCACTGTCCTTCATATATTGGTGATATTTTGTGCTCATTGGAATGGAGATAAGGACAATAGGAAAATAAAGGTACTCTTCTCTCACCTAGCTCCTTCTGGTAGATCTCTTTGAATGAAGAAATGTTTGAAGAACCTGCCCTTCCCTTACCTATTTCCTCCAGTGTAGGAATATTCCTCAGATGAAATTAAGGAGGAGGGGCAATGTCTCCTTTAAGACATGTTGACATAGAACAAAGCTCTCCAGATCTAAAACTGAGGTTCCCCCTACCATCACACACAGTGTGTGGACTGGATGGAGGAGGGCACCTTCTCTTCAATCAATCATTTCAGACTCCAACTCTTCCAAACTGACCCTCACTGTTAGAGCTGAGAAGACACATGACTAAGCATTTGACCTATTTTTTTTTCAAAAAAAAAATCATAAGCAGAACTTTTGGGATTTTGCTCTTTGACCTAGCTTTCTTTGTTTCTTTTGTCTACCAGCTTTGTGATGAGACCTCGTACCTTTTCATCTTGCTTCTACCGACTTTAATCTCCCCTTTCCCCAAGGAAAAGAATTTGGATTTTCCCCATTCTTTTATTTTACTTCTACCCTTTCTTTTCCTCATTTTGAATTATGAAATTTAGCCATATTCTTTTCCTGGTGTCCCCATTTCTTTCTTTTTTTTCACTAAAAACAAAAAAAAATACAATAGCAACAGCACAACAATGACAACAAATGCAAATAGAACCAGATGTGCCTAACTGATCTGTGGAAAGTAATTAAGTGCCATTCAGTTTACAGGATTAATAGTGTACATATAGTTTTAGAATCATTATTAAGAATACTATTTTTCTGATAGAGAGGTCATCACTGGTACATTTGTATGTTGTTGAATTAATGCTTTCCCTGATGGTCCATGTGCTTGGTAGTTCAAATTATACTAAATTGGTATGTCCATTACTGAGCAAAGGATTTTCTGATACATTCTATTATGATGATGCCTATTACAGACTCTTCTCTCCAAAGCAAAACTGTGTGTTTATTTTATTTTCTGGGGGAGGGGCATATTTGGATAGAATATCCCCAGTCAGGACAGATTTGTGAATTGGTAGAGACAGCAGCTGGTAGGGCAGGTTCTGATGGGGCAGGTTACTCTCTTTCCTTGTTAACCTGCTTTAAAGTATTTGAGAATATCTGTCTATCTATAATGTCTGTGTGTGCATGTGTATATGCACATACATCTATATGCACACACATGTACATAAATGTATATATAAATATATACACAAATATTATATGTGTATATATATAATCTCAAGCCTCATACCAACCTTGTAAAGTAGATAGCAAACATTGTTATCCTCATTTTTAGATGAGAAAGCTAATATTCAGAAGAGTTAAATAATGTGCCCGTATTCACACAGCATGTAAATGTTTGAAGTAAGCCTTGAACTCATATCTTCCTGACCATGTTTAACACTTTATCAGACTGCCTCTCAGACTCAGTTATCTCTAATATCACTTCCAGCTGTGACATTCTCTGTCACAATCTGTTTTCTAAGACCTTTTTTTTATCTCTAATATTATGTATTCTTATGTCTCTTTCAATTCTACAAAACTTTTAGACAACTTTTTAAAGGTATATTTATTGGATTAATGGGCCATTGAAATGGTTTATTAATGCACCTATGAAAGTGTTCGCCTTAGCTTTCTCAAGTCATTTTCTCATTCAAGTTTGCTGGTGCCCTAGTAAAAAATCTAGTAAATATTAACTGAAAGTCAGAACCCTGTCTGGGAGGTTAAAAGACCAGACCTCCTGTAATCTCTATGGTGGAATACAATTGACCACATAACAGAAAACAAAGCTAAACAGATTGAAAATTTATTAGAGTCTGTTGTGTTGTGATTATGGCTTTTAAAATGATTCATATCACATGTGTAAAATGCACAAATACATTGCACCATTGCAAAATGTGGGCCATGGCGGTCGTATATAATGAAAGATTTTTATCTAGAGCAGGATGCTGCCTTTTTATATTGTCCCCTGCCAGCAGAATGCCTGGAATGCTTTTATTGGTTAAACATAATAATAAAATGAGATTCACCCAATGTGAAAACCAAAAGGACACCCGTATTAGCGATACTGGCTCAATTGATTCCTCTGAGAACATAAACTACCCTTTTGTGAAACTTAACACTGAGAAAGAAAGTGGTTTGTGTAATCACATTTTGATGCATCTGTTTAACGAATGTTTTATTGTTGCCAGTAGAAAGCATATACATTTTTCCAAGGCCTTATACAATCGTACTACTTTTATTATGTTTGAAGGATTCCCAAGGTCATTCATTGAAAGAAAAAAAGGAATTTGGGAGGCAAGATGTTTCCAAGGCAGAGACCCTCAAAGAAGAGGGTTGAATTTCAATGTTTGGCTCTCATGCAAAAAAACAAAAGTACTTTGTACCTATAGCTGATGATGGGGGATGAAGGAGGCTTATTTAAAAGTGCTTAAGTGATTTAGATAACAGATTGTTAGATATTGAAGCAAAATATTAGAGCTGGAAGGAGTCTTAGAACATTAGAAATAGGGCACAGAATATTAGGTCTGGAAGTGACCCTGGAAAATAATACATAGAATGTTAGAGCTAGAAGTTTATCTTGAAAATCACATATCTCAATCTCTTTTTCTTAAAAAATAAGGGGACTGAGCACCAGAGAAATTAAAAGACTACCCCAAAGTAAAGTGACAGAACCAAAATTTGAATTCATGGTTTCTGGATAGAAATTTGACCAAAAAGAATGTGGAAGAGAAGAAATAGATCATCAGGGACTTTAAAAAGACCTTAAAAAAGTAGACAATAAGCTATGCTATGGATAATCTCACTCTGGTCCTCCCTGAAGACAGCCCAGGGTCTAGTCAAACTTTACACTAAATTATCGAAATTGCTTTCCTTTTGCTGCTGTTCATCATTCATTCCCTAGCAGTTAAATATTTCCAAGTAACAGGTAAACAGCCAGAGAGATTCTATTCAGATAGGGAGTGAGACTGAGAAACTATTTCCTGCAAAATATATGCAGCTCAACCCATAGGGAGCTGTTTTGACCACCAGCTCTTCTATTATCATTCCAGTCTAACAGCAGACAAATATAGGCAAGCAGGCCCACATGTATTTGTCTTAAGAATTATAGACCAAAAGTGGAGAGTGTGGGGGGAAAGAAAGAAGGATGAAGTGCAAGAATCCGATGGGACTTTTTTTTTCCCTTAAAATCCCTGATGAAAGAAACTAAAGAACAAAATAATACCACTACCAACAAAATAGGTCAAAAAGCAAATATGGTTGGGATTTTACTTAATCTAACTCCCCTAACTTCAGGCAAGTACATTTCATAACCCATTCAACAAAAGGGGAAACTGAAGCCTAGAGATATAAAATGAATGACCCAAATTCAAACAATAATATAATGGTTGAGTCGGTATTAAAACCTGGATCAACTGATTCACAATTTTGTACTATTTCCACTATAAAATGGTGCTGTGATTCATCCTCTGAAACAATCTAGAGTGGCTAAGACATTAACTTTCTTTTAAAAAATCATGGAGACTTTCGCTAATTCTTACTCTGATGTATCATCATATAGGGTGTATGTGTCCCAGGTTTCTTGAAGACTATCCTAATAGAGCACATACTTTTGCATATTTTATCCCTCTGGAAAGGATGCAGTAATAAATTCTGTCTGCTTTCTGACAACCACCCTAGTTAAGTTCAGAGACACCTAGCACAAGTTGGTTGGCTGTTAGGTGATGAATTCTAAGGTCTAGGAAAACCATTAAACCAAGACAAACAAGATGACCTTCAGTCTTTTGTGGTACCCTTTTTCGTCAACATTGGACAGTGGCAGAGTATGATACGAGAGGACAGAGAATGCTAAGAAGAACCTTTTTAGGGACATTATAAATGTTAACTTTGCAGATGGTGCTATAAATATGACAACACTGTCCAGTGACCAAGGCATAGCCCTATACAAGAGGAATTGAATTAAAACAATTTTCACATGCTCACTATAAATGAAACCAGTAAACAAGACATTATCAGTTAAATAGAAGGATTAGCAAAGAAGCACTTTTAAATATCAATTCTGCACCAGACCCTTTATTATCTTTTGGAGAGATAATGACCAAAATGATCTTTCCTTTAAGGAACTGACATTCTATCAGGATGACTGCCAGGGTCTCTTTTTTTTTTAAAGCAATTGGGGTGAAGTAACTTGCTCAAGGTTACACGGCCAGGTGTTTCTGGGTGGATGCTAAGTGTCTGAGCCCGTATTCGATCCCCCAGGTCATCCCGACACTGGGGCCGGTGCTCTTACTCACTGTGCTACCTGGCTGCCCCCAGGGTCTCTTTAGGAAGAAAAAAATGAAGGAATTGGTTTTATTTTATAAATGTCTAAAAGCAATAAGAAATATTATTTAGTGGGATAGCGAGTAATCTCATATTGCCGTGCTCAAGCTACACGCACACACACACACACACACAGTATCACCACCACCATCAGCACAACCACCGCAATAATAATAATGATTGTAGGTTACATGGAAACCAGTGGTAACATATGAGGAAGTGGGGTGATTTATGAAGAACTCATTGAAAATAATTACTAACAAATCAAGACAATTTATTCTTTGATACTCAGTGACTTCAGTGCAAAGGTTGGCATGGGGAAAATGAAAAAACAAACAGATAATCAGGTGGGAAAGTATGGTTCAGGAGTAAAAAGGAGGCCAAAAGTTTGTAGACACCACAGGAACTTAGTATTTATATATCAACAATTTGTGATTCAAGAAAGGAATGGCAAGTTTCTAGACATGGTAAACACTAAATGATAGAACAAAGAAAAAATAATTATATTGTAATTACAAAAAATAATGTCTTATTAACAAGGTAGTGATCTTTATTCTTGAATGGAATAGATCACAGATCCTTTGGATTATTATGAGAGTAATCCTAAGAGCTTTTAGCCTTAGACCCTGTTGTCTCCCTTCTCCACTATCTCATAGAAGCATAATATCACAGACTCATAGAACATCAGTGATAATTGGAACCTTAGAACATAGCAAGTGGAGCTGAAGAAACTCTTTAAATATAATATTATTACATAGAATATAGGATAGGAGATCTGAAAGGATATGTCTATTCCTTTGCAATGCAGGCTATTAGTTTATAGAACATTGGTGATAGAAAGAACCTTGGAAGAGACAATGTTACAATTTTTGAATGTCAAAGCTGGAAGGGGAAAGGTCTCTTCCTTGGGAATGTAAGCCTTTAAAATACAGAACCTCTGCCATAGAAGGAACCTTAGAAGATACAATATTAGGCTGTAGAATGTTAGAGCTAGAAGGGATATTAGAGATGGTCTAGTCCAGGGATAGGGAACCTGCAGCCTCAAGGCCACATATGACCCATTAGGTCCTCAAGTGTGGTCCTTTCACTGAATCCAAAGTTCACAGAACAAATCCCCTTATGACCTCGAGGTCACATGGGGCCATCTAGGTCCTCAAGTGCAGCCCTTTGACTGGATGCTGGATTCAGTCAAAGGGCTGTACTTAAGGACCTCGACAGCCACATGTGACTTTGAGGCCACAGGTTCCCCATGCCCGATCTAGTCCAATCCCTTTATGTGAACCTATACTTTTAATCTGTCAGATTCAGCGAGGAAAGAAGAACGAAAAGGGCAGTGTTGAAGAGTAATAGAGATTCAAGCTCATGGAGGTAAAAGGAGCTCAGAATCACTGGGGCAGAGATTCACAGTCAGCCTTTTCTCTCCTCAAATTGCTTCTGGTTAGATGACAGTGGAGACAGCCCAGAAAGATACTGACAAAAAATGCAATTACACATTTCCTGTTCACTGAGGGGACAGAAGCCAAAACCTATCACAAACTTAAAAAATTAATCAAGGGACAGTGTCCAGTAAAAAATACCTCAAAGGGTGCCTTTCTCCTCTGCATCTGTGCTTCTGAAAGTCAGTCATCATCCTTGTCCTATATCAGAGCCCAGAGTCTGGCATTTTTCATTCCTGGAAAATGGCTCTATCTCCATAATGCCAGTGTATTCTCCCATCTGGAAACTACAGTCTCTAAAAGGAGAGAATCTCCTTGTTTCTTTCCAATAATAGAGAAGGCTGCCAACATAAGTATTTTAAAACAGTGATCTCATCATCTCACTTCCATGATTCAGAAATTTCAATGGCCCTCTATGTTATAGCCTATAGTCACAAGTTAAAATATCTCCATCTTGGCCCTTTAGGCCTTCCAATACCCAATTGCACCATGCCTTGACATCATAATTTTCCACAATCCCCTCAAATCTATCCTGCACTCTAATTTGGATGATCTCTCTGCTGTTGTGACCATACTCTCTATTTATTTCCATTTCACAGAAATTGATTTCCTGAATCCCAGGCCAGTGGCCTCTCAACTATACCATATCACATATTTGAAAAAAAATCTCTAAACATACAAGAATGGCCTTGTTATGGAACACCACACTTCTCCACTTGGGAACCATTCTCTCTGTGTAGGGCATTCTGTACCTTACTTTCTACCTATACAAATGTCATCTATTCTTCAAGGTTTGGTTTAATTGTGGCCTCCCTCCCCCCACTTATTGCCAAGAAGCTTTCCTTTACAACTCCAGTCCCA
The DNA here is from genome assembly GCF_028583685.1 of Petaurus breviceps papuanus. Classification (NCBI taxonomy): domain Eukaryota; kingdom Metazoa; phylum Chordata; class Mammalia; order Diprotodontia; family Petauridae; genus Petaurus; species Petaurus breviceps. The sequence goes on along the minus strand of NW_027187368.1, from coordinate 6,812,493 downwards.
CATTAACCTCTGCTTTCTCAGAATTCTCTTTGTATAAGGGAAAGTACACTGGATCAGCAGTGAGAAAATGAGGAGAAATGGGGCGGGGATCAAGAGGAGCACTGGGGTCTGATGTATTTTGGCTCTGGAGAAAGAGGAGTTGTATTTGAATCTGGCCTCTGACTCTTCTCACACACCCATCCATGGACCAGTCATTTAACCTCCAAAACCCTGTTTTCCCATATTTAAAATATATAGGTTGTACTGAAGGCTGCCTGAAAAATCCCTTTCTGGTCTACATGGATAATCCAAGAAACTGAATTTTAGAATTAGTTCCACTAACTACCCTTCTACTTTGGAAAAAAAGTTACTTAAATTCTATGGCTCTCAGTAAGAAGACTGCGGTATTTGGAGTCAAGACAAAAGTTTATTTCCCAGTTCTAACACTGTCATCATGAGCAAATTACTTAACCTCTCTGTATTTCGATTTCCCTTTTCTGTAAAGGAGCGATAACAACACATTGGTACAAGGGGAGTAAGACATTTTGTAAACCTCATTTGCTAAGCAAATAAATGTAAATTATCATGTTGTACAAATGTGAGTTATTATTTTTTAGATGTAAAATGAGGTAATTGGGCAAGATAAACCGCAAGACTTGCTCTCTAATATTCTACTTTCTCAAGTTCCTTCTAAGTCTAGCACCACAGGTTCTAAGGCTTCTTCCAACTCCAACATTCTCTGTTCTTTGTACTAAGCTTGTGTACATCTCTGACATTTTGCTTCTCTGGGCTCTATATGATTTGTCATTTAAACTGCACAACCTAGTATTAATTTCTATATACTGTCTAGTATTTGTTTTCTGGCCAGCCCATCTCAGGATGAGCTCTCTCTTCTCTGAGCTCATAGTGAACAGAAGAATAGGTGACTTGTCTAATTCCTATGAAGTATTATCCACATTGCTATTTAAGGTCAGCAAGTTGACAAGAAGTGTTTCCCAGGTCTCCTTTAACATTACCTGATAGTCTTCTAAATTTGTTTATGGTGCATTTATAGCCACGAACTCAATTAACAGTGTTCATACCACATGGTAAATGTGATCAGCAGCACCTGGAAACAAGAAAGGTTCCCCCTCCCCACTTTTCTTGTAAATTTTATATCATGAAATGAAAGTCAGTTAAAGATCCATTAAGCAAGGATTGTAATGGGAGGGAGGAGCTGTACTCTCTATCTGGTTTGAGGAAGATAAGCTGTATAAATCAGTGCACCTTGCAGCTGAACATTTCCTTAAATAGCTGAACAGGAAGAGTGCTTGTTTCTGCTATTAATATCCCCAATGCTCCCTCCTTTCACTAGCAGAAGCCAGCCAGAGCAAGGATGGAATGCCAGGCAGCATACTGAAACAGGCTTGAAATTTATTCTTACTAAAATGTAGAGAATTCCATCCTAAATTTTTGGAGTATTAGAACAGAATGCTGAGTTTACAGTCAAAGGTCCTGCATTCAAATCTCAGCCTGACCCCTCAGTGTTGTTTTAGTGATTTTAAGTCATGCTTGACTCTTCATGACCTCTTTTGGAGTTTTCTTGGCAGAGATAATTAAGTAGATTGTCATTTCCTTCTCCATTTTTCCAATTCATTTTACAGATGAGGAAAATTGGTCACAAAACTAAAAAAGTATATGAGGCTAGATTTGAACTCAGGTCTTCTTGACTCTAAGCCCAGCACTGTATATGCTGTGCTACCAAGGTACCCACTCACTAACTATATGATACTGCTTTTATGAATTTTGACCTTTGGGATTCAGTTTCTTCATCTGTAAAATAAGAGTGTCAGAATATATTACTTCTAAGGTCTTTTCCATATTTTAACTTTTTACTTCTTGCACTATCATCTTCCTTATTAGACTGAAAACTCCTTGGACCAGGTGTTTATTTTCCTTTCTTTATATTCTCAATACTTGACCTAGTACCTAGCTAGCATATAGCAGATGTTAAAAAGTTAGATGACTTGACTATGGTCCCATTAACAGGATGCCAAGTCACACTTATTGAGAAGAGCTCAGTAGCAGGAGTAAAATTTATGTGAAATCTCCCCTCATAAATTCTAGAATGGAAATATACCTTAGAGACCATAGTCCAATTCTTATATTAGAGATGATAATGCTAAGGCCTACAGAAATTGAGTGACAGGTTCAAAGTCACAGAGCAAGGGAATAGCGGGGTATGTGTTGATCTGAGATCTCTCTACTACAAATCTATGACTATTTCGTTTATATCTTTATAGCCTCTGTCTCTCTATCTCTGTCTCTGTTTCTCTTTGTCTGTCTCTCTCACTCTCTCTCTCTCTGTCT
>NW_027187368.1:6756897-6809765 GCF_028583685.1 Petaurus breviceps papuanus | reverse complement strand
TCTCTCTCTCTCTCTCTCTCTCTCTCTCTCTCTCTCTGTCTCTCTGTCTCTCTCTCTGTCTCTCTCTCTCCCTCTCTCTTCCCCAATCTGACATAGGTGAAATTTTTCTACTGTGCCTCTTTAGCTCACAGAATTAACCTAAAGTACACTTCAAGTGAATCCATAAAATAGAAAGGAAAGTTCTTATGGAGTTCCAGATGAGTTATTCCAATGCAGCCCAAAGCAGGGGAAGTAGGTCATCTAAAAAGATGCAAAGAAATTCAAACTCACATATACCCTAAAGATCTGTAAGAGTCTGAAAAGGAGAATTGCTAGGTGGAATTATTTGGAAATCACATGCTTCCATCCCAGTTGAGCTCCCAAGATATGCAATGGTCAGGAAGCCCCTCCCAAAAGAATCTTGACTCCTCTAGAAGCAGCTATTATCCTGGGTTCTAGATTCCATAAAGTAATTTCCTTTCTTTGATTCCAATTCTAAATCTTGAAACTCCAAGTACATCTTAAGTATGACTCACATTTGAGGAGAAACTCCATTAACTGGGAACAAAACTAGGAATTCCATGTATTACTAAGGGGATTAAGGAATTTATCAATTTGATCAGGAGATCCCCAAATCACACAAATTCAATCTGCTTTATTGATTTTAATTCACTGTTTCTTTCTGACCTCCTGTACCTGTGTATTTTCTAGTTCCTGATTTCTCACCAGATTAATAATGAACTTCATCACGACAATAAGCATACTGTGAGGTTAGGTGAAAATGAATTGTGTAGAAGGATAATTAATGCAATAGGAGTTTAGAGAGGGAGAAATCATGAGGCATGAGTAAGAGAGGTGATCAGGCAAGGTGTCATGGGGAATATGAGCTATGAGAATCTTGAATGATTAGTAGTAAATTAGTCAACTAATACTTTTTAAGCATACTATGCTAAATACTTTTTTAAGCTTGAAATCAAAGCTAAGTAGGATTTGTGCATAGATTTTTGTGAGGGGAAGGAAAGCAATAGAGATATTTGAATCAGTGCCAATAAAATGATCAAACGTGAAAAGATAGAAATAACCATAGTAAATCTGAGGGAAAGTGAGTAGGCCAATCTAGCTAGAGTGGAAATTTGGTTTAGAATATTGAAAAAAATAATGTTGAAAGTATAGAGACCTTTGGGAGAAGTGATTGATAGATAGGCTCAGGAGGTTAACTTCTACTCCATAAAGATGAAAGTTATAATGACTTAATCTTTATTCAGTCTGATATTGAAGGAGATCCTTTTCCCTGACTTTCACCAGGGAAAAGACAGAGGCACAGGAGCTGATCACATATCTTCCTTCCTGATCCCATATCTCCTCATGCCCTATCTTTACCAGGTGGCAGCTCCTAGAACATATGAACTAGCTAAGGTTTCTTTAGCCAGCTGTCATGTCTTTCCTGAGCAAGGTTCTTAATCTTCTTAATTTTGCAAGCAATAATATGTAGAAATTGAGAACTCAGCTGGACATCTCAAAAGCTTTTGAAAGGCTCAAAAGATTTCTTATTATAGACAAAAAATTGAATTGTACATGGAAGCTACCCCATATGTTATGATAGCTATGGATGAAGAGTAGAGAATGACCACTCAAAATCATATAATCCTGTCACCTCAGATAAGAAAACTGAGGCCTAGAGAAGTCAAATGACTTACCCAAGGTTGCATCACCAATAAGAAGCACAACAAGGTTTTGAATCCAGATTGTCTGTCTTCAAATCCAGTATTCTTTTCATGTCACCTTATTGCAATGTCTTAAAAGAGTGAATTATAGAATCTTAGAACATAGAGTATTAGAACTTGCAGATACCTTTATAATATTATTTTTCAGGTTCCTCACTTTAGAGATGATGATATTGGGGATCAGATGGGGTAAATAATTGCCCAATGTCACAAGACTGAATTTTAAGACCAATGTTGTTTAACAGATTCAGCAAATAAATGAGATATAAAAACTCACATCTCAAATTAAAGAAGTCGGGAAGAAATTAGCTTTCAGATTGAATTATTTCAATTTATATATGATATATTAGATATGGGTAGCATGACTAAAGAGGTAGAGATCATACAAGATAAAATGACAATTTTGATTGTGTAAATTTTTTTTAAAGTTTTATACAAACATCTAATGTTTTCAAGGGAAACAAGTTTCAAAAAGTAACACATTACTTGGATTAAGTTCTTATTTCAAAGATATATAAAAAACTGAATCAAATTCATAAGATTGAGGGGTAAACCTGAAAAGTAAATGGTCAAAGGATAAGAACAAATAGTTTTCCTTTTTTTTTTTCTTTTTGGAGGGCAATTGGGGTTAAGTGACTTGCCCAGGGTTGCACAGCTAGTTTTTGTGCTAAGTGTCTGAGGCCGGATTTGAATTCAGGTCCTCCTGACTCCAGGGACACTGTTCTATTCAGTGCTCCGCCTAGCTGCCCCCAAACAAATAGTTTTCAAAGGAAAAAAAAAGGCTAAGCAATCAACATAGGAAAAAAAATTCCAGATCATTAATAATTATGGAAATGAAAATTAGAAAAACCATGAGATTCTAAGTTATGCCTATCAGACTGGAAAAGAGGACAAAAGAGGAAAACTTTAAAAAAGTATATTGGAAAGTCTGTGGGAAAACACATACACACAATAGTGCAGTGTTAGTGGAGCTGTGAATTGGTCTATACTTTCTTTAGAGCAATTTGGAATTATTCCCAGAAAGTTATCAAGTTATTTATTTCCTTTGACTTAACTATACCTCTACTAGGCCTATACACCAAAGAAATAAAAAAAAGAGTAAAAAAGAATCTATATGTACAAAGATACTTATAGTAGCTCTTTTCATGGTAACTCCAAATTGGAAATTAAGGGGAGGGGGGCACCTTTTGGGGAAGGGGAAAATAAATTGTGGTACATAAATGTAATAGAATCTACCATAAGAAATGATGAAATGTACAAATTCAGAAAAAAGGTGAGAAGACCTTTATGGACTAATGCAGAGCAAAGTAAAGAGAACTAGGAGAATAACATATGCAATGATAAAATTATAGAGTAAAATCAACTTTGAAAAATGTTAGAACCCCAATTAACACAACAATAAATGATGATGTCAGAATCTGAAATGACCTAGAAAAAATGTGTGTGATAAAAATGATAAAAGAAAGTGAAATATACCTTTCACCTCAAGATAGATAGGTGAGGAACTTAAAATTCAGGAAAAGGAATATACATATAGATACATATACATATATGCACATATATGTATAGTATGTATACTTATTTATATACACACATTTTTTCAGACAGAAAATGAGTGACCTTTTTTTTAGGCTCTGGAGATATGAATTGATGGATTTGTTTTGTTGGGTTTCTTTTGGAGTGGAAGGGGGAAAAGGTGATAGTGAGAGTGACAGATTCATTTTACTTGAAATATAAAAATAATGAATAAAAATACATTAAAAAATACATACTATATTCAAAGACTTGTTCTTGAGTATAAAATTAAGCTTAGTCCTTGCCCTCAAGGAGCTTGAGATAGAAGTAGACATAATAAAATATTCATATACATGTACACAAAGTAATATTATATGTGTGTAAAAGAGGAACAAACAAATCATTATGCAAGCCAGGGGGAAAATTGCTTCTGAGTAGGGTAAATCACAGAAAATTTTATGAGTGGGATTGCAACGGAGCTGAAACTTGAAAGAAAGGCAAGTTTTCTGTGATGGAGGTGGGTGAGGATTCAGAAGAGAAGAACAAAGAAAGGTAATATTTCCTCCTTTTTCTTTTCTTACCAAAAATGTTTTATAACCTGTAGACCCATTGCAAAATTGAAGATTTGATTAAAGGGTCCCTACGACTTGCCCAGATCTAAAATCTTATATTCTAAATATCTATGTTCTAAGTTGCCTTCTAGCCCTACAATTCTATATTCTGAGTTCCTTTCAAGTTTCTATATGTGCACACACACACACATTTTTTCTAGGTCACTTCAAATTCTGACATTCTATGGCATTATGGCTCTTTGCAGCCAATACTCGTGAAACAAGTCACAAAATTTATACATTTGGATTTCAGGGTCAAGTCTGATGGGGCAGGTTCAAATGTGTTGCTTCTTATTGTGACAGATCAATATTACAGAGGTTGGTTAGTTGTTGTTCTCCTTCATTCTTGGAGAGGACCACAATGACATAACTTTGTTGGGGCCAAGGTAGAGTGTGTCCAACTGTGACTGAGCAGTTCAACATGAACTTAGAAAACTCTACCATAGGTTAGGCACAAATAGTGCATATGAACTTTGGGAGAGGAGATGTTTCAAAATGTGCACATCTTACATTTCTTTTGAGCTACTACAATTCTGCTTTGCTCATAGAATACAGCACCTTCTTTGATGTGAGCACACCATGCTGGATGGTCTTGTTTCAGTGTCTCCCGTATCTAACAATGAGTTCCAAAGTTCATCAGAGAGACCTTGAAAATGTCCTTGTATTGCTTCTTCTGACCACCATCTAAGTATAAGAACTTTAATGGGCTATCCGTATTGTTTGAATGCCAAATAAATGTTTACTTAAAGTACTATTTTATGAAGAACTCATAACAGGAAAATACTTAGCATGGTGTGCTCACATCAAAGAAGGTGCTGTATACACTATCTACAGTTCCTATCTACACTGTACAGAAGTATCACATAACATGTGTTAACATGTGTTAACATAGAAGTATCACTATCTACAGTTGAGTTTGAATGCTTGGCAATTCAGCTCAAGAAAGGACCTTATTTTGTCAGGTGATCTTCAGAGTCTTACTAAGACAATTCAAACAGAAATGACACAAATTCCTGGCAGAGTATCAGTATACTGTCCAGGTTTCACAAGCATATATCAATGAGGTCATCACAATGGCTCTATCAATCTTCAATTTGGTAGGCAGTCTAAGACCTCTTCTCTCCTACCTTTTCCTTTGGAGTCTGCCAGTCACTGAGCTAGCACTGGCAATGTGTGCATGAACTTCATCATGTCTATGTACATCCCTGAAGAATATACTGCCAATGTAAGTGAACTTATCTACAGCATTAAAAATGTCTCCATTTGTTGTAATCAATGGTTCCATGAATGGATGGTGGGGTGCTGGCTGGTGGAGAACATCTATCTTCTTGATGTTAATCATTAGGGCAAAATTAGTACAACAGCAGAGAACTAATTTATATGTTCTTGAAACTCAGCCTTAGAGGCTGCATTGAGTGCACAATCATCTGTGAACAAAAAAGTTACTTAGCAGTTCTTCCTCTACTTTTATCTTGACTTGTGGCCTTTTCTTTTTTTTTCTTTTGGAGTGCAATTGGGGTTAAGCTACTTGCCCAAAGTCACATGGCTAGTAATTGTGTCAAGTGTCTGAGGCCGGATTTGAACTCAGGTCCTCCTGACTCCAGGGCTGGTGCTCTATTCACTGCACCACCTATCCACCCCCAACTTGTAGCCTTTTCAAATTAAATAATTTACTGTTATTTCAGTAGTTGACCTTGATGCCATTTTCATCTTTATTAAGGTGTCTGATAATATTGCTGAACATATGCTAAAAAGCATGGGAGTAAGCACACAGTCCTATTTCACTCCATTGGTGACTGGAAAAGAAAGAAGTTATCATCCATTATCCAGAACACCTGAAACAATGACATCATGAAGCTGATGGACAATCCTAATGAATTTCTCCAGGTAATTTAATTTTGCCATAATTTTCCACAGTCTATAACAGCTGACAGTACCAAAGGTCTTGGTTATATCAACAAACATTGTGTCCAAACCTCTTTTTCTATTCCTGGCATGTCCCCTAAAGTTGTCAAGCAGCAAACACCATTTCAATAGAACATTCCTCAGCCTTTTCTGAAGCCAAAATGGATCACAGATAGATGATAATCTTCACAATGAAGTATCAACCTATTGCAAAGAACTCTGGCAAGAATCTTGCTTCCAGTGATTAAGACAGAGGCCTGCCTGTGATTGTCATAGGAAAATTTCTTTCCCTTTCCTTTATGGAAATGGGCAATGGAGGCATCGCTGACTTCCTTTGGGATAGCCTCCTTTTGCCATATAACCTGAAAAATGTATATCAGTTTTTTTACAAGTAGTGGACCCCCTTCCTTGTAAAAGGGTATAGGATTTTCAGGGAAGACTAGTACCTCTGTTACTAGGGCTGTATTCCCTCTTTGGTTTCCATCTGATTCATCCAATTCTCCACTTTGGCTCTAAAAGGCTGCAGCTGTGCAGTGACCACCCCTTGTTAAATCATTTAGGCAGATGGACTAAATTAGGTTGAAGGTAACCAAGAGGTTTTAAAGCCTTTGGTGAGTTAGGAGGTGCCTATCTTGAACATGCAAAGACTTCCCCCAGCAAATCGGGAAGATGAGAACAATCTATTCCAGTGGCCATGACAGAGATACTCAATAAATAGAGCTTCTTCCTCCAATGAGGGAGTTTGGAGGAAGCTCTTTATGATACCTTATGCCACCATCATATGCTTATATTTTTAATTTTCTGGTATGTTTTACCTTTTAGTCATCCAACCCTGGTGTGTTGCTGCCACTAATTTCCTCCTTTCCAGGTCCCTAAGAAGGTTAGGAGTGGGAACCCATCATGCATAGCATGGTAATGCAATAGAAGGTCACATTTCGCTTTGAGTCATCAATGTGCAAATGTTGTATGACTAATGAGAGACTCCTAAATAACTATCCTACACCATCCTATAAATATGCACTCTTCTCTACAGTCCCTTTTTACAGGGGGATAGAAACCCATCCAAACCTCTAGGACTCTGGCAGAGCCATAAATATAAAAGAAGCCAGCATTACAATCATGATAATTTCCAGAAAACGAACTCCAAGAAAAATCCAGGTTCCTTATTCTCTAGTCTGCCTTTTAGCTTGTGCCTCCCTCCTTTGTCACTTTTTTCCTGGAATCTGTTGAAGAACCAAAGCTGAGAGAATTTAGAGAATAGAAGATCATTAGACTTAGAACAGAATCTTATATGTTAGACATCAGCTAGTTCAACCCTTTCATTTTACAGATGAAGACATTGAAATTCAGACCTATTAAATAATTTTTCAAAAGTCAAATAGCAAAACCTAACTTAGGGATTAGGACAGGAGTTAGTAGGGAGTATGTAATGGGACCAAAAAAATGCCTCCTATGATACCTTATGAGATACTAAGTTCCAATCACTAAAGTATTTAAGCAGTTGTTGAATGACCTCTTTTTGGTGATTAAGTACAGGGCATTCATTCCCTGGGAAGAGACCTGGACTAGATGACCTCTAAGACCCCTTCCAGCTCTAACATCCTTTGATTTTATTCATGGCAAAGATGAAATATATATATATATATATATATACATATATATATATATGTATATCAGATATGCAATTTCACTCAGAATGATAATATTTCCTCCCCTCATCCATAGTATGATCACTGTCTCAGAAGTGACAAAATAGGCCTTTATCTGAAATACATGTTGGGAATGGAAGACACCATGACTCTTGTCTCCTTTTTAGCTAAGTGAAGGAATAGGAATTGAGTACAAATTTTCTAATTACAAATCCAGGACTGTCACCAATATTCCATGTACTCCATACAAAGAAAGAGTTATAGTAGACAATACCCAGCCTCTCTCCTGTTGGACTTTGATCATATCCTACTAGAAACTCTTGTCTTCTGTCTGAAGGGAATGCACTTCCTTTCTCATTTCTTCTCAGCTCCCACTATCTTTTATGGCAACCTTTTCCATTACTCAGGCTTAATCTGCCCCAAGTAGATGAAAAAGAATTGATATGAATTTTTTGATTGGGCACCTGTCTTTTTTTCTCCCCATCTCTTTACCTTTCAGCAGCTGAAGGGGATCTATCACGATAATTTCCCATTATTAAGTTTGAAGTGTTTTGAATGTGAAATGCCTTTTCACTTAGAAAGAATTGATGCCTATAACGTGTAATGTGTTAGCAGTTTGGTAGAGTGGTTGACAGCCCAAACTATATTACAGGTAGCTAATCCCCACGGCTGAGCTCCATTAAAGAATAGATTGTATCTGTTAATATAGCCATAGTGTGTGGGTCATTGTGCTGAAAGGCAGTCTTGCTGCTGGGAGAAAGATTATTATGTGACTTTATTCTATTTTAAACTTGGAAAATGTATGGTAGATTTACTAGTCATGATTGATTAAAGATATGAAAGGGATTTTATGACTCTCCTCATATGTGTTAGGTTTATAATTCCCATTTGGAAGAAAAAAAAAACCCATCCCAAGGACTTAAATGAGACCAATGGCAAGTTTGAGGACCATGGAAAGCTTCCTAGTTACAGTTTGATCACCTGGGCTACTCTTTTCACCATAGTTTTTTTGAAAAAGATGAAAAGCTAGAAGCATGGTATTGAAATGCTAATTAAAGGTATTGGTGGTTTAGAGGGAATATCCTGGCCCAAGACCAACTTAGGTCATTAGAAAATCATGTTTTGAGCTAAAAGACACTTTCAACATCATAGGATTTTACTATGTTAGAGATAGAAAGCATCTCAGAAATAACCTAGTCTGATCTATTATTTTATAAATGAGAAAACTAAGGCCCAAGGAAGTAAAGTAGTTGTTTGACTAGGAAGGCAAATTCATATTGGTACTAAGTATGAAAGCAAGAGTTAGAATGGCTTCAGAATCAGTGAGTTACCCCCCCCCTTCAGTTCACTCTGCTGCCTCATATTGCCGCTTCCCTCCCCCCCCCGCCCCCACACACACATGCCACCCTGCCCCTGATTCTACCTATGAAGAAACCAATTCCTGGAAAAGTTAAATGAGTAGCTAGTCCATGGTCACTTCCATAGAGGTGGCAGAACTGGGATACAAAGGGAAATATTTTGACTTTGGATACAATCATTTTTTTCATTATACTGAGATCCCATCACCATATACATAAACGTAAAGCACAAGCACCACTAATAGCATACTTCTTTTCTGAGATTCTTGCTCTGTCAGTCTTCATTAAACAAATTTCTCTTAAAAAGGAGTTGTCTCCACCTACAAAATGTACTCTCTCTCTCTTTGTCACATGTACACACACACACACACACACACACACACAGAACAGCACATTGATAAATAGTTTCAGATTCTAAAGATATTTCCCAATGATGTATGTCATTGAATCACAGCATTTTAGAGCTGAAATTTTGATCAGATACCCTCCTTTGTCTGCAACATGACATTGTACTTGATGGCATCTAGGCTTTCTTTCAATTCTAAGATCTCTGCTCCTAGGAAACTACACATAACTAATTGTTTTTCTTTTAATCAAATGTTTTCACATGAATATTCCTGCTATCTATATGGGAAAATCTGGAGTCCTATATGTGGACACCTATAGTCTACTTAAGTCTACGCACTTGTCAACAGTTTTAAGGATGCTAGCTCCATAATCCTTTTTTCAATGGCTAGAGAATTGTTTCTTTGACTTGACTATATCAAATTCCTCTTTTCACAGAATCTGATGCCTCATCTCCATGTCTTTGATTAAGCACCTTATTTAAGGAGTCCAAATTTATAAATTCAGAGATTCAGATTGCAATGGTCTCTATGATAATGGCAAATATCTCCAATCTGATCAATTCTTTCAATAAACCGCTAGATTCTTTTCTGCTGAAGTTGAGTTAGACATATTGGATCCTAGTGGTCCCAGGAATATGTGGTAGAATGAATTTAGATTTCTCTTAAATGCTTAAAACTACAATCCTCTGACCTAACTCTTATATTAGCATAAATGATTCCTGTTCTGAGAATCACATGCCTCAAGAAATAACTTATTTCTCTTTTTCACCCCAGACTGCCCTCCCTTCCAACATTCCCCCTCTCATCCCCTTCCCCACTACTCTCCTGTAGGGCAAGATACCCTATTTAGTTTGTATGTCATTCCCTCCCTAAGCCAAATTCAATGAGAATAAGGTTGACCCATTCCCTTTTGACTTCCTGTTCTTCCCCTCCATTGTAACAGTTTTCCCTTGCCTCTTCCATATGAGATAATTTACCCAATTTTGTGTCTCCCCATCTCCTCTCATTATATTCCTTTCTCACCTCTTAATTTCACCTTTTAAGAATCATCCCTTACTATTAAATTAGTCCTGGGCCCTTTATCTATGTATACCTGTACACATATATACACACATTCACAAATGTATTCATACTCCCATATACCCTCCTATACAGACATATATGTGGGTGTGTGTATATATATATATATATATATATATATATATATATATATATATATACATATATATATATATATATATATTCCCTTCAACTATTCTCATGCTGAGAAAAGTTTCTTAAGTTACAATTATCATTTTTCCACGTAGGGATGTAAATAGTTCAACTTTGATAAGTTCCTTATGATTTCTTTTTCCTGTTTACCTACTCATGCTTCTCTTGCTTCTTGTATCTGAATGTCAAATTTCCCATTCAGCTCTGGTTTTTTCATCAAAAATGCTTGAAAGTCCTCTATTCCACTGAATGACCATATTTTCCCCTGAAACATTATACTCAGTTTTGCTGAGTAGGTTATTCTTGGTTTTAATCCCAGCTCCTTTGACCTCTGGAATATCATATTCCAAGCCCTTTAATCCCTCAGTGTAGAAGCTGCCCAATAGTGTGTTATCCTGATTATATATACACAGTATTCCAATTTTGTCTTCCCGGCTGCTTGTAATATTTTCTCCTTGATCTGGGAATTCCAGAAAATGGTTATAATATTCCTAGGAATTTTCTTTTTGGAATCTTTTCAGGAGGTGATCGATGGATTCTTTTGACTTCTATTTTGCCCTCTGGTTCTAAAAAAATCAGGGCAATTTTCCTTGAGAATTTCTTGAAGGATTATTTCTACATTATTTTTTTGATCATGGTTTTCAGGTAGTCCAATAATGTTCAAATTATCTCTCCTGGATATATTTTCCAGGTCAGTGTTTTTTTTTTAATGAGATATTTCACATTGCATTCTATTTTTTCATTTGCTTAGGTCTGTTTAATAGTATCTTGATTTCTCATATAGTCACTTGCTTCCATTTGCTCCAATCTGATTCTGAAGTAATGATTCTCTTCAGTGAGATTTTGAGATTCTTTTTCCATCTGGCAAATTCAGCTTTTTAAGGCATTCTTCTCCTCATTGCCTTTTTGAGCCTCTTTTGCCATTTGAGTTAGTCTATTTTTTTAAAGCAATTGGGGTTAAGTAACTTGCTCAAGGTTACACAGCCAGTTATTTCTGGGTGTGGTGCTAAGTATTTGAGCCCGGATTCGATCATCAGGTCATCCCGACACTGGGGCCGGTGCTCTTATTCGCTGAGCCACCTGGCCACCTCTGAATTAGTCTATTTTTAAGGCATTATTTTCTTCAGTCAGTTTGTTGACTCTCATTTCATAATTTTCTTGCATTGTTCTCATTTCTTTTCCCAATTTTTCCTCCACTTCTCTTGTTTGATTTTCAAAATCCTTCTTAAGATCCTCTATGGCCTATAACCAGCTTGTATTTTTCTTGGAAGCTTTTGGTGCAGGAGTTCTGACTTCACTGCCTTCCTCCTGTTCTATGCTTTGATCCTTTTTGTCCCCAAAATGGGGTGTAAAGTTGGGTTTCTCTGTTTACTTTACTTCCCTTGTTTACTTATGTCGCAACCCAATTACTTGACTTTTGGTCTTTTTGCTACAGTAAGACTCTGCTACCAGACAGGGGATCTTTGTACCAAATGCTGGGCTTTTCTCAGCTGCTGAAAGTATTAGTTGGGTGCCCTCTCTGAATCCTCCACACACTCTGGCAAGCTGTTCACACACCCCAGGACCTCCACGCTAGACCACAATCCAGATCCAAGCAGTATAAAGCAAGAGTGATTACCCCTCAGACAGGTCATTTGGTCCCCCTACAATCTGCAGGCCAGGAGCTGAAGCTGATGCATGGTGGTGGCTGCAGTGTTGCCTCAGCAGCTTCTCACCCCAGGGGCAAATGCTGACCACAATCCCAACTACTGGATCCCAAAGTCCACACTGCTCTGACCTCTCACTGCCCTTAGCATTTATGTGTTGATAATTCTGGAAACAGCCACAGCTACTGGTGATCTGAAGTTCTTCCAGCCAGTGGCTGGTCTGGCCTGTCCAGGGGCTAAAACCTCTGGCTTGCATGGGGGGGTTGTCTCCCAGAGCACTGCTCTGGCCTCTTGCTGCCGGCCTGCTGGGCTGTCCTCAGTGGACGGTTTCTGTTTCTTCTCCACCATCTTGATTCTGCCCCTTAACTTATTTCTACTTTTGCAAAATCGTGGTTTGGATCCATATGCCTCCTAAAAGGAACACAATGCTAGACTACATTAATGTTTCTACTGTCATAAAAGGGTGAAGTAATAACTCTGTTTTATGATAGGGATCAAGCCACATCTGGATTATTATATGTAAAGTTCTTGTTCCCACAAAGAAAGGGCAATTATGTGTTAGAACTCATTCTGAATATAACTAGTATGATGAGGAGTCTGTAGGTCATTTCATAAATGGATCCTTTAAAGGAATCAGAGACATAAATCTACACAGAACAGGAGATTTTTAGTGGAAACATGGTATCTATCTTCAATTTTCTGAACTATCTATCATATTGAGAAAAGAGACTTGTTTCTTTATGGAAAATTATAAGGAAATAAAATTTACCTTCATATACAATGGAATTCTTTAACAATTATAATGGTTTACCATTGAAAGTGGATGCTATGTGTGGTACATTGAGCCCTCTGTATTACATTACAGGATGGCAGCCTACTCTCAGAGACAGTATAAAAGGACTTCTTCTTTAGTTGAAAGCTAAGCAAAACAACTTCATGCATTATGTTCTAATATACCAAGGATCTAGAGACAAAGGTCAGGTTATAGATTTCAGGATAATATTATCTTTCAGCTGCCTTGGTGAATTTTCAAAAATGCATTGCCTTAACCCATAGGTTCCCAAAGAGGAAAATACTGCCCTTTGGGGGATACTGGAATCATCCAGGGGGTGGTAATAGCCTCAAGTGCAATTGGGGGACATTGAATAAAAAGACGGGTGTGGTGGAAGCATAAGGAAATAAGAAAAGATAAGAAAATTTAGGAAAAAATTGTTCATATATGTTTCATCTGTTCTGTAACAGAGTTCAAGTCTTAGTGATTACATTATTTTCCAAATAAACACACAAAATACAAGTTATAACTGATTAGTGGTCAAGTTTGCCAATAAGTCTTAATAAGCAAGTGTTGGCAGAAGAGCATGTCACACATTGCTGGGAAGTCCAGCATGCAGATTGGCAGAAATATGTACATATTATGACATGTTTACAATATGATACTATATGATTACATAATGTAATATTGCATCATTGAAATTTCCATGCAGGAAAAACCCCACAAATTTAAAAGAAATTGTTAAATTTAAGATATATCATTTTAAAATATATTTTATATATTTTTTGAAATGAAACAAATTTCAAAATAAATTTTAAAGGGTTAAAGAAAGTAGATTTCCAGGGGGACACCAACAAATTTTTTTCTGAAAGGGGATAGTGGGTCAAATAAATTTGGGAACCTCTGCCTTAATCTAATGTAAATAGTACTCTAAAGCCTCAGGTAAACATCATTACATTGAATGTAGGTGCCCATCAATTGGGGAATGGCTAAAAACGCTGTGGTATATAAATGTAATGGGATATTGTTGTAATATAAGAAATGTCAAACAAGTTGATTTCATAAAAACTTGGGAAGACTTACATACATAGTGAACACAATCCAGGAGAACATTGTACACAGTAACAGCAGTTTGATGAATAATTGTGAATGACTTGGCTATTCTTGACAATGCAATGATCCAAGATAATCCCAAAAGACTAAATGATGAAGCATATTATCTGCTTTCAGAGAAAGAACTGATATTTATTGGAGAGAAACATGATATTCTTCACTTTCTTTTTTTCCTTTTATTTCTGTCTTCTTGTACAAAATTACTAATATGAAATTTTTTTACATAATTTCATGTGTTTAATATATATCTGATTGCTTACCATCTCAGGGAGGGTTGGAACAGAATTTGAAACTTAAAACTTTAAATAAAAATATTTATAATTTTTTAAAAGAGAACTGCACACCAAGAGAAGAAAGGATTAGTAAATAAAGAAATGAAGTGGACATGACTTGCAAAAGTCATCAAAATAGAACAAAATATTTGTCACTTAGCATCCTGGATACTTGAAATTGGATGAGATCGCAGAAGTCAACTATTTCAACTCTTTGTCAAAGGAGGAAACCCGTCTCATCTATTCCCCAAGTGCTCATCCATTCTCTACTGAAACACCTCCACCGAGGATAGGGAGCACTTTCATTCTTCTTTAAATTATTTGAGAAAGTCAAGAAGTGGATTTAATGCTCAGTGAATATCTATTTCAATATCATCTATATCTATAATATCTAATCTATAACTCTAATCTATAGCTATAGACATAGCTATAGATAAATATATATAGTTATGAATAAATAGACAGGTATAGATATAGACATAAAAATTAGCTCTTGATATTTCTATTTCTCTCTTTATTTAGCAGGCTTAAAAGTACAAAATTATTGACTCTAAAGAAAAAGCGTTGCTAGTCTACTTAGCCCTTGTGCTTTCCTTAGACCAGTGAAGAAAAAAAAAACTATTGAGGTGTTCTTTACTATACCTGTGTGTTCTGAAAGGTACATGCTATTGAGTTCTGAGTAAAATCTCTCACTGGATGAACAGAAACCCAAGGAAGAAGTTAACTAGAAGACAGACGTAGAGATGCTTTGGGTACTCCTCTCCCCAGTTTGCAGTTGAATTGGTCACATTGCCATAAATCAATTATTTCTTCTCTTTTAAGCAATGAGTTCTATTCTCAATGGCAAAATTCTTTGTATCATTCCTACCCTTGTTCTTTCCAAGGTTTAAAACTGTAGAGATAACATGGTGGCTCAGAAATGTTTAGAGAAAGCACTTCAGTTTTCAGAGTTGCTGTTAAGAGGTATTCAGAAGTAATACAATGTTTGAGATTTTTCTTGGCCTTGGAAAGCCCTTGCTTCCTTATTTTGCCTAAATCTGTGAGGTGGCGTTAGCCTTGGAATATCTAGGCTATGCAAATATCAGTATATCTATCAATAATATTTATTAGGCCTCTACAGTGTTCCAGGCACAGTGCTAAGTCCTAGGGATACAAAGAAAAGAAAAAAACAACAAAACAGAGACAAAAATGTGCACCCCCTGCCGTCAAGAACTTGCCTTCTGACGGGAGAGACGTACACTGGGATTTGCATCAAGCGGGACCTGAACTGAATCTTGAAGGAAGTCAAGGAAATCAGAAAGTGGAGGTGTGGAGAGAGAATATTCCAAGCACATGAGATAACCAGTTAAAAGACACAGAGTGGTACACGGAATGTTATTTACAAGAAACAGCCAGAAGATGAGTTTTGCTGGATCTTAAAGTGTGATGGCAAGAATAAACTGGAAGAAGATTGAGAGGTAGGAAGGAACCAGATTGTGAAGGACTTGAAAAGTTAAATCAAGGAGTGGTAAAATGAAGTGATTGGGATTTATCAAGTGTGTGGGGGGGAGGGAGGGGAAGAGGATATATATATAATACGGAACACCGAAAGCAGGTCTCTGATTTCAAAACTACTTCTTGCTTGACATTATGTTTGAAGGGTGATCTAAACCTGGTCAGTCCTATAATTTAGGAAGCTTACAACAGTACCTAGCATAAGGACAATAGTTGTTTCTCTATCCAGAGATACTCTGGTCACTTACTTTAGGGAAATCCAGGTCTGCTTTTATGCACAAGTAACAGCTGCCTGTATGATATAATTTAAAAACTGACAAATGTGCCCCAGCCTCAAAATTTCTCTCCTCTTAACTGTCATGATGCCAGAAATTCTCATCACTACTGTCATTTTTTTGCAGTTAAGATGTTGTATGATATAGATCATATATCATCAGAGGTTATAGAATTGTAGTTTGTTAGAATTGGAAGGAACTTTAAAGGTTATGTATTAATCAGTAAGCATTTATTAATAACCTGCTATGTGACAGTTACTGTGCTAGGTATTAGTAATAAAAGTAGAAAAAAATGAAACAATCCTTATTTTAAAGTAGTTTACATTCTAATGAGAGAGTCACATATGTATATAAATACAGACTCTCCCTAAACACCCTATGTGTATACATATATTCATACATACATAAATACCCATACATATGTATACACACACACGTGTGTGTGTGTATAATACAATGTAGTTAAATTTAATTCATTTGGGTGGGACGGTGGTAAATTTAATTCATTTGGGTGGGTGAGAAGATCAGAAAAAGTTCCACGTATAAGACAGCACTTGATAGGTATATTTAAAAAGTTAGAACATCTCTGAGGCAGATACAAGGCATTACTTTAGAAGGATATCATACTAGGTATGTAGTATGACCAGGGCAAAGGAATGATGATAGGCTTTGGAGAAGTGTCAAGGGAGAGAAAGAGAAGGCAAGTTTTGCTAGGTTGCCAAGGGGAAAAAAATGTCCAAGGAAGTTGGAAACATTGGTTGGAGTCAGGTTATGAATGTCTTTCAAAACCAAACAAATAAGTTTACACTCCTAGAAATAATAGGAAGTCATTGCTGCTGTTTGAGTATATGGGCCACAAGATTAGATATGTGCTTACGTAAAATTACTTTGGCACAGACCCTGAGGCATCCACCTACCTTATTTCATGTGTTGAAAATCTGGCTTATTGTCTTTCTCCCCTCCTAAACTCTTACCCTCATAGTAAGAGAGTTCAACATACATTTTGGTAATTTCTCAAATGTTCACAAACTTACCACTTTGTCAATCTGCACAATACCCATGACCTATTTTCCCATTTCATCTTAACTACACACAGAAATAATCATATTCTTGATGTTACCACAATCCACAATGTTATACTTCCATGTTAATAGTCTCAAATTACTTTGCTTTGTCATAATTTCTTGACTCTGTCTCTTCTGAATCACCATGATTTCACATATCTTCACTGCTTCTTTTCCAAATCATCACTCATACACTGACTAAACTCTCTAAACTTCTCTATCTTAATTCTTTGGTGAATAAGTTCAACTCCACTCTACCTCTTACAATCAAATCCCTTAACCTTTGTCCTAACATTGAACACACTTTGACAAACCCAGTCTTGGTTATTTCCACCACCTTCTTCCTTCCCTCCTATTGATACAATTCTGAATGCATCATGAAACTATGACAATTGGGTCCACTAAAAATGTATGCCTTGCCCAAGTGAAATTATATAGCAAAAATTTGTAGTGGATCCAATGAGTTAATGGACCTTGCTGATTGATTCACTATTATGCTCACCAAATGGCTATTTCTCTTCAAGCCTCTTACACTATTCCTCTCAATTGACTTTGATTCATAAAATTCATGAAAAAAATTGAGACCATTAGATGATACTCTTCTCTCCCCCTCTTCTTATATTACTCAAGCATCTTTTCCCATGATCTCTTTCATCCTTTCTTCACTTGATAAGGTAGCCCTCCTCATTGCCAATGCAAATTCTTTACTTATTTGCTTGATCAGATCCCACCACATTTTCTGTAGCAGATTGTCTCTAATATCATCCTCAAATTCCCTCTAATCTTTGCTCTCTCCTAATGTACTTGTTGTTTTCTGACTTCCTATACATGCAATCATGCTACCCACCACCTAAAGAAACAAACAAACAACATAGTAATTCTCACTTTATTATATCCTCTCCACCAGATATCATTCTACTTCTCTCTTCCTCTTCTTGGCTAACCTTCTTGAGAACACTATCTATATTGTTTCCTCCATTTTACTATTCTCTTACATGCTTTTAAGCCACAAGTAATCCAATTTACAGCTTCATCACTCAATTATACCTACTCTCTTCAAAGTTGCCAATGATTTCAGTTGCCAAATCTAAAGGCCTTTCCACAGTCTTCATTCTTCTTGGATTCTTTGCAGTTTTTCAAACTGTTGGTCACGTTATTCTCCTGATATTAAATACTCTCTGAGTTTTCATTACATTGTTCTCTCATGATTTTCCTCCTGCTTCTCTGTCCTATAAGCCTTTTTCTCTGTTGTTTTTTTTTTCATCTAGAGCATGCCCACTAACTATATATGTCCCCAAAATTATGTTCTAGGATCTCTTCTTTTCCCTTGGTGATTTCATCAGCTCCCATGTCTTCAAATATATTTATACAAATTATTTCATATATGTGTGCATATATACATACACATATGTCTATATATGCACATACATAACACATGTATGTATACGTTCATATCCAGATCCAAACAGGATGTCTCATAGGTATTTCAAATTCAACATGTTCTGAACTCATTATCTTTTCTCCTAAACCATACATCACTGACATTTTCTATTACTGTTGAGGACACCACTCTACTGTCAGTCATGCTTAACTACTCACACTCATACAACATACCCAATCTCTTGTTAAATCTTGTCATGTCTACCTTCTACTCATATTTGTCTTCTTCATTCTACTCACATAGACACTACCTTGTATAGGTTCTTATCACCTCCCACTTCCAATATTGTAATAGTAGACTATCCTATTTGACTCAAGTCTTTCCTCACTCAAATACATCCTCCAGTCAGCTGTTAAAGAGCTCTTCCTAAAGTGCATATCTGTCCATGTCACCATCTACTTGATTTAGTCTAGTAGTTCCCTATTACCTATGGATCAAAAACAAACAAACAAAATAACAAAACAAAACTGTGTTTGTCATGAAAAGTCCATCGTAACCCAGCCCCTTCCTACCTTTCCAGGCTTCTTAAACTTTACTGCCCTTTATGCACTCTAAGATATATTAACATTGGTCTTCTAGCTGTTAAACACATATAACATGCTATCAATCAACACATATTCAATCAGGAAACATTTATTAAGTGCCAACTGTATTCTAGATACTGTGCAAAGTACTATCTCTTGACTATACTCTGGCAAGCCCTCATTCCTTGAATGTTTTCTCTCTACAATTTTATCTCATTACTTTTTGGATTTCTCTCACAATTCAGCTTAAATTACATATTTTTAGAAGAGGCCTTTCAAAATTCCTTCTCCTTTCCTTCATCTTCTGTCATTGTCTCCCCCTCTAACTACCTTCCAATTATTCCATATGTATCATGTACATTCATAATTATTTTCATGTGGTATCCTTCATTAAGATGTAAACTACATGGGATCAATAACCCATTCTTGCACCTTTTTTAGTATCTTCAGCATTTAGCACAATATCTGCTACAAAGAAAGCATTTAATAAATGCTTGATGAATTATTGTCCATTTAACTGGAGTCAATCAATGAAGTAAGAGACATGGAGAAAGGAGGCAAACCTAGTAGGCTGGACAATGGTGATGCTTTTAACAGAAATAAAAAGAAGTTTCTAAAAAATTAAGTGGTCCAGAGGCAAGAAAATCAGATCAATTTTGGAAGTTTTAAGTTTGAGATGCCTGCAATACATACATTTTTGAAATGTTCAACAGGGGACTGATGATGTAGGACTGAAACTCTAGGGGCATGGAGGGAGGACTGTTGTCATAGATACAGATTTGTGTCTGAATAATTGTGATAGTTAGACACATAGAAGTTGATGAAGTTATAAATAGATTGTGTAGAGAGATAAGAGGACCTAATACAGAACTATGGGGAACACTCACAGTTAAAGGACATTATACATACATACATATATATATACATATACATATACATATATATATATATATATATATATATATATATATATATATATAGAGAGAGAGAGAGAGAGAGAGAGAGAGAGAGAGAGAGAGAGAGAGAGAGAGAGAGAGAGAGAGAGAGAGAGAGAGAGCCAGCAAAGGAAACTGAGAAAGAGCAAGAAGATAAGTAGGAGGAGAAACAGGGAAATATTATGTAAAAAATGAAGATAGAAAACAGTATTAAGCAGGAGAGGGTTCTCAGAAGTGTCAAATGCAACAGATATTTCAAGAAGTAAAAGGACTAAGAAAAGATCATCAGAGTGACAATTAGAAGATCATTGACAATGTTGAATGGGGCAGTTTTGTTTAAAGGATGAGTTTCAAAACCATATTTTAAAGAGTTGAGAAGGGAGTTAGATGAGAGGAAGTGGATGCTATGATCATAGATTTTTCCCAAGGAGTTTGACTGAGAAGAGAGGGGAAGTGTTTCAGTGGTAGATTAAGACTATCATAGGGTCTTGTCAAGGTTTATTTTTCCCCTTCAGGATATGGCTAGACTTAGATATTTCTGAAGATAATAGGGAAGCAATCAATAGAGAACATTTGAAGATTCAAGAGAAAGTGTATAAATGAAAATGTAATCTGCTAGAGAAGATAAGAGGGTTCAAACACACATGAAGAAGGGTTGATCTTGGCAAGAAGTGTTAGCTCTGTCTAAGATTGAGGAAAAGAAGGAAAGAGTTGGAATATGATGTCAAGAAAATCTGAGGTGAAAAGATGGGGAGAAAAGTGGGTTCACATTGAATGGCCTTGATTTTCTTAGCAAGTAAGAAACAGGATAATTAGTTGAAAAAGATTGGGGACAAGTAGGTATGGAAAGTTTAAGGAGGGAAAAATGCATATCAGTTCTGTGTAGATTGAGACAGGGAATCAATTATGGAGGAATAAAAAGACAGTCTTGATTTTGTGATGGCCTAGTTGAATTTGGATAGCATGAATTTTTGAAGTCCCCAGTAAATATAATTGTGAGACTTGCCATATGTGGATTTAACTAATTTTGTGTACAGAAGATTCAAAGTCTAAGGGTCAAATTGAAAAGAGATAAGTGGTTATAGGACAAGGGATCAAGACATTCAAGAGAAGATGACAGTATACAGTGGAAATTATTAACTACTAAATTATAGAAGGGAAAAAAGTGAAGTGGGAAGAGGTGTAATGGTCTGAGAAAATTTTAAAGTATAGAGAGATTAGAGATTTTGATGAGGGAAAAATTCAGGTTTAGGAGGCAAAAGCAATGAGTAGAATGATAGAAGGTTATGATCAGATAAAGGAATTTCAGAATTTCAAATTAGTGAATGGAATCCTTCTGGATAATGATGGCATCTAGTACATGACTTTTCATGTTTGAGAAAAATGAAGGAATAGGTCATGGTATTAAAAAGAATATTCAGAACTTTGAAGTTGGTGAATTTGATAGAGCATTTATGTGAGAATTATAATCCTTTATTATAAGAGCAGGAATTAAGGAGGAAAGAAAGATTCTGAGCCAGGGGTTGAACTCTTTGAGAAAAGAAGGAAAATAATTTTAGAGTCAGTATACTATAGCTACCATAATTAGGATTGGGTAGAAAATTCTGATTGAGAATATTACAAAGGAGAAGAGATTATTGAGTTATGGAGGCCAAAGGAGAAGCAACAGTAGAGAAGCAATAGTATTCTGACTCTTCCCCCAGTAGCACTATGTGGGTGGGTTAAGAGAAGGTACAGCAAATATAGGCTAGGATGGCTGGAAAATTATCCTGGGAATGGATTAGGGAAGGAAGAAGGTACCCAGAGATTGAGTGAATTTGACAATATTCTCAAAATATGATCATCCATCCTTTGACACTTCCCATAATGGGAAATTACTTCCCATACTTCAAATCAGTTTATTCACTTGATGACATAGAAGAGAAGGAAGATGCTGGGGGAATGATAGTCAAGGTGGGTAAGTATTGATAGTAGAAGAGCAAGTCAAGAGAATGGGATCATTTTCCACTATTCTCTGCCTTTAACCTAGGTATTAAATCCCTTGCCAAATAGAGTTGAAGAGGTAGCAAGATGAAAGAGATATTGAGGAATTCCAGTTGCACATTGTGCCTCTATCAAACAAGTACTCTTACAAAGGAAAATGTGTTAGCTATAGTGTGGGTACAGGAAAAGTAGAGAAATAAGTTTCTGCTCAAGGAGTTAAAAATTTACTTCAGAGCAGCAAGACTTATAGATAAAATTATTATGAAATGGAAGTAAATTGAAATATATTATGTAATAAGATACGATCATTGAATCATAGAACATAGAATATTAAATCTGGAAAATACTCAAAACAAAGACTTTCAGAGCTAGAAGGGACCAAAAAGCACAAAACTTTGAGCATGTGTGTATTTGTGCATGTTTCTGTGTGTGTGTGTGTGTGTGTGTGTGTGTGTGTGTGAGAGAGAGAGAGAGAGAGAGAGAGAGAGAGAGAGAAAGAGAGAGAGAGAGAGAGAGAGAGGATATTGCATGGCAAGATATACTAGGAAAGAATAGACAGTATTCCTTTCATGCAAATAAGTGCAAATTGATATGTAAATGTATCTAAAGGGACAAGGGGTGGCAGAACCCTGTTAGCAGTAATAATTCAGTGCTACCACTTTCTTTAGAGTATTGCAACTTCCCAGAATCCCTTAGCCTGCTCATGCTCAGTAGCAGTCTTATTATCCTTTCTAGGAATTAAGATTATGGGACATGGATCAACCCTTTGGGATCACTGAATCCTTCTCTCTTTCATCCTCCTTTCCAAATGGCCATGACAAGAGGAAACTGGGCAGCCTTAAATGAAAGCTTTTCAGCAAAGCATGGCTGACATTGCTTCATTATGAAGATGCATGGGATGCCTAGTTGCTAATGAATGCCAGTGCTCCAAAGGATAAACTCGGCTTCTCTCTGATACAATTTAACATCGTATTTCCCTAATTTGAGGCTGATTTAGTCACTGGGGTATTTGGACGCCTCTTCTATGGTGCCGATAGTTAATTAAACAGATGTTGCAGAGGGAATCATTAATTTTAGTGCTGCAGATGGGAGCGGAATGACTTTGCGAAGTTAATGTTTCAGCAAAACAATAGGCTTCTGTCATCAGTTGGTATAAACCAAGTAAATTAAGAGAACAAGTAGAGTAGGGGAGGTTGCTTTGAAGAAATAATCAATTACTCCTTTGAGTCTTTGCCTATTCTTTTCATCCCCATAAGAGTACACTAATGGAGTATGGAGAGTGGAGAATGGGAAGAGATGAAGAAGGGGTCAGGAGAATTGGGGGATTTGAGCTTTCCAAGGATGTTAACATTCCTTGAGTTCATTTGGTATATGATACTGAATGAGATGGTGAGATCAACTGAGTCAGACTAAATAAAAAAGCCATATAGTCTGAAGAACACAAACTAGAGGATGGGAAGCATAGGGTACATCCCTAGGAATATTACTTAAAATTATAACTTTTTTAGCAAAGAAAGTTAGAACAGGGACAATAGAACACTTCCACTTAAATGTACCATAGACTATACAATATTAGAGCTGGAGGGATATAAAAATTTGTCTAGTCTAACTCCCTCACTTTGCAATGGATGAAAATGAATGGGAGAATATATTGCCCAAGATGAGAACTCTAGTTTGGCATATAGCTGTGACTGGAACACGGATTTTCCAATGACTAGCCAAGTATGCTTTTCAACATATTATATTGTCTCTCGGTACTGTTTTCTATTAATTTCTTTGACCTTACAATCC
The DNA here is from genome assembly GCF_028583685.1 of Petaurus breviceps papuanus. Classification (NCBI taxonomy): domain Eukaryota; kingdom Metazoa; phylum Chordata; class Mammalia; order Diprotodontia; family Petauridae; genus Petaurus; species Petaurus breviceps. Next base: position 6,786,155 of record NW_027187368.1, on the reverse strand, counting down.
TAGAATCTGTGACATCATGCCTGCAATTCAAGTATTCTGCAAATAGAAACCACCTCCATACTTACCTTTACCCTCACTTCAGAAAAGTTTTCTCTTTTTCTAAAATGAGTTGGCTAATTGACCACAGCCCACCGACAGAGAGAAGAGAGATAATTCCTCAGTGTTAAATGTTTTGCTCTTTAGACTACTGTAGTAGTCTACAGTTGTTGCTAGTGGGCATAGCCACAATATTCAGGTTTATCATTGAAATTTTCTCTATGCTTTCTTATAATGTCTTGTGTCATATGCCATGGCTTGTTATACCATTATAAACTCTAGTAATCATAAAGCACTGATGTATACCAGTGTGCATCTATATTTGGCTCACATTATGTGATGAATATTTTTTTTTGCATCAGAATCAAAAAGTCAGAGATTTTCTGGGCCAACCTAGGAATCCTCCTATAACATCCTTGAGGGGTAGTTATGCAGCCCCCACCAGGAGAATTCCAGTAATGAAGTTTACTACCTCTCAAGGTGACCCATTCTATGTTTGGATAACTTTGTTAAGAAGGTTCCCTCACCCCCACCCTCTTTCAGTGAGCTATGTTTATTTCCCTGCTGTTTTTCAAAGTTCCTCATAGATTATACATTGTAGCTTGTTCACATTCTGTGTTGCTTTCTGTGTGATATTTATTTTTTTAATTCCTTAGAGACTGTATTCCATGATATTTTGAAATATAGCAACACACCTGTATGATGCAATATACTGAAATTTAAATTATCTTGAACCTGAAGGAATCTGTATTTGATGATTCAGAAGGCACTCTTATTGTCTCAACATTAGCACCACACAGTGTGAATTCACTGAGGACAATGGGTGGTGTCTTCTTTCTTGCTGTGTTCCTGTTTCTGCACTTCTTCATAACTGCAGTTTAGAGGTAACTTGTATGCCTACACTAAGTGGTGTATGATGGCTTGAATAAGTAAAGACAAGAAGATAATGGTGTTGGGAACAAACAGAGTTATGGCAGAAAAGAGATGATACTCATAGTGGAAGAAGGAAACATCAGGTGGGATGTGATATTGGCATTGGGAGGTCTTAAAAATATGGTAAGTTCTTATTACTCTTTCTCCTAGAATATTATATGGACCATAATGTAATAATTAAGCAAATATGAATTTATGACTGGCAGCTTTCCATATATTAGTGCAAGACATTATAATAAAAGGGTTTTGAGTTGTCATTTTATCATGTAAGCCTTTCAATCAAGTAGCATTTTGCCAATACAGTAAGTAATCTTCATTCAACAAGCACTGATGAAGTTCCTACAGGTTTTAAGACTTCACATTAGGCATTAAAAGGAACACAAAGACAAAAAAGAAATCACTCAATAAATTTATAGTATCAATTCTGGAATTGTCAATGCATTTTTTTTAATCAACAAAGTCAGAATCAATCATGTTCAATATAATTTTAACTCGATTATTTTTCATTCTACAAGTGTTTCTGTATCGCAGTAGGTCATGGAACATGCAGTCTCAAAGAAATTAAATATCACCCAAAAAGAAGAGAGAAGTTCCTGGCCAACCTGAGCAAGCCACAATATTTAATGAACTAGGAACTTTGAAGAACTTGGGGGAAATATGTCATCATGGAAATGTATGTTAGGAAAAGAAGATGAGCTTGTTGTGTGAAGAAGAGAACAAGTGAAAGATAAATAGTTATAGAACTCTACTGGAAAGAATACATCAGGAGAAACTGAGAAAGACCTCTAGTATGCCCTGTGAACACTCTCTGTGAATTTTCAGGAGAATATGGACAAGGCACACATAGGAAAGACAGGCGTGTGTGAGTTGGAATTTATGTCATTGGAGGGAACAATCAATTCTCTGAGATCACAGAAGTATTTGAACATCTGACTTTATTACATGCTATTTTAAAAATTCAGAATCTGTGTATAGTAGTAGTACATTTAATGAATTATAATATTGCATCCCTGGGCCCTTCTGCGTAACAGATTTTTTCCCCTCAAATGGAGACTAAGAATACCGATGAATCCATGGAAGAGGCAGGTAGGAAGTATGCAATAATCTTGTTGAAAATATCTGTGTAGAAAGCCAAGCTACATAATGCAGTTTTTTTTAAAGAAACCTTCAAATTATCCAGTTGAGTTATTTCACATGATCCTCACTGACTGAATCTCTTTCAGAATTTCAGCTCATTTGTTCCTATGTAGGTCATGCCTTTAGCAATGGATTCCAACACCTGTTAACAGAAGACTGAAGAGACTATTCAATTCCTTACTCTGCCATGCTAAGTGATCCTGGCCCGGTCATTTCCTGTATTTGAAAGTCAGAATGCTTGTATTTAAAATGAGGAAGTTGGATTATCTTAGTGTTTATCAGAAGAGCTGAAGTACATTTATACAGGATGAACAGGGATGATTCAGTTGTGATCTGTATTATTGGGAGGAACAACTAAATGAATTATATCACAGACCCCTTTACATGTTTGAGTACATGGCACTCTTTTTTATTTAAATTTGGAATCCCCATATGTCTTTATGGTCTATTAAAGACCTAAGGTTCTGGGACTATCTCTTCTTCCTCAACTTAAAAACTGTTCACCCACTACCCTCCTGGGAGTTGGTAAAGTCATCATTATGAAGCCATTCTCCTGAGCCCCTGAATCAATTTCCTAGCTCACTGAGCCACCCTGTCCTAGCTGGGGGATGCTGGATTAAAGATTCTATAGAGGGGCAAAGTAGCATTGATACGTAATGATTATTGTGCTGGATCTCAGCATGGGAGCTGGCATTCCAGCTGTGCAGAGTCTGCTCATGTGCTGTGACTGCAAGTGCCCTGATTAAATCCTTATGCACATAGTTCCCCAGGGGGCCCCATTCAGTTATACCACTGAGTTAGCTGGGAGAACAACTCTTGTTGCTGTTTAGCAATGAGAGCATCTTAGAAGGGCCACATGCTATTATTCTTACCAGCTCCTCATCATAATTAATTTCACCCTTCCTCCACCCCTGAAGAAGGTACTCTTCCCCAACTACCTCTCCTTTCTGTTGTCTTTCATCCCATCTCTTCTACCTTAATTATTTAGAGAGATGTTCTCAGTATAGATGTGTCTTCCATTGCCAAGTCATCCTATCTATGGATTCTGGCCAACATTTTCATGTACTACTAAGATGATGAGTGAATGATATGAAAGTTGAATAACATCTTTTACTGATCAATGGCTTCTGCCACGGAACCATTTTTTTTTAATTTAAGTGGCTAGAGCAATTATATAACTTTGAACTTTGAAAGCAATTAGGTTGGTTCTGTGAGCAGGGCATGAAGAAATAAGAATATTAACACATAAGTGAAAATAAAACCTTAAATGCTGGCAAAAGTATTTCTGGTTGGCAATTATTTTAGTATGATGGCAAATCGTACAGCTCACTCTAAAAGGCAGGTCTACTGATGCCTTTAGTTAGAAGATATCTAGATGGAAAGGATTGTCTTTTAAAGTTCTGAACAGAATGCAGCATGCTGAGGACATTAAATAAATATGAAACACTCCCCATCAAACAAAGAACAATTCTTTGGAGTAGGCTAGAGGGCACTGTACATGCCTAGGCCCCCTATCTCAGTTTTAGTCAACTTCTAAAATTACCAAACTATATTTGCTCACTGTAACCCCCACCCTATTTTCCCTCTATCCCTACCCCCAGCAGCCTCTAACAAGTATATACGTTTTTGTCAGGATTTAGCTTGGAAGAGCCCTTTGATTAGAGAGAATGATAAGTAAAAACAAAGAGATCCATTTTTGTGATTACCAGTCACAAAATAGGGTTTCCTTCTTCTTTATTTATTGCATTTTTTTAGCTTTCCCTAGGGTTTTGAGAAGTCAGTTTAATGTGGACAAAGGGCTGTCATATGGGCTACAGAATGCTCAAGCAGAAAGGGGTCTTAAAGACCATCTGATATGACCTCTTTATTTTACAGAGGAATAGGAAAGCCTAAGAAGTGATTCAAATTACCAACATCCCCTAGGTCATTAGTAGCCCACCTGGACTAGAAATCTCTAAGATCTATACAAGACAGCTATCTGACAACCTGAATTTTCTTGTTAGCTATGAAATTGGTGATCAGAGAAGAAAAAGAAAAAAACACACTAGACAATTTAATTAAATGTCACATAAAATAATATCTTCTTTCATATGTAGGGGGATGATACCCATTTCTGGAGCCATTATGGTGGAAGAACACTTGGATATTTAAAATAATTTCCAGACCAGGTTGAATTTATGTCAATGGAGAATAGAGCCTAGGCTCACTGACTCTAGAGTTGAAAGGGACCTTGAAGTTAATCAGTTATAGGATCATAAGACCATAGATTTAGAGTATGGAGGAACATATAAAGTCATCTAAGCCAACCCTGTCATATTACATATAGAGAAAGTAAGGCCTAGAGAGGTTAAGCAACACATCTGAGATAAGAGGTAAGAAATGGCAGAGGAGATATTTGTACTTCTGACTCCAAACTCAATATTGCTTGCTTATCCAATACTTTCAAGAGCTATATATCATCCCTTCCTCATTTGCTCTTTACCAGAGAAATATTAATAAAAAATAATGAAATGCATCATTTTTTATTATACCTTTTGTAATTTATTATGATTTTCTTTTTGCTTTTTGGAGGGCAATTGGGGTTAAGTGACTTGCCCATGCCCATACAGCTATGTTTGTGTGTGTGTGTGTGTGTGTGTGTGCGTTTGTGTGTATGTGTGTGTGTATGTTAAGTGTCTGAGGCCGGATCCGAACCCAGGTCCTCCTGACTCCAGGGCGGGTGCTCTATCCACTGAATTTATTATGATTTTAATAGATTAAAAAAATCAGTACTTAGCTGCCAGGAATATGAGTTGTATTATTGAGAGTAAGGTACTAGTTTTATCCAGTATATGCACTGGTTACCTTTAGAGAATATGGAATGTTTGAAAGGGAAGGGAACTTAGAGGTAATTTAGTCCAATCATCATTTTATAAATTAGAAATCTAAAGGCTGTTAAGGAGAAGTGACTTGACCAAGGACACACAATAAATGAATCAAAAAATCAGAACTAGAATCTTTGCACTACACTATGTTGCTCTTTAAAGAGCTATAGAATTTTGATTTGAAGAACATCACAAGGATGCCTAATCTATGTAGGGAAATGAGGAGGAAATGAAGTGGGATTTCTGCTTTTTTGTAGAACTCTGAGAACTTGTCTCCCATTTTTATCCTACCCAAGAGATTTGGAGAAAGGTTTGATCAGGGCAATCAGGAAAAAGAGAATAAGTCAGCCTTAATACTTAAACACACACACACACACACAACCATTCTCTCTCTCTCTCTCTCTCTCTCTCTCTCTCTCTCTCTCTCTCTCTCTCTCTCTCTCTCTCTCTCTCAAAACACTGATGTTGGATTCAGAGGCAGTCACCCTAATTCTGTCACCTGTGTAACCTTGACAAGTTATTTTAATCTCTCTGAGAGTCGGTTTCCTCAGCAGTAAATGAGAATTGGACTAAATTACCCCTACGTTCTTTTCTAAGTTCTAAATTAATGGTCCTATATCAGACTCAAGGCCTGGCCTCTGGTTCTTGAGTCGTAGCTCATGACTGCTTTTATGCGTGCTGTGATTATTCACAATGGACCTCAACTTCATCTGGTAAATTACTTTCCCAAAAAGAGGTTTCCATAGACTTTCAGGGAAGCAGAGCCTGGTGGTATCCCCCACAATCTCCTTCCAGTGTAGCAGCTAAAAATCTCAGAAACCAGCCACCTGCTCACACAGCCCCGTAATACAGAAAACATATTCAGTGCAACTTGTGTTTGAAGCCTCCTTAAACTCCTCAGTAATGAACCTCAGTAAAACAGCACATACTAATTCTTTATTTAATTAACTGGAGGTATGAATTAATGAGCTTGGATGAGGCATTTGAATCAGGACTTACCCCACCCCCCACCCCCATACACATACACATGAGAATTCATTCTTTCTTTCCTCTCAACTTGCCAACAACTCCCTTCTACTGATATATTGAAATAATCAATGGTATATTCTCATCTCTTTTATAAGAGCAACCAATTTCAATGACTAGAAAGTAATTATGAATCCAGCAGTCCCAATTCAGAATAAATCTCTGTGAAGTGTATTCTCCTCTGTCTGTAAACAGCATCTTTCTTCCAAAGAACCATAAAGACTGTACACTATATTAGATTTAAACAACACACACACACAAGTGTACCAGCTTGAATAAGAGAAATATTATATTTCTATATAACATTCCTATATAAAATATATTTCATATAATAGTATATAAATATCTAGAGGGCTACTCTAAATACTTGCTACAGAAAGAGGCTCAAGTTTGTCCTCCATCTTGATAAGGAGATTTCGTATTTGGATTTACTACTCTAGAGCTTAGCCATTGTACCTTGATGGGAATTTGCTTAATTTTCTTTTTTCAGAAATTTGAGTTAAGCATCATAATCAATGTGCTAGACTATTTTTAGTAGATAATTTCTGGTCTTAGCCCTGAGAGAGGAGGGGAGATATAGATATACAGATAGAGATAGAGACAGAGATAAAGATAGAGAGCTATAGATATAGATGATATAGATAGATACAGATAGGTATTTGTGTGTATGCATGTATATGCATGCATGTATATATGTATATGCACATACATGCAGACATGTGTATATATGCATGCATGTAGCTATGTGCATGTGTATATACTTATATGCATGTATATGTATATGTGTGTGTGCACGTGTGTGTGTGTGTGTTGCTCCAAGAACAGTGTTGGAATGTGAACTATATGAGAGTAGTCAACAAATAGGTCTCTGTATGTGATAAGGGACATTGTTAAGGCAGTGTGGTAGAGGAAGCATCATTACAACTACTCTGGCTTTATATCCAGGAAATGCAGGTTCAAATGCCAGGTCTTCCATTGTCTATAGAAACTTGGGCAAATTGTTTAACTTCTCTGCGTCTCAGCTTCTTTATCTGAAAAGAAGACAGTGGGAGCAGATCATTTCTAAGTTTCCTTCTAACTCTACATACTATCCTATGATCATAAATTTGCTAAGCTTCAGAATCTAGAATCCAGTTGTTAACATCCATCTGAGTTGGTGAAGTAAGAACTTAAATTTAAGATCAAAGATTGCTTAAGATATTAACAGTTTCATTCTATCTCTTATTTTGGTCCATTTATAATCCCAGATTGCAAGACTGACTAGATGTTCCTTATATTTTCCATTAGAAGGCTTCAACCATCAGTCTTTTAGATTATAGAAAAAAATTCCATAATACTTTAGCTGCTATTTATCAAAACTAAAAGAAATTAGCTTATAAATTAGAATGCTTGAGGTCTAGTCTTTAACACTCATGAACCATGGGATTTCAAGTAATTCATTTCTTTGTGGGTCTCAGTTTCTTCATCTGCTAATTGTGAGAGTGGACAATGTATTTAAGCTCCTCAATGACAATATATTATGTTCTAACCTTATACATTTTCAGGTTTTTCCTAATGATAAAGTTGTTTGCAAATATTCCAAAAGGTTTAGTGTGGAAATCAGTCAATTAGAATAGTAAGAAAAATAACACAGAAGTAGGGGCTGAAATGTTGCAAAATACTCATTATCTAACAGTACTGTCTTTGGTACATACTTGATCAGATATAAATTCTTATGGGTCATTTCCACCTGAGAGCTTGTCACCTCGGATGGGGGCAAAGCTGTTTTCACACTGGGACCAAAAGCATTTTTCAATATGCCACAAAATTCTACAATGTTGCTACCTAAGTGACTTCCAGCTGCTTCCAAAAACAAACTGAAATGGTCCCTTTTCCACCCATCATCTGCCATCAATGGTGGCCTTCACTGGAAGTAATTGATTCCTAATCCCTTCAGAGCCCCAATTAAAAGTGCACTGAATTAAATGAAAATGTACTGAAGACAATTAGCTCTCTCTTTTGTCTTTCCACTGAAATCCCTAATGCAAAGCAGTCAGGTGTCATGTTCAAGTAATCTCCATGAGGTGATGATTATTGTGGGCAAAGTTGGAAAGATGCAAATAGACTTACAGGATATTTTTCAGACAACCTTGTTCCAACCTTTCCAAGCTTATGGTATCACTCTATTCACCATGTCACCTATCAAGATTCCTTTCTTGGTATCTCCCTAATGTCCAAAATGTTTTCAGTTAAATCATCATGGGATTGGTACTCTCCCCCAATACCTCCTATTCTCATTACCACTTGAGGTCTAGACTATAGTAATAGCTTCCTGTCTCATTTTTCTGCCTCTAGTCTTTTCTCTCCTTAATCCATCCTACTCACCACTGACAGATTGATCTTCTAAAAAGAACTTTTATCAGAATCCTCTTTCCAAAAATTTTCACTGATTTCTCCTTGCCTACAGGATCAGTTCCCAATTTCTTTTTCTGACATTCAATGTCCTCTTCATTATAGTTCTAAGGAGTATTTGATTTATAGTCAAGTGACCTAAAATCAAATCCTAGGATATTAGACAGGTCATATTATCTAGCTTGCCCTGAACCAGAGTTTCTTCATTTGCAAAATGATGATAGAAATAGTCAATGGCTAAGAGGGTAGGGTACTCTGGGAAGAAAGGTTCACTATTAGCTATGCTATTAGTGAAATTCTAAATTGGCCCAATCATTATGGAAACAGTTTGGAATTATGTGAGAAAAGTCACTGAATTATTTACCTTATTAAATAAAAAGTGACCCAACACACACACAGTATAAGAAAGAAAAGGCAGAAGCAAAGTTCTCATATATACTCAAATAAGCAGAAAAGTTAAGGAGCAAGGGAGGAAAGAAGGAGGAAGGAAGGAAGATAAAAGAAGGAAGGAAGATAAAAAAGGAAGGAAAATAAAGGAAAGAAGGCAAGAAAAATTCAGGGAAATTTGAGAAGTCTCTTATGAAGTGATATGCACCCAAGACAAGACACACAAAGACTACAGTGGCAGAAGGAACATCAGTACTAAATCACATAAAATTCATATTAATATATCAACCAGAATTGATCCCATAAAGTATATCCCTTGGGCCCAGAGCTGAAAGAAGCTTTGGTGGTCATCTAGTCCAATGCCTTCATTTTTTGAATGAGGAAGCCAGGGCTCATGGATGCTATCACTTGTACAATGTCACATGGGCAGTAAGCATCAGAGATAGTGTTTTAATCCAGTCCTCTGATTCCATAAACCAAGTTTTTCCAGAAAGCTCTCAAAACATAAATAAAATAAAATAAAAATTAAGAGTTGAATATCTAGAGTAAAATATTTTGTGCTGGGTACCACATCTTTAAAGATTACATTGTTAATCTCTGGGGTGCCTGTAGAAGTTGGCCAGGATGGTTAAGGAACTTGAAATAAATTTCATATGTGGGTCGATGAAGGAACTGTTGCTATTTCTCCTAGAAAAAAAGAATACTTAGAGAATCAGTATATCTTTCCAAGTATTTGAAGGGTTTTTCATGTTGAAGAGGGGTTAGATTTGTTATGTTTAGTTCTAGAAGGCATAACTAGAAACAATGGATAGAATTTGTAAGGAGGACTATTTTGTCTTGATGTAGGGGAAAACTTCCTCACTATATAGACTTATGGTTGGATGACGATCTGGATGTATTTAGGGGTTTGACTAGATGATCTATAAGGTCTCTTCTATTTTTGTGATTCTATGATGAAATTGTCACTAAGTTTCCTCCTAGAATAAAGTAGAAACTCCCTCCTGTCATCCTGTTACATCTGCGTTCTAGACAGACTACTACTCACCATGCCCAATACAACTCCCAAAATGCACCTGCACCTACAGCTTCCACACCTCTTCAAGATGGATGGTATTTTTCTTCTCATAGGTATCAGTAATTTCAAATCAGTTCACACACTGTTACTAATCAATTAATCTGCAATTGTATTTAAGGGGAAAATATCTGGACTACAAATCAGGAGGGTTGAGTTTAAATCGCAACTTTCACTAACTGTGCAATTTTAACCACATTGTGTGTTCTCCCTGGACCTTAGTTTGTTCATTTGTAAAATGAAGGATTTGACCTAGATTATCTGTACTTTCCCTTCTAATTTTAAAATGCTATATTCTAACCCTTTACTTTCCTGTTTTCTCTAAGATGTTATATTCTATTATATCAGTCCACTCTAAAAATTTTGTGCTCTGTAATTGTGGGGCCCTTAATAATAGTAATGCTAGTTGGCATTGCTAGCACATTTTATATGGTTTGTAAATGGTTTCATTCTTTCATATGACCCTCCCCACAGCTCTGTGCAATGTGGAGAACCTTTAGTACTCTCTTTTGTCAAATAAAGATATCAATGTTCAGAAATAAGAAATGACTTGTCAAAGGACACAAAAGTACAGGATGTGAAGCTGGGTCTTTTGACTCCCAAGGCTGAACTCTTCCTAATGTACTTCCTATTGTGCTTGTCTATCCAACCCCAACTCTTGCCTAATATTACTTGTCCTGTTACTTCCAAATCAACAATAGAACAATGGTAGAATTTAAGTCATCAGTGGAAGGGGGCAGGACAATCTGATGCCAAGGAGGGTTTTCTTGTTGACCTTTCAATCATTGCATGTGAAAGTTTTACTTCTGGGGAAAGCAGACTTTAGAATGGGACCACAGACTATGCATTTTGTGATGAAAATGAAGACAGAAGCCACTGGGAAATAGAAAAAAAAAGAGAAAGACCTTGAGTTAGCTGGGATTCCAGGCAGCTAGAAGAGAAACTATTAGAAAATTCAATGGTATTCCTTTTATGGGGTTGGGGGTGGGGGGCTTTTGGTGATCAAATAAGAAACATATTGAGTCTGGGAAGAAAACTGGGTACGTGCTTTTTTAAAGCAGATAAGTTTAGAGGCAGCAGTATGGACCTAGGGCAAAGGGCAAAGGAGTATTTCCCAGAAGCCTTTGCTATTTGAGCTACTTCTTTGTTCAATGATCAAAGGTTCTTTATAACCCCCCAAATCCTGGGCTATCTACACCACATGCCCCCTGTGAGGAAGATTTTTTTCCCTCTCTGACCACTTTGTTTTTCCAGCTATATGACTATTGAGCTCCAATTCTGTCAGAAAGAAGTTTTTTCTTTTCTTTTCTTTTCCTTGTTCCAACTGGAGACCCATTTTGATTTCATCTTTCTATCTGAATGGACTTGGGGGTTTCTGACTTGAAAATGCCCACGCCCCTCAATCCTCAAAGATTTTCAAGAACACAACAACCCAGAGGCTGCCCAGTGCTCCTTCCCCTAGAACAGTGTAGTCAGGATAGAACTCTTTTTATCCCAATAGTGAAAGTTGGGGGATTGTCTGTCCCAGTTGTATTATTGCTTACAGAAGCGATTATGAAATAAAGAAAGGCTTTCAATCTATTTATCAAAGGCCTCCCAGCTCCTGTTTCAAGGTAGGTGAATCAATTAGCCAGTATTGAGCTGAGAAAGTTAATCTGCATCCAGAGCATTTTACTACACAAACGAGTTAAATCAAAAATTGAGAGCAGTCCTATTGATTTTGCTTGACTTTTGTTGGAAGTGAAGGAGGAGGAACTAGCTGGCCTTTTGCAACACCACCCCCTCCTCTCATCCTCTAGCCCTGCTTCTTGCTCATTTGTATGGAAGTCTTAAAGGTCTGTGGCAGCCTATAGGCTGGGCCTGGAAGGGTGGAGAAGAATGTGAAAAGAAATAGGATGGTGTGTCAGTTAACTGGAATCTTGAGCAAAGTTGTGGTGAAAGGTGGGGAAGAGAAAGACCTTTAGCAGAAAGTGAATGGAGAAGTTGGGCAAAAGCAGAGCTGTTCAAGGGAATAATGGGATATAACAATAACCCCTATTTATATGTAGTTGATTATAACTATATTTTATAAAGGAATAAGGAAATGGGATGAAAGTTATCTCCTGCAACTCCATACTTTCTATCTATGCCTTTCCTCTGATCTGCTTTACAGTCACTTTCACTTCAATAATAATAAATACCAATGATAGCAAAGACTTATCTATACGTCTATATATTTTTGTCTGTAAATGTGCTTGCAATAAAATCTTAAGTAAATCACATCTATTATCCTACTTTAACCTCACAACTCCACAAGAAAAGTGGTGCCACTATTTTAATACTGACTTAAAAGATGGGAAATCTGGAGCTCAGAGACAGGAAAGAGGTTGTCCAAAGTCATATGGCTAGTGTCAAAGACAGTACTAACTGGATTGCCTTCTTTTCAAATTTAGGATTATTTCTACTGAATCATCAAAGTTGGAACAGGATTGTAAAGGGTCTAAACAACAAAGCACACATTTGAACTTTGTCCTATAGGTAGTTAGGAGCCATTGAATAATTTTGAGCAGGGCAAGCACATGATAAAAATAGACCTAAATGCAATGTAGGGCAAATGAGGTCAGAGGAAAGCAAAAAATTGCTAGTAGGCAAGGACCTCTGAATAGATAGATAGCCCTATTTGATGTCCTGAACTGTTCATCTCCTTCCATGGAGTAGGACTTGATGAATACTGACTTAGGACTCTTTCCTCTGGCCCTGCCAGCTATTTAGTAGCTTAATCTTTTTCCAATCTCAACTGCTGCCTCATAATGTGTTTCAGGCACAGAAATTTCATTAACTCCTCAACTCTGTCCATGGATTTTAGGCACAGATTTCATCTGTTAAGCTACTTTTATTTCAGTCAAAATACAAATTACCCTCTGCTCAGGAAAAAAAAAAGGCCCTAAACAAAACAAAACAAAACAAAAAATGAAATAAAAAGAATGGATGAAACCCTTCCATATTTTTCAGGTTCTCATCAAAAAGCTTTCTAGTTTTTAATGAAAATAGATATACTGAGATGAAATTGAATTCCTAAAACAATGCCATAGTAATGGAAAAGCCTCAGTTTCTGCTGTCAGGGGGTGGGAAGAGGAAGAGGACTCATCCTAGAGTCAGGAAATACTGATTATTTCCAGGCTACCCTTAAGGGTGCTTTGGGTTCTAGGTTTGAGATCCAGATAAATTACTGAGGAACTGGGGGGCGGCCAGGTGGCACAGTGAGTAAGAGCACCAGCCCCAGAGTCAGGAGACCTGGGATCAATCCCGGCTCAGATACTTAGCACCACACCCAGAAATAATAACTGGCTGTGTAACCTTGAGCAAGTTACTTAAACCCAATTGCTTTAAAAAAAATAAATTACTGAGGAACTGACTTCATTATAAAACCACCTATAGGACCTTGAGATAGGCAGTTACCTTTTCTGGGCCTCAGTATACACCCTCATAAAATAAAGAAAATAAGACAGATGAATTCTAAGGTTATGTCAATTGTGATAGTCTATATTTTATTTCTTTCAATTTCCAGTTCAGTACCTAGCAAAAGTAACTTTATGTAAAAATCTTTCCTTAGGGGTGGCTAGGTGGCACAGTGAATAGAGAGCACTGACCCTGGAGTCAGGAGGACCTGAGTTCAAATCTGTCCTCAGACACTTAACACTTACTAGCTGTGTGATCTTGGGCAAGTCACTTAATCCCAATTGCTCTGCCTTCTGCCCTCCAAAAAGAAAAAAAAAATCTTTCCTTATCTTGTCCATAAACAGGTCTCAACATCACTCCAAAGGCAAGTCCAAACCACGTGACCCTAGGCATACCCCATCTCCTTCTTGCTCCACTATATATGTTATTACCTCCTTTGGGAACACAAATCTCTTGAGGTCAGTGTCTATCTTGCTTGCTTACATTTGTATCCCAAGTTCTCAGAATAGGACTTGGCTTATCATAATTTAATAAATGTTTTTTTTTTCATTCATTCATTCATTCATTCATGTATCCTTTCATTCTTCATTTGTTCATGTGCTAAAGAATAGATTCATTGGTCCCTTGGTTATTTTCTAGAGAACTTTTTTCCTATTTTGATTGTTTAGATATTAGTCACTTAGGAGTTAAATTTTTTTTTCCATTTGTATGTGATTATATTAAAAAATGTTTTAAGATTAACAAAAGAGTAATTTAGTGGAGAAAGGTGGGATAGGGGAGGAAAGACTTGTTCTAGTTTTCTAGTTTGGGGTCTTGTGATGTTCTTTGGTCTTCATATTATCAGACTAAGTGTGAAAATGAGCTAGTTTAACCTTTGAAAATGAACTCAGTCTTTAACATTTTCTTAAGCTCTATCAAGTAGGGAGAAGTGGGGTTGAAATTGCCCACCATACTGATAGAGATCCCAAGTCCAACTGACTTTTGCAGGACAACAAAGTGAGTCAATGGTATACCTTGAATTATGTTTCCTAAATTTAGGTTTCCCAAATCCAAGATTACATTCTTCACAGAATGACATAAAAGGAAGAAAACTTGGTATTCCTATAGTCCAACCAGTATTTGAACAGTAGTCTGGTCTAGGGAATACCTGACAAGTATCTAACTACTAGGTGAAGACTTCAGTGTTTGGAAACTCAGTATTGTAATAGACAGTCCATTCTGTTGATGAAGGATGAAAAGTTTCAACTCATTGCTAAGAATGGGCCTAAATCTGTCTTTTCAGTTTTAACTAATTGGTCCTAGTTCTACCTTCTGGGCCCACGCATAGCTCTGTGTTCTAACATTCCACAATCTACGACCTCATCCTTCCCTTATTCTTCACAGTGTTCCAGGCTCGTTGATGTGCATTTCAGAAAGGGAATAACGATTTCCAATTGCCAAATAAGAAAATATAACAGTTTAGCTTGATTCAAAAAAGCTAAACTTATCCCAGTCCTCCCAAATTCCACCCTTACCCGATCCCAGACCAACAGCAGAGTCTATCTCTTATATACAGTCTTTTTTTTTTTTTTTTGCTTTTTGGAGAGCAATTGGGATTAAGTGACTTGCCCAATGTCACAAGGCTAGTTTTTGTGTTAAGTGTCTGAGGCCAGATTTGAACTCAGGTACTCCTGACTCCAGGGCCAGTGCTCCATTCACTGAACCACCTAGCCGCCCCAAGTTTATCTCTTATATAATGACCCAATAATCATTTGATCTGGAATGAGAACTCCTTGACTACCAACAGCTGCATACCTTGAGCCCTTCCCCAAGAGAACAAAGCATTTTGCATCTCACTGCTAACACAGATCTCCTGTTGAAGGGGAAGCCTCCAGATTGCTATGTCCAGAAGCTGTCTAAATGTGCCCTACTTCAGTTGTAGTTGCTGATATATTTTTCTTATAAGCTCATTTTTGAGCAAATGAGGTGTAATCTTGAATTGCTAGAGAAGAGGAAACTGATGCTTGATAGACCTCATTCTGAGAGCCTATACCTCCCATTTGGCAGCATTTTTACTGGCAGTAGTGTCAGATAAAACCTTGCAAGAAGAGAATAAACATGATGCTCAGAGCTTATGGTGTCCTTGTTACCTCTTTGAGGAGAAAGAAAGCTTTAATATACCACAGTGCTCCAAATGAATAAAGAGGAGGGAAGGAAAAATTAAAAAAGATATACTCTAATCCATTTTGTCCTAAGAAGAAAATCTCAGAATCACACAATGTTGTATTTGGAAGAAATTTCCAATATAAGATATTATCTAGTCTTCTTCCTCTTTTAATAGAGAAAAAAAACAATTGAATTCCAGAGAAGTCAAGCAATCGATAAAGATTTTAGGATTTCATACTAGTTTTCAGGCACAATGCTAAGTACTCTGTGTGTGTGTGTATTTTTAAGTATCTATCCTTAAGATGTTTACTTTCTAAGACGGAGACAACATAAATATTATTTGGCACATACAAAATAAATAAATTGTATAATAGAATATAAATACAGAGTAGATGGAATATAACTTTAGAAAAGGCACTAACAGTTGGGAGCATGGTGGGTGGTGAGACCAAAGAAAGTCTCTTTCAGGAAGTAGTTCTTGAGCTGAATTTTTAAGGAAGCCACAGATTCTAAGGGTCATAATCAGCAAGGATAACATTCCAAGTATGAGTAATAGACAACAAAAAGACACCAGAAATGATAAATGGACCATCATACATGAGGAATAGCAAATAGGCCAGAATGGCTGCACCATGGATTGAATGGAGGGGACTAATGTGTTAAAAGTGATTTACTTCAGGGAGACAACTGACAAATTCTGAGGGCAGGTTGAAACATACTTTTTTCACTTTATTTTTCTTGGTATTTTTTGATAACATGGCTAATATAAAAATATGTTGTATATGACTTCACATGTAAAATTGATATCATATTGCTTACCTTCTCAGTGAGTGGGAAAGAAGGGAGCAAGAGAGGGGGAGAATTTGAAAATCAAAAATTTTTAAATGAAGGTTAAAAATAAATAAAAGATGAAGGAACTAGTGAAGATGGAAAAAATAACTTGCATTTAAAAATGCTGATTCATATAATAACCATCCACAATTTCAGGGGACAGATGATGAAGCATATTTCATGCTTCATGACAGAGAGGTGATGGCTTCAAGACACTGAATTATAAATTCCTTTTTTTGGAAATGACCAATGTGGGTATATATATATTTTTTTTTTTCTTGACTATGCATATTTCCCCTAAATGGGAGTGGAGCCTGAAAAAGGGAAAAATGTTTTATTATTTATAATTAAAATTTAGATTAAAAAAGTCACAAAACCTGGTGGACATGAACAATTCTTTCAGAGGTTCTTTGCTCACATGGATCTACTCCTGTGTCCCTGAGCCATATGCTTGTTAAACATAATTCCCCTGCTATGATTAAGCCAATCTCCTTTTGTTAACTATAACAAAAATAAAAATGAAAATAAAAGGAACTTGGTTTTGATCACAATGACTAACATTTGGATTCCCCTGTATTGTAGCACAGGAATCTGTTCATTATATTACACTGTCTAAATGGTATTTGGAATTAGAATATAATAAAGTCTTGATAAATATCAAAACTAGCAGTTCCTAGGCCAATATTTTCTTCTGGAGCTGGTATATGTTTTACAATCTCTCAAATTTGCTTCACTCCTTTCTGCAAAATCCATAATGTATCTTTTTTTAAAAAATTCTTTAGCTATTCAAAAATTGCACCATTCACGTATTTAATAGTGCCTACTATGAACATGGGTCCATATGAAACACTAAAAGTGTTAGGAAGTATATAAAACATTGGATTTGTCCTCATAGTATTTATAACCTATTGGGGTGATAAGACAAAATGTTTATATAATCAGCCTTCTAATGAAGGAGTGTGTGAAAAATGTCCTATGACAATAAAATTAAATCCTATAGGAAAATAGAGAAAAAAAGTCTCCTATGTTCTGCCATCTGGCAATAAGTCAAGGACTAGATGTAGGGGAGTCAGGAGGAAGGATCAGAATAGTAGTTTTCAGATTTTTCTGGAATTGAGGTGAGAATTATAGGATTTAGAGCTAGAAAAAACTTTTGAGATCTAGTCAATGGTCCCATTTTATGAATGGGGAAACTGTAGTCCAGATATATTTAATTACTTGTGTGGAATTGCACAGATAGCAAGCAGCAGAGAAGGGATTCAAACCGAAATCCTTTCATGTTGAATCCACTGTTCTTTCCCCTATATGACTTGAGTTCTAGTAGAAAGAAAACCAGTTCTCTGGGAATCAAAGGCATGGTTATACAGTGATGGTGAAAATGGCAATACCAAAAAGATTATCAGGAATTAATAAAAAATGAATCCCAACAGCATACTGAAAGGTACAGTGGGATGGTTAGGGATTTTAATATTGAGAATAAAAACAATTCAAATTTCTATACTTCTTTTAGATTAAGTATTTTCTGCAGGATAGTCATGTCCTGCAAGTATTTTGTAGATAAGATATGATAGAAAACCAGGCCCACTGATATCATGTAGTGGAGAAAGGAGGTCAAATAGGAAGACAGCTCAAGAGGACACAGCGTACCAAAGCAGGTTATTCTACTGTGCCATGACTTCTTTTCTGAAAATGGATTTGCAAGTACTAACTATAGATTTTCTTGGAGTAAATTTTGGTAATTTGGAACCAGATCGTAACTCCTTCCCCATCCAATACTGTCACTCAGCAAGAGGGTTGACCTTGAAGTCAAATTACTCTGAGTTTAAATCCAACCTCAGATACTTTCTAGCTGGGCAAGTCACTTAACCTCCAGTTGCCTCAATTTCCTTAACTGTAAAATGGAGATAATAACAACACCTGTCTTAAAGTGTTGTTGTGAGAATCAAATGAGGTAGTAGTTATAAAAAGGTTAGCACAGTGCCTGTCACATAGTAGGTGCTTCATAAATACTTATTCCCTTTTCCTTTTCCTCCCCTTCCTGTAGGACTGACACTACCACACCACTCTAGGATCAGATCATTTCTAGCCTGTTAGTGAGTCCTTTGTGACAAATGATCTCCTAAATAGTGGGTGTTTTTTTATGCCACAAACCAATGTACTTTATGGATGCAGACTCATAAATTAAAGGATAATTTAGTATTGATTAATTAGCAATGGGGATGAAACCACCAAAGCTCAAGTAAGCTATTTAACATTTGGTGAGTCCCACTCTGCATGGGTCCTTTTTACCCTCAGAAGTTGTAAATATCTTTCTGGCAGTGCTGTCCCTCTTACACGACTAGATCCTCCTAAAGTGCCCTACCTCCCACAACAACCATTTCTGATTTGTATCCTGGGCAAACCTTTCACACTGTGTTAAAGGAAAAGACAGAGAGGAAATGTTTCCTTTTTCTCTTAAATGGCTGGCAAAGAAAGGATATTGATGTGGTAGAGATGGGGCATTACAATAAAAAAATTATGTGGCATATAAAAATGAGGCATAAATAAAGGACATTTTATTTCTTCTGAGGTTGAGATGACTCATTATTCTACTGGTCCCACCTGACACCTTCCACAGGATATATTTAGGAGAGCCTTATCTGCATCTCTAAAAACAAAACAAAATACAATAATGCATGATACTTTGATGGGCACACAGTCAATAAATATTTATTAGGCACCTACTATGTGTCAAGTACTGTACTTAGCTTTGGGGATCCCTACTCTTAAGCACAACACAGTCTAATGGGGAAGACAATATACCCATATGAGTGTGTAAATATATGTATACACACATACATATATACATTATATATGTGTATATGAATATATGCATATATATGTGTGTTTGTAAAAATATATATACATAAGATAAATTAGACATAATCGATAGAAAAAAGGTAATAGAAAGGAGCTCCCTATGGCTTTATAGATAGGGAGAGGTCAGGTCTATTCCTGCCTGTGCAGATTATGCCCCACTATGGAAGTTTATTACCTTTTTGGTTTGTCAGACCCTTTCAATAATCTGGTGAATACCACAAGACACTTCTCAGAAAAATATTTGTTGCTTATTTTATTGACATAAAAAATACTCAGTTTCAATTAGAGGTTAGTGAAAATAAACATGCAATTGTCTTTTCCATCCAATTTCAGAGATCCCCTGAAATCTCTCAGTGAACCCTTTGGCTATCTATAGATCCCAGAACAATGCCCTCAGGAGATCCTTTTCTCTAGTTAATGGTTTTCCATGAATTAGATTCAAAGTTAATAATGATAATAATGAAATTTTACAAAACTGCTCCATAGTCATTTTCTCTTGACCTTCACAGTTCTCCTGTAAGGTACGTCATCATCATCCTAGCACTTACACAGTACTTCAAGTTTCACAAATCACTGTACATGTATTATCTCATTTGATGCTCAGATCAGCCCTATGAGAAGGTGCTTTTATTTTCCCTATTTTATATATGAGGAAACTAAAACTGAATAAGGTTAATTGACTCACCTATCATCACACAGCTAGTAGTGTCTGAGGTGGGTTTTGAACTCAGTTCTTCCTGACTCCAAGTCTAGCACTCTTACTACTCATTGTGCTGCTTAGCTGCCTCCATGGGTTTTGTTGTCCCTATTTTACAGAATTTCAGATGAGTAATGTCAACCTATTGGGAAAAGTCCTAACCCTCATGAGATTGTTTTAGAAGGTCAAAACTCATGTGGGCTAGTTATTTATAAACTTATTCCTAACTATAATAGTTAGAGGTAAAATAGATCTTCAAGATTACCTCATCCTGTTTCATCATTTTGTAGTTTGAGGACACTAAGGTCTGGAGAAAGAAAATGACTCTTTTGAGATCACAAAAATAATAAATAGCAGAGCTGGGATTTGAACCTAGGTCATCCGACTATACAAAATCTAAGATACTTTACATTTCACCTTAATGCTTCCAGTATAATGTCATATTATCTTCTGTTATTATAAGAATATACCATGGGTCCAATATTGCCTCAGAACACAGTAATTCCACAGTATAAAAGTCAATTGGTACACAGAGTACAAATTGAGAGTTAGGACTCTCCCCTGTCAGTGCTATTGTAAAATCGTTCCCTTGCATTTAGACCTTCTAAATGGAATTGTACTGAGGTGAGTGGAAAAGAAATAGAAGATAATGTGATATATATATATATATATATATATATATAATTTTTTTTCTCTTTCCAAAACTGGAAAATGACATAGTCCAAGCTAGGATCTTGTTCTCATTTAATCTGAATTGGCTCTTCCATCAGGGTCCACTGTCAGCTGTGGGGCGTAGAAGGCAATGACTACATCCTAGCCAGTGAGGGATAGCTCACAAAGAAAACCCACTTGCCTTCCAGGCTTCTTCCTAATGGACTCTCTCTTGAGCCTATTATCTTGTTGATAACACACAAAATCACTTTCCCACCAGTTTTTTTTTTCTCCCCTAGTTTCTAGCCAATGTGTGTTCTTTCTGAGAAAGCAATATGAACCGGGGAGGTTACAGGACTGGATAGAATCTCACCTGACTTCTAGTCCCTGTGGTGAAGTGGCAAGAATCAGGCATCAGAAGACTTGGGCTCCAATCACATTTGTCCTCTGTATCAGCTATGAGATCCTGGTCAAAGTCACTTAAGCTCTCTGAGTCACAATTTCATCATCTGTAAAATGGGTATAATAATGCAGAAGTAATGTCAGTAAATAGCAGAGACAGTGTGGTAGGTTAGAAAGAGTCCTTGTGATGCTATCAGAGGGCCTGAGTTTAAATCCTGACTCTGCCATTACATGAAAATAATGTGTTCTTTAATCTCTCTGGCTCTTACTTTCATCATCTATTATATGATGAGGTTGGAAAAGATGCTCCTTCAAATCCTTTTTTTGGTCTAACTATTGTAAATGTTATTTTATCCAGTGACTATAAATGTTTTAATTCTTCATTCCCTTAGAGGAAACATGATTGCAATCTTAAACTACTTAATGGGCTGTCACACTAAAGAGGCACTAGAAGGTAGAATTAATCAGGGGTGGGAAACCTCTGACCTTGAGGACACATGTGGCCTTCTAGGTCCTCAAGTGTGACCCTTTGACTGAATACAAACCTCACCAAACAGATCCCCTTAACAAAAGGATTTGCTCAGTAAAAGTTGGGCTCAGTCAAAAGGCCTCACCCAAGGACCTAGAAAGTCATATGTAGCCTCAAAACCACAGGTTCTCTACCCCTGAATGTTACAAAGAGGCAGAGTTCAGCTAAATATAAATGAGAACATCCTAATGAAAAACATACAGGAAAGTGATAGTGCGTTATTGATGACAATATTCTGATTATGAAATGGGCTTCTGGGAGATGGCAAGCTCCTCTTTGTAGGACATACCTAAGCAGAGACAGGAGGAAAGTTGGTAGGGTATCCATGCCTGCTCATCTGAAGTCATTTCCTGGCCATATTATTATAGGATAATTTTCCTTAAATTTTGATATTACTTGATTAATGAGTGAATTAAAAAAAAAGTGTTTACAGTGTTCTAAGCACTATGTTAGAAGAAGTTTTTACAAATAAAAAAGAAGATAGTACCTATTTCAAGGAACTCTCACTCTAATTGGGGAGGGAGGACATAGGAGGGTTCAATAATAAGGCAAATGAAAACATCTATAAGATCCTCAGAATTTCAGAGACAGGGTAGATGGCAAGGCCAAGGAGTCCTTAGAATATATGAGAATATATGCCCTCCAGAGAAGAACATTAAGGAGAGAAGGCCACAATAATTGGGAAGGGGAAAGTGAGTTGAAGGCTTAGACTATAATAGGGATTCTCAGAAATATATCAGAGAAAGTCCTGACAAACTCAGGCCGTGAATATTGGGAATGGGATATTGAGCTGAAGGCTTGGTGCTTGATGGGTATTCTGAGGGAAAAAAGGAAACATCTGAAAAAGCCCTAACAAACTCTAGGATATAGGTCAAGAGAGGATGTAGGATGAATTTTCCTGTATCCATGTGCACCCACCCTACAGATATTTGCTCCCGGGCAAGATGGAGGGCTTGACAAAGCTAGAAGGGAAAAAGCCTGTTGTTTAAATAACAGGGTAGATTAACCTTCACGGTTATGGTGCACTTGTAACATGTGGAGAGCAAATTGGGTCTTTTCATGTGTTTTCAAATCATCCCCCCTTATCATCTTGAACTCCCTACCCTGGGCCAATAAATCTACACTACCACAAGCACAGTAAATTATATACCTTGTTCTGACCTGTAAATGCAGGAACAAAATGTTGGGTTATTTCCATAAAGCTTCTGCCAGTGTTTACTCTCCCCAGACTTCTGCCTCTTTGAGAAAGAGAGTAGGGCACTTGTTAGGAAGGCCAATTAACTCATCAGCTTCTATTAGCAGGCTTAATGAGTGCCAGGATTTTCTGGGAAATAGTGAACCTCTCCCTGCCCTTCCCAGAAAGCCCTTCCTCTTGCCAGGAGATTGTTTAATGAGGACCACAAACAAACATGAAGAACGGAAGGTGGGTTAATTAAGTACTGTGTTTCAGGCATAGAGGAGAACAGCAGCTTTAAGGGGCTAATGTCCCACTGATGCATCCTCCCTTCTTGGATTGGAAAGAGTTACATCTTAGCATGGTGCAATAGGGCTCAGCTTAATACTTCTGTTCAGAAGTTTTTTTGTTTTGTTTTTTCAACTAGCTTCTCACTTGGTATATACTTGAATACTTTCAGGTAAGTTTAGCTGTTGAACATTTTGCTCATAGCATAATATTAAACTTCCTAAGGCACAGTTCTGACCATGGTCCTCCACTACAAACAACCTCCCCCACCACCCTTCCACCTTCTCTCGCACACACTCCCAATCCCACTCCCACCCCCACTACCAAAACTTTTATTGGTTTTGAATGGCTTACAATATAAGTCCCAAGCATTTGAGACCCCTATAATCTGACTCCCCTTATGCACATTCTTTACATACACTTATATCGGCACCTGTACCTTACCATACCTACACCTGTATTTTACCGTCTTCCTTTTCTCCCTAAATATAATATATGTAAGCTAAAGGAGACTGATCTTCATGCCATATGTATATCTATATACAGATATGGAGATGTCGATATACTTCAAGGTTTCTCAGCACTGTGGCTTTGACTACACTTCCCCTTTGCTCACTGCCTTTTCCTTTTCCATGAAATTCTCTCTCTCTCTCTCTTTTTTGGCTTTTGGAGGGTAATTGGGTTTAAGTAACTTGCCCAAGGTTAGACAGATAGTTTTTTTGTGTGGGTGTTAAGTGCCTGAAGACCAAACCGAACTCAGCTCCTCCTGGCTTCAGGCCAGAGCTTTATTCTCTGTGCCACGTAGCCATTCCTCTACATAAAATTCTTATCTTTTAATTTTTTATTTTAAATTAAATTTTGTTTATTTTTAGTTTACATCATTCATTTCCACAAGATTTTGAGCTACAAATGCTCTCCCCATCTTTACCCTATCCACCACCCCAAAACATGGATCCCACTGTATACCCCCTCCCCCGATCTGCTCTCTCCTATATCCTTCCCCATCCCCCCTCCAACTTTCCAGTAGGGTAAGATGGATCTCTATACGCCAGTGCCTGTATATCTTATTTCCCAGTTGCATGTAATATATGTATATATATATACATATATATGAAAATAAATATATATATATATATATTTAACATTTGATTTTAAAACTTTTAATTTCAGATTCTTTCCCTTCCTCCCTCATCACCCACCCTTACTGGGAAGATAGATGATTCAATATAGGCTGTACACTTGTAGCTATGCAAAACATTTCCATAGTGGATATATTGTGAAAGACTGGCTATATTTCCCTCCATCCTATCCTGCCCCCCACTTGTTCTATTCTATACTTTGATCCTCTCCCATTTCAAAAGTTTGTGCTTCTAACTTCCCTCCCTCCAAACTACCCTCCCCTCCATCATCCCCTCTCTCATCCCCTACCCCCCCTTTCCTGTAGGGTGAGATACCCTATTTAGTGTGTATGTCATTCCCTCCATAAGCCAAATTCAATGAGAGTAAGGTTGACCCATTCCCTTTTGCCTTCCTGTTCTTCCCCTCCATTGTAACAATTTTCCCTTGCCTCTTCTATATGAGATAATTTAGCCCATTCTGTCTCTTCCCATCTCCTCTCATTATATTCCTTTCTCACCTCTCAATTTCACCTTTTAAGTATCATCCCTTCTTATTCAATTGGTCTTGTGCCCTCTCTCTATGTATACCTGTACACATATATACACACTCAAATATGTATTCATATGCCCACATACCCTCCCATATGGAAATATATATGCATACATACATACATATGTGTATAAATACACATTTATTTGTGTGTGTATATATGTATATATGTGTATATAAATATATATATATGTATATATATACATAGACATTTTTGTTCCCTTCAACTATTCTCATACTGAGAAAAGTTTCATAAGTTATGATTATTGTTTTTCCATGTAGTAATATAAGTGGTTCAACTTTGACAGATTCCTTATGATTTCTTTTCCCTGTTTACCTTTTCATTCTTCCCTTGCTTCTTGTATCTGAATGTCAAATTTTCTATTCAACTCTGTTTTTTTCATCAAGAATGCTTGAAAGTTGGGGTCACTAGGTGGCGAAGTGAATAGAATATTGTCTCTGGTGTCAGGAGGACCTGAGTTCAAATCCAGCCTCAGACAGTTGACACACTTACTAGCCGTGTGACTTTGGGCAAGTCACTTAACCCCAATTGCCCTCCCAAAAAAAATACAAAAAAATACAAAAAAAAGAATGCTTGAAAGTCCTCTATTTAATTGAATGACCATATTTTCCCCTGAAACATTATACTCAGTTTTTCTGGGTAGGTGATTCTTGGTTTTAATCCGAGCTCCCTTGACCTCCAGAACATCATAATCCAAGCCCGTCAATCCCTCAGTGTAGAAGCTTCTAGGTCCTATGCTATCCTCATTATGTTTCCATAATATTCAAATTGTTTCTTCTTGGATGCTTGTAGTATTTTCTCCTTGATCTGGGAACTCTGGGACCTGGCAATAATATTCCTAAGAGTTTTCTTTTTGGGATCTTTTTCAAGAGGTGATAGGTGGATTCTTTCAACCTGCATTTTGCCCTCTGGTTCTAAAACATAAGGGCAATTTTCCTTGAGAATTTCTTGAAGGATAATTTCTAGTTTCTTTTTTTGAACACGGCTTTCAAGCAGTCCAATTATTGTTAAATCATCTCTCCTGGATCTGTTTTCCAGGTCAGTGGTTTTTCCAATGAGATATTTCATATTGCCTTCTATTTTTCATTTGTTTGGATCTGTTTAATAGTATCTTGATTTCTCATAAAATCACTAACTTCCATTTTCTCCAATCTAATTCTGAAGGAATGATTCTCTTTAGTGAGCTTTTGAGATTCTTTTTCCTTCTGGGAAATTCGGCTTTTTAAGGCATTCTTCTCCTCATTGCCTTTTTGAGACTCTTTTGCCATTTGAGTTAGTCTATTTTTAAGGTGTTATTTTCTTCAGTCAGGTTGTTGACTCTCTTTTCATGATTCTCTTGCATCATTCTCTTTTCTCTTCCCAATTTTTCCTCCACTTCTCTTATTTGGTTTTCAAAATCCTTCTTAAGGTCCTCTGTGGCCTGAAACCAGCTCATATTTTTCTTGGAACCTTTTGGTGGTGCAGGAGTTCTAACTTCAGTCTTCCTCCTGTTCCATGATTTGATCCTTTTTGTCCCCCAAAAAGGAATGCAATGTTGGTGTGCTCTGTTTGCTTTGCTTCCTTTGCTTGTTCATGTTGCCACTCAATTACTTGACTTTTGAGCCTTTTGCCACATTAGAACTCTGCTTTCAGAGAGAAGACCTTTTTCCCAAATTGCTGGGGTTTTCTCAACTGCTGGAGATATTACTTGTTTGCCCTCTCAGAATCCTCCACTGGCTCTGGCACACTGGTCATGCACCCCAGGACCTCCACCCAGGACAGGGATCCAGATCCAAGCAGGTTAAAGCAAGAGCAATTACACCTCACACTGGTCTCTTGGTCCTCCTACAATCTGTTGGCCAGGAGCTTTGAAGCAGACACACGGCTGCAGCCGCTGCTCCTCATCCACTTCTCCCTCTGGGAGCAGAGGCCAGATTGCACTCCTGGACTCCCTATTCCCAAAGTCTACAATGACCTCTCACATTGTTTTTGGCATTTATGAGTTGATAATTCTGGAAACTGCCAAAGTTGCTGGTGATCTACTTTCCTGACGTCCCTCTAGCTGCGGCTGGTCTCGTTACCCTGAGGCTAAAACCACAGGCTTGCTTGGGACTTGCCTCTGTTCCCAGTGGGCTGCAATGAACCCTTCCTGTCCACCTACCTGGATGTCTTCAGGGGGAGATTTGTTTCTTTCTGTCACTTTGTGGTTTATATAGCCCCAAAGTTTGTTTATAGTCAATTTTATAGATATTTGAGGTGGTTATGGGAGTGCACAGGGAGTTTTCCTGCTTCTCCACTGCCATCTTGGCTCTGCCCTAAATTCTTATCCTTTAAAACAAATTTTTTTTAAATTCCAATTCTTCAATGAGACATGATTATCCTTATTCTTTTTCTACATAAAGCCTCTCCTAATCCCCAACAGCAAGTAATGCCTCCCTCTCAAACTAATTTGTAAATCATATAATTTTTGCATATAATTATGTAGTGATATATTGTATCCCTTCACTAGCTTATAAGCTTCTTGAAGACAGGAACTCTTTTATGTCTTCCCATGTAGCCCCAACACCCAGGACATTGTCTAGCATAATGTTAATACTTAATGAATGCTTATTGATTGACTAATTGCTCAGAAATGATCTTTCTCAGGCCATCCTTAGAGGTAGTACAGGATAAAGGAAAGAATAATAGGTTTGAAATTGGAAGGCCTGGGCTCAAATATTGGCTCATTTACTAATTGTTTATATGATCTAGAATAAGTTATTTCAATTTTCTGCATTTGAGTTATTTCACCTGTAAAAGAAGCAGGTTAGACTCAATGATCTTAGTTCCCCTTTAGTTACAAATCTTATGATCTTAGCTCTAAGTAACCTCACATAAAACAGTGGCTCTACATCTCTTAGGCATTTATATTCTATTTTGAGATATACTTTTTGTGTCTATGTCATGGGCTAGATTGCACTCGGAAAAATGTAGAACATTCAAAGGAGCAAAGAAATATTAACATTTCTTTATACTTCCCTTGTAAGGTGTGAATGAATTGCTCCTTTCTTTATGCTTTTATAATCTGTGAATAGGAAACTTAAGGTATGATCCACTCATGGTTTCATATTCTTATCAAGTGGTTACTGCAACTATTCAAAGGCTAAAAGGTTTAAACACCTTAACACTTCACCATTATGTGTTACCTTGGAGTCTCAGGTGATCAGGACTTTGTCACCTAATCAATGCCCCTCTTCATCCCCCAACACTTACATATTCACATGGAAAGCAATGACAAGAATCACATAGGATAGAAAAGTCCACAGATTCATCAAAGTACTAAAGATTATATGTCCCTACCTCCTAATAAGCTCTTTGGGGACCTAGATCATGGAGTGTTTATTTTTTGTAGCTTTTGTAGCTTCCTCAGTGACTAGCACAAAGCCTTGAACATAGCAGACACTCAGTGAAAGATGGTTTTGCTTTAATGTAGAAATGAATTGACATTATTTCCCTGGAATTATTCCCCAATTTTTAGCATGTGTCATGATTCCATTAAAGGATTGTGATTTCCAGGAATGTAGGAACAATCCTCTACTGTCATCCCAGGTATACCAAGTTACTGTGTGACTTTAAACAAGTTGCTTTTATAGGAACATTGGATGATAGGGTTGTTGGTCAAGACCTTAGAAGTCATTTAATTCAAACTTCTTACTCATTGTGTGAAAAAACTGAAAACCAGTGAAGTTAAGTGACATTCATTGAGAGCAAATTTTTCTTATTTTGAAAAAAACACCAGCAACATCAAAATATGGATTACTCAAATCCTTTCCCAACATTAATTGAGGAAAATATAATCAATATGAACAGTGCGTTAACGATTTGAAACCTCTAGATATAAAAGAAAAAAAAACTTACTTCCTTTTTCTGGGCTTCAGTTTTATCATTGAGGAAATACATAGCAAATATTGGTTTCATTGAATTGATTTGAAGTGTTTAAAAAGAATTAGAGCAGATGTTTTCCAAGGTTCATTCCTGCTCTAAAAATCTAAATTTCTGTTCTACTATTCTGTGTTCAAAGGGCCATTGTCATTCTAACAAATTACAAACTTAAAATATTTAAGGTAGAAGTAAAAAAATAGACAGAAATGAATGAAATTACTCGCCCAAGTCTATTTAGCTAGTAAATAGCAGAATCATTAACTAGGTAGCCTCCTATTTGCAAGGTCAATATTCTTTAAATTTGTCTGTTTATCTGTGCCAAAGGGCAGAGGGCTTTCAAACAGTTGTCAACAAATATTTAGTGAATAGGTACTCTAGAAGGGAAATATGTATTTATTAAATACTGAATATGTGCCAGACTCTGGGCTAAGCTCTTTACGAATATTTATCTTCCCAATAACCCTGGGAGGAGGTAATATTATTATCCCCATCTTACTGTTGAGGGAACTGAGGCAAACAGATTTTGTGACATACGCAAGGTCACACAGTGTTTGAAATAAAATTTGAACTTAGGTCTTTCTTACGTCAGGCCCAGTATTCCATTCACTGTTCCACCTAGCTGCCTAACAGAGCACAGTGGGGGCTTTAAGTGACAAGACAGACAGAGAGATGGGTAGATTAATGGATGAATGGATGGATAGATAGATAGATAGATAGATAGATAGATAGATAGATAGATAGATAGATAGATGGTATATAGGTAGATAGATAGATAGATAGATAGATAGATGATAGATAGGTAGATAGA